>NC_139228.1:88257344-88857344 GCF_055691185.1 Crinia signifera | reverse complement strand
AAGCAGTCAGTATTTTCCCTGCACAGAAACAAAATTAATCACCCAAATCTAATTCTCTCTGCACATGTTACATCTGCCCCCCCTGCAGTGCACATGGTTTTGTCCATCTAAGAAGGATTTTGTCAGAAAGAATGAACCAAAATAAGGCCCATAATGCCAACACCGTAATGCCCATTACACATAATGCCATCACCATAATGCCCATTACACATAATACCAACAAGGTAATACCCATAAAACATAATGCCATAATGCCCATTAAGCATAATGCCAATAACGTAATGCCCATTAAACTAAATAATGATACCATATTAATGCTGCTTACCTATATCGCTTGTTGCCAGGGGTTACATGCTTCTTGCCAGGTGTTTCTTTCTTACCATGGGGATTCTTTGCCAGTGGAGAGCCAGGGTACATGCTCGTCGCCAAGGGGTTCCATTTAAATAGCGCGCCAGCGCTACCCGAATCAGCACTTCCGGGTAGCGCTGGCTGCACTGTTCTCTTCTGACAGACACTAGAGGTATAGCTGTACCTCTAGTGTCTGTCTCCTATAAGGCGGCGGCCATTTTGGGAGAGGCCGTCACCTTACTTCGTGCGGCCAGGAAGCTTGTGCTGAACACACGGAGGTGGCTGACGGCTGCGGCGGTGATGGCCGGCTGGGCTGCGTCAGCGTGTGCAAGATGCACACAGCGGCCCAGCCAGTAGCTAGTCATACCGGCCTGGGGGGCATGTGGCACTCTGCACGCCTCTGGGTATGGCCGACCCTTAAAATGTACACCAAGTCCCAATCTACACCACACTATTTTATTCTCCCTCTATAGGTGTCGTGGACCATAGAGGTACAAAGTGCCGGCATTGCGGCAGTCGGGATTTCGACAGTCGGGATTTTGACCTCATCCCAAATAGACGTCTGTTAAAATAAAGCAAAAGAGGAGCGCTCCATATTGTAAAACTGAGAGTTTAATAAGCACACAAATGCTCCGGTGCAACTAGTGTGGCCAATCCCGGGATCGGGATCGGCGGGATCCCGGGATTTGGCCTAAAAAAGTCTGGGATTTCAATCCCGGGATTGGAGTATCCAATCCCGGGATTTCGGGATTAGACTGCGCATGCGCAGTCTAATGCCGGGCAGCGTCTGAGCACTCGCTCAGACGCTGCCCGGCTGTTCCCGCAAGCTGACCCGGCGTGCGGCCTGCGTAGCGTGACAGTAGAGGTCACGCTGCGCAGGCCACACGTCACCAGTGACCGCCCGCCTACCCGCCGGCCTGCCTCCGCCTGCCCGCCTCTTCTCCGCCGCCCGCCTGCATGCCAGCCTGCCTCCGCCCACCTGGAGGTGCACTTGCCGGGAGGCACCGTGCACCTCCAAACCCACTCCCGGCCGCCCGCCGATTCCTTATGTAAGTAGATGTGCGGGTCGGCCGGGGTGGGTCCAATGCTAATAATGGGCTTTTTGGTTTGGATGCCAATCCCGGGATCCCGGGAATCCCGGGATTGAGCATTTTTCAATCCCGGATCCCGGGATTGAAAAAATGCCCCAGGATTGGCATCCCTAGGTGCAACCAATATGTACTCGTACTGGGAATAAAACAGCTGTGGGCTGGTTACCATAAGGTGCAATAATAGCAAGCCAGGCAAATCTCCTACCACCAGCCGGGGCACTGCGGACATACACAATCAACCGCTGGACTCACAATAGCGGGACATGGTGTATCAATGGTCCTGACAGGAACAGAGGCGGCAAGGGGAGGCCGGCACACAGCAAGCTGACGTCACCAAGCCCAGCTCTAAAGCGTTTTGTAAAAAAACTTCATCAGGGGGCTGGCTGGTGACGGACAGCTCTGGGCTTAAGACAGAAACCAGTGACCAACAGAATTTGTTCAGACCAGCGGGCGTGAACATAACAATAAAAGGTTACATATCAATGCGTGTCATATAATAACATACAAGCGGAGATAATAAAATACACAATATATACATATTTCCTGCTAGAGTCACTGAGGTGGTGGTTACATATTACGGGACATACCACATTATTATATTGCTGTATTTGGTACTTATGAGTTATCCGGGCGCCCGATTTCTAAATCGGGTCGGATCGGGCACATCGCATCGCATCGCATGCGACCATCGGATGCGATGCGATGCGATGACCCGATTTTTCCATAGGAATCAATGTTAAAATGGACAGAGTCCATTTTAACATGGAATTCAATGGGAAAAAGGGGTCCTTTTCATACCCCTACTATCCAAGTGGGCATGGAGTTGGATATAAACCTGTGGCGAGCGTAGCGAGCCACCGAGCCCGAAGCGTGGCGAGCGTAGCGAGCCCCGCGAGGGGACATAGAATACCGTCCCCTCGCGGGGCTCGCTTCGCTCGCCACGCTTCGGGCTCGGTGGCTCGCTACGCTCGCCACAGGTTTATATCCAACTCCATGCCCACTTGGATAGTAGGGGTATGAAGAGGACCCCTTTTTCCCATTGAATTCCATGTTAAAATGGACTCTGTCAGGTAGATTTGTCCAGGCAAAGGATTGCCTAATGGCACCCCGTAACGGTGGTCCCCCTCCTCTTCGTTGAGGGGGGGGGGGATAATGCAGGCAGGGGTTACATCAGCCACTGGTTGCATAGCGGTGTTTATTAAGGCCATATTCATGTAGATTTAAGCAAAGTACAGCGCTCCCATTTTTACATTTGATGCAACCCCCCTGAATGTAACAAAGATAACTACGTCCCCTTATTTCCAGATCCAAAATGTACCGAACTCCATCCATATTAGGTTGGGTGTGGATCATTTGGTCTACAGCAAGTTGGTCGACAGTCATTAGGTCGACATACTGAAAGGTCGACATGGGTCTAGGTCAACATGTCATTGGGTCGACACAAGCATTAGGTCAACATGGGCAAGGTCGACATGGGGTTTTTCATTTTTTTTTACCCGAATGTCGACACAATTGACATGGACACTGTAACGTAGCACCGCGTCGTTACACACTATTTTATTCTACCTCCACGCCCTAGTGGATGGTAGGGCATGAAATACCGCCTGTTGGCACATGTTGGCTCAAAAAAAACGTGAAAACCCCCATGTCGACCTTTTGACTGTCGACCTAATGCTTGTGTCGACCTTATGACCTCTCAAACTAAATTACCTAGATTCATGTCGACCTAGACCCATGTCGACCTTATGGTGTCGACCTAATGACTGTCGACCAAATGACCGTTTCCCATTAGGTTTATAAATATACCAGATAAAGGAAATCCTTTTTGGGGATTCTGTAACTGTGTAATAGTGATCATGAGAGACATTGAGGGGCCCATTTATCAGCTTGTCCCGGCTCACATGCCTTCATTCAGTGTATGGCTATGCCCCCCACCTGTCACCTGAGACTGGCCCCCAGTGCTCCCTTCTGATACAGTACAGTACATACAGTGTACACACAGGCAGAGCAGCAGCAGCCGCCTCAGTCAGGATGTGCAGTCATGTGACCGCAGCAGCAGTCACATGACCTGTTCCTGCTGTGAGAGAGAGGAGGGGGGAAGCCTGCGTAGAGCTGTAGTTGCTGTCATGTCTCCTGTGTGGGCTCTGGCTGTTCTCTGTCTTCTCACACCCGTCCTGGGAACCAACGGGACCCGTCCCAATATTATCCTGCTGCTGATGGATGATGTGAGTGCACTGGGAGGGGGGCTGGGGTGCTGCAGCTTGTCAGTGCTGAGCCGCAGAGCTTACACCTACTGTATGTAATGTCACACTATATTGCATTTCACCCTGTTATGTCTGTGTCACCTTGATTTTGGAGGGGTGTCGTATAGCTTACGGACAATGTCTGGGTCGACAGGCACATGTTGACACAAGCATAATGTTGACATAAAAAGGTCGACAAATGAAAAGATCAGCAGTAATTTTATTCCCCATTTTTGGGGTTCAGTGTGGACACCTGACGACATGGACCCCCGATTAGTGTAATGCTTCCACTCGCCCTGCTCTGGGCCAGGGGCGTTGCTGCGCTCTGATCAGCACATTCTACCGCTCAGTATAAGAGTACATGGATGGCAACGTAAGAAAAAAGCTAGGGATGGCCATTGATAATTTGTAATATCGATGGTTTATGGTCGATGTCGAATAGTTTTGACATCGATGGAGGAGAACCAAGATGGTTTCCCACCATCGATGTCAAGCTTAACTGAATAGTTTATACCCCTTTTACACCAAAAACCCTGGTCCGACCCTGGTCTTTGAACGCTGGAGTTTCCAGGGTCTGACCCTGCTTTATACTGCATTTACACAGCACTTCGACCTGGGTCTGCACCATTTACACTGAACCTGGGTCAGCCCTGCCTTTCCTTGTTGATATCTATAGATAGATATATATATATATATATATATATATATATATATATATATAAAAGAGAGGGTACCCCTTCAATGCGCTGATTACAGATAGGTTATCTGGGCAGCAACTCTGTTATGTCCCCTCTGTTAGTAGGGGAAGAGTGGGAATGGATAGATACAAAGAACAGAGTGCGCCAATATCTTAACTTTCTACCACCTATGTACAAACAATGTACAATAAAAGTACAATAAATGTGCAAAAAAATGACACTTGTCACAATTTTCAGTGATTTAATACATAATAAAAAAAGATAAAAAATTTCTGTTTGAAGTTTGATTCATTTTCACACGGTACATTGAAACACCCAACGCGTTTCGTCACACTGACTTCATCAGGGGTGACTATCAATGAATAGTGCGATTTTAACACATGGATCAACTTCCACTTGGTAAAAAGGACCTCAGACGTGTCCTACTAAAGTGTGCAATTATGCCGCATCAATTTTTCATAAAAGTCTGTAAAATCAAGTTTTACCAACAGGGAGAAGGATAGAGGGGTCACTTGCTTCCCAAGCTGGGCCTCAAGCCTATTGTATAGGAGCTCACAGTCTATCATCCACTGCTGATGACAGCTATTGCAGACTGACTGGGTTTAAAATGCTATTACTACAATGTCTGGAGTGCTACGTCCACACCCGCCACAGTCCATATATATATATATATATATATATATATATATATATACTGTGGCGGGTGTGGACGTAGCACTCCAGACATTGTAGTAATAGCATTTTAAACCCAGTCAGTCTGCAATAGCTGTATATATATATATTTCGGACGAAGGTGCGGCACTCATCAGTTCCTGATGACAAAACATTAAAGTTTTGAAACGTTGATCGAACCTCTGTGGCAGCGTACTATTTATTGTTTGATTGATCGTGAGTGCCGCACCTTCGTCCGAAATATTACAGCATTTATTTGCAGTGAAGGCACCGATCGCCGAGAGGAATTGTTACTGGGAGTGCCGGACCCTCTACCCTATAGAGATATCTATATAGATCTATATATCTATATATATATATAGATATATAGATCTATATAGATCTATCTATATAGCTTGGAGGGGGTAGAGGGGGGAAGCTGTCCCCGGGTGCTGTGAGGGTAGAGGGGGGAAGCTGTCCCCGGGTGCTGTGAGGGTAGAGGGGGGAAGCTGTCCCCGGGTGCTGTGGGGGTAGAGGGGCGAAGCTGTCCCCGGGTGCTGTGAGGAGGAGGGGGGTCCCTGCGGCTGCTGAGGGGAGAGGGGGTACCTGTCAGCCTGACACTATGATTGCCGGCGCTGCCGCTGCTGTATCTCCCCCCGGCGGCCGGTCCTTGCGGCGGATGGATAGTCAGTGTCGGCGGTCCCTCTGGCGCAGGGGAAATAGTACTATTTCCCCTGCGCCAGAGGGACCGCCGACACTGACTGTCCATCCGCCGCAAGGACCGGCCGCCGGGGGGAGATACAGCAGTGGCAGCGCCATGTCAGGCTGGCCGCTGACAGGTACCCCATCTCCCCTCAGTAGCCGCAGGGACCCCCCTCCACCCGCAGCACCTGGGGACAGCTTCCCCAGCGCTGCACACTGTGGACCCGCTGCGGGTGCCTGGACCCGCTGCGGGTGCCTGGACCCGCAGCGGGACCATTTACACCGCCATTTACATGGGTCCCATCTGGGTTCTACCCAGGTCAGGACCTGGGTAGAGGACCCGTGTAAATGGACACGGATACCCCCCATTTACACCGCCGAGGATCCGGGTCTGACCCGCCGCTGACCCGGATTTTTCGGCCGTGTAAAAGGGGTATTAGTTTTTCTTTTTTCATCAAGGGGCCAGGACACAGACCATAGCTCCGCCCCAACATTTGTTAAGCCCCACCCCTGTATTTTAATTGGCCCAAAGCAAATGGATGACCATCGATATGTAAAAATATCAATGGTCATCCATTGCATACTTATACACCATCAATGGCCTTTTGCACTTTTGCCATCGATGGCAAACATCCATGGCAAAGGCAATGATGTCAATCCCTATTCTAAACCGTGACACACTTCTGTTTTTACAAATGGAGGCCGTTGCTGCCCCCTTTGCATCCTCCAAATGTCAGCAGTCTGTCAATCACTGACCGTCTGCTGCCCACCTAAATCACAGGACCAGTTTGCACACACGGGCCCTTATTCTGGTTCACTCGCAAAGGTAAATTCCTTCTCAAATGGACAAAACCATGCTGCACTGCAGGTGGGGCAGATGTAACAGGTGCAGAGAGAGTTAGATTTGGGTGAGTTATTTTGTTTCTGTGCAGGGTAAATACTGGCTGCTTTATTTTTACAGTGCAATATAGATCTCACTTTGAAGTAAAACCCCACCCATGTCGACTATGTCGACATTCATGACAAAATAATAATAATGTAAATTACTCATGTTTCATCTGTTATTATAACATAATTGTAAATATAATTTCTACCTGTTTAAATGCATGATTGACCGAATGTTTGTCATCACAGCTGAATAAAGGACACTGATATTTTACGCTCTCGTTATAGATGGGATGGGGAGATCTCGGCGTGTTTGGTGAACCATCCAAAGAGACCCCTAATTTGGATCGGATGGCCTCGGAGGGGATCCTGTTTCCAGATTTTTACACCGCAAATCCTCTATGTTCTCCATGTTAGTATATTTACTATAAACGCTTCAGATGATAATTGACTTTCGCTTTATATTTGCTATATGTTTTGTATAGTATGTACCATGCAGACCATAGACTTTCATTGAATGCAAATAGCAGTATGAACAGAGCATATGGGAGGTTATTTTGGTTCACTCCATCTGGCAAATTCCTTCTTAAATGGACAAAACCATGTGCACTGCAGGGGGCAGATGTAAAATGTGCAGAGAGAGTTAGATTTGGGCGAGTTATTTTGTTTCTGTGCAGGGTAAATACTGGCTGCTTTATTTTTACATTGCAATATAGATCTCAATTTGAACTAAAGCCCCACCCAAATCAAATTCTCTCTGCACATGTTACATCTGCCCCACCTGCAGTGCACATGGTTTTGTCCATCTAAGAAGGATTTTGCCAGAAGGAGTGAACCAGAATAACCCCCTTAGTTCATTAGATAGACTGAAGACAGGACTTATTAAATCTTCTACAAATGAAAAAGTTGTGGTGTTTCCCCTAGCAACCAGTAAGATTCTGTCTGTCATTTTTTAGCTAGATTCTGATTGGTTGCTGGAGATATTTTTTTGCCATAATTCCAAGTAATTTATTTTCCTGAAGCCACGTGTGGAGTCTCTCCAGTAACAGTATAATTATTCTTTGCATTGTACAGCGAGAGCGGCCTTACTAACCGGACGGCTTCCCATACGGAACGGATTCTATACCACAAACAGCCATGCCAGGAATGGTAAGTAGAACTTCTATTGCCATTGCTCCCTTTGGATTCTAATACTCCTTTCACATCGCAAATGCAGGGTCACATGCAGGATATCGACATGGGTCTGTCCCGGGAGCGACCTGGCATTTGCTGTGTTTAGCTGCTCACTGCGACCTGGCTTATTGCCGGTTCGCTGTAGTCATCTGGAGCGGCGGCACGTCAGGTGGGGGAGGAGGCAGCACTGAGGTGATGCTGCTGCCTCCTTCATAGAAGTGAACGGGACCAGGGTCGCTGGTTATCTGTCCACACTGCCCAGCAACCTGGGGCCGTCCCGGGAATAACACTGCTTTTATCCAAGGTCAGGTTGCTGAACCTGGGATATTCAAAATGGCTCTTTGGTACTTGTGGAATATCACGGCTCCCACGACCTTGATCGTATGCTAAAAAATTGCACCCGATTTTGCACTGAAATGCATCAAAATGCATTGAAATGTGTAGTAAACTTGTGAAATGCCCCAAATGCCATTTTTCATAGTGTACCACCCCCACTATCAACATCAACCCGAAGCGTGGCGAGCGCAGCGAGCCCACGAGGGGCGGCGGTACGCGTCCTACGACCTTTTCATACCCCCACTATCCACTTCGGCGTGGAGTTGAGAATACAAAGGGTGGCCAGCGCAGCGAGCCACCGAGCCCGAAGCATGGCGAGCGCACGCAGATATCTTCACAGCTGTACGCGTCCCCTCGCGGGCTTCACAGGTATCCGCGTCCCCTCGCGGGGCTCGATGCGCTTCGGGCTCGGTGGGTCGCTGCGCTCGCCACACTTTCTATTTTCAACTCTGCGCCGACGTGGATAGTGGGGGTATGAAAAGGTCGTAGGACGCGTACCGTCGCCGCTCGCCATGCTTCGGGTTGACGTTGATAGTGGGGGTGGTACACTATGAAAAAAAGCATTTGGGGGCATTTCACAAGTTTACTACACATTTCAATGCATTTTGATGCATTTCAGTGCAAAATCGGGTGCGATCGCATCGCATCGTATGGCATCCGATGCGATCGCATACGATTTTTGACCAGAAATGCTCAAAAATCTGTAAAAATCGCATTGCATCGTATACCATCGTATGCCATCGTATGCCACTACATATGGCATACGATGCCATATGATGGGAGCCGTGATACTCCACAAGTACCGGCTCTTTCACACCGCACACCAACCGGGATCAACCAGGGTTATTTGAGTGGTGTGAGAGGGGTATTATTGATGTAGTTCTAATGCTGAGTTGGTATATAATGATTTGCCGCCTGTAAGGTCCACGTACCAAGGACAAATAAAATGGTGCATGGCCTACATCACCGTACCAGGGACGATTTAATATGTATAGTTTGGAGCAGAGAAGGGAAAGTGTGCGTGCGTGTGTGTGTGTGCGTGGGGGGGGGGGGGATGATAGAAACGTACAAATATATCAAGGGTTTTAACAAAGTCCGGGAAGGAAACATTCTTCAAATAAAGGGAAGTATTAGAACACGAGGACATGAACTGACACTGGAGGGAGGGAGGTTCAGGGAAAATCTGAGGAAAAATGACTTCACAGAAAGGGTAGTGGATAAGTGGAATAGCCTCCCATCAGAAGACAATGCCCCACATCGTGCCGTGTGTAGGGGCCATAGCGGTAGCGATATGTAGCCCCGCGTGTCGCTATCGCCTGGTGATTAATATCCAGCATGTTGGATAAATCTAGTTGACCGCCGGTCAGGGACGTATTCTCACCGGAGAACACTGGCCCTGACCAATCGCTCAGCACACAGCACTGACACATACGGTAGCTGTGCAGCCAGGTGTGCTTAGCAATCTATATTACTCAGTTTGCTCAGCTACATCTCCCAGTGTGTAGGCCCCTTGAGTCTGTACACAAAGTGCTACAATGTAGCAGCTGCAGCTTTTTTCCAGTACAATTTCCGTTCTGTTTCGTATACAGACTCTCTCACACAATATACAAATGTCCGATGTCACATGAATCAGCAAAGTCTCCCGTGGGCATTGCTATTGAGATGCATTTTCAGCAAAAAAAGATGCTAGATCAGGCATGTCCCAAAATATGAGCCTCCAACTGTTGTAAAACTATCATTCCCATCATGCCTTGCCACAGTTTTTCTATTAGGGAATGCTAAAACTATGACAAGGCATGCTGGGATGTGTAGTTTCGCAACAGCTGGAGGGCCACAGTTTGGACATGCCTATGCTAGATGTTTGGGGACACACGTTTATTTGTGGTGACAGAGAAATCTGAATATAATTTATCACGTCGGGAAAATAGAACAGGGTGTACATTGCAAAATAAATAAAGTACATCTAAATAAAGCAAAGAACCTTATGTAAGGGAGATGTTAGTGTAGCAAGGGTCGAGTGACGAGTTCGGGTAGGGTGAGTCCGCTCTATAAACCTTTCCCAAACAGTAAAACTAGCTTAACAAGAGATTGTTTATGTAGTGACACCTCCACCCAGTTCATGCAGTACCCACAGTGAGGTCTCAAAGGAAAAATGCTCATACAGTACATGGGGGGGGGGGGGGGGTACCCCTTAATCCGGAAGTGCAGGATAGACCTATTCGATAGATTATGCAGGTTACAGACTATTAGAAGTAGAGAATATTCTCTTTATTAATTATTGTTGTTAATGATTCTGTTATTCTGACTTTACCTGAGTGCAGTCTGTTGCATACCTCCCAACTGTCCCGAGGGATCGTCCTGATTTCTTTGGGACGTTCCAGCATCCCTACCGGGGCTGGCAGTGTCCTGTGGCGGGGGGGGGGGCAGTTGGGAGTCCCCCCATGTCACCCTGAATAGCCGCTGTGCGCATGCGTCTATTCCTGCAGACAGAGTGGCAGGGGGCAATGCCAGCAGCTCACGGAGCTGTTGGGCATGACCATACAGTGTCGTAAATGGGGCGTGGCCTTGCGGGAGAGCCGCTGGTGTAGGCCACACCCCTTTCATTAGACCACACCCCTTACATTTTTCACTGTGCATGTAAATGTCCCTCTTCCTCCTCGTCGAAGGTTGGGAGGTATGCTGTTGCCGAGAGCATTCATATATATGGCATTACTGGAGTTCTCATTTACCCACTTCCTATTTAACAAGGCTTTCCACCTGCAGTCCGCTTTAATTCCTGAACTTGTAAAGCACCATTGTATTCCTAGATTAAATATAGTAATTTTTCCACTGCATGTGTATATGTTTCTTGTTAGCCACAGTATACAGTATTTCTGATCAATGGAGGCTGCAGTGTCAACCACATAGTACAAGGGGGAAACGCTAAAGGCCCCCATACATTAGTCCGACTTGTCCTAGGGACAAGTCGGACCTGATTTCACCCTGCAGCTCCCCGGGAGGGGGACACACGATTAGGCACTTGATGTGCCAAGGTTTGCATATGATAAATCGCATGGATTTATCATATGCAGTCCCCGGGGAGCTGCAGGTGGAGGGAGCCATGCGGGGGACATCAGCGGGCGGGGGATGCCGACTAATAGAGAGCCGAGCAGGGGGAGGCTGCATAGCGAGCCGGGCAGGAGGAGGCTGTTGTGGTGGGGTGACAGTGGGAGCAGGGCACCGGGCAGGGAGGATGACGCTGGCAGCGGCGGGAGCCGGCCCGGGAGGAACAGATAACTTGAAAAAAAAAATGATGACTAGCAAGCCATTGATTGGCTGAGATCTCTCTCAGCCAATCAGCGATTGGCTGAGAGAGGTCTCAGCCAATCAATGGCTTGCTAGTCATCTGTAAGGGCTTTTTTTTTCAAGTTATCTGTTCCTCCCAGCTCCCGCCGCAGCCAGTGTCATCCTCCCTGCCCGGCGCCCTGCTCCCGCTGTCACCCCACCACAACAGCTTCAAGTGCCTCCTGCCCGGCTCCCTATGCAGCCTCCCCCTGCTCGGCTCTCAATAGCCGGCATCCCCCGCCCGCTGTCATCCCCCGCATGGCTCCGGGGCTGGGCTGCACATAAGATTTAGCAAATCTTATGTGCAGCCCGTCCGACCTCCCGATCCGATGCGCACAGGACCGCGCATCGGATTGGACGGGGTGTCTGCAAGTGCGATTTGGGTGAAATCGTGCCCAAATCGCATAGTGTATGGGGGCCTTAAGTGCATATAAACATACATGTTCTGACTTATATAATATATGTGCTGGCTGGTTCCCCCGGTGATTGGTAGCACTGTATGTAACAGGTGCCATGCTGCACTTGGGACTCGACTATGGAGGCCAAAAACCCATTTGTTCCCTGTAGAAATTGTGCCGGGCAGGGTGCCGGGGGGCGGTCCGGGGCCGCCGACGGCACACTTGTGGGCAGTCCCGGGCCGCCGGCATCACGAAAGTGGGCGGGCCGGGCCGCTGGCGTCACGAAAGTGGGCGGGCCGGGCTGCCGGCGTCACTAAAGGGGGCGGGCCTGGCCGCGCCGAAGATGCTGTCACCACAGGGGGAAGGTGCCCTGATGCCGGGGAAGCTCCGGGCATCACCGTCTAAGGCGGCGCTGGGTTTCCCCGTGCAAGGAGTCGGGCAGGCATCAGGTTGTTTTAGCGGGGCGCTGCTAGAGGGGCAGGGCGCATTTTGCCCTTTAAAAAACGGGCAGGGCGCAGCTAAAACAGCCTAGCGGGAACACTACATTAATTCGTGTGAATCCCAGGATGGGCTGGTGGACGTGGCAGAGTGGGGAGAGGATGTTGGTGTGTGTGTGTGTGGGGGGGGGGGCGGTGGACTCGGCGGAGAGGGTGTGCAGGTGTGTGGCTGCTCAGCATGACCTCTAACATCACGCTGTACAACATGTTTTCCGGGCAGCACCAGAGCCGAGCGCTGCTGGTGCTCAGCACTGCCCTACAGAAAGGGATGAAATGTGGATACACATTTAATTCCCAAAATCCCAAAATTGGAGGCTCCAATCCCAGGATTGAATATGGCCAAAATCTCAGGATCCTGCCCTTTTTGGCATCTCTACACTCAGAATAAGGCATCACACTCCTTCTAAGCCTGCCCGCAGTTTCCTGTAAAACTAGCCAATGGGAGTCTGGGGGCGGGCTTAAAAGTGTAATGCTTGATGCGGAGTCCCTGGTTCCATATGGTGTCTGATACATATAGCTGTGTGTGTGTGTCTGCAAAAGATTATGTGCAAACCAATAAATCAATACTGCATGAAGGCGAAATCCTCATTGTACGGTCTTTGTACTGTTACCTGTTATTTATTTGTATAAACCATTCTAATGTTTTTGGACCTGACCGTTAAATAACACAAATGACTGCTCCCGCTGTATAGCAATATCTTGAGAATCTGCACATGACGGTAATAGGACTGACTCTCTGTTCACAGCTTACACCCCACAGGAGATAGTGGGCGGAATCCCTGATTCGGAGGTGCTGCTTCCCGAGCTGCTGAAGAAGGCTGGATATGTCAATAAAATCATTGGCAAATGGTAAACGCTCTGTTGTATTTGGATGGTTTCAGGTTACAGGATGGTAGATTGGAGCCGTTACATCCGGCATACAGTGGAAAGTATCATGCCTTCTAAACAGTGGGGAAGTATAGAGGTTTCCCATAGCAACCAGCATTGTATGCTATAGAATAATAGAAACTAGAAGCTGATTGGTTTGATTGGTTTGCTATGCTATTGCTATGAGCTATTGTCTACTTGTATACTGACACATTTCCCCTGAGATAACTAAGAAATGTTACTTACAACTATATACTGTTCATGAGTTGATATTTTATTTATATTTGTGTTGCCCGGTTGGCACAGTGAATAGCATTGCTACCTCACAGCACCGAGATATTGGGAACAGGCACTAGGGGAATAGTTAGGGTAGGGTTCCTCCTAGTCCCACAAAGGGCCCATCTGTTTAGAATTTGTACAGTTGCGGTATAATCGGTCAACAATTATCAGAACAAGGTGTTGACATGGAGCATGTCGGCATGATCATGCAGAGTTGTTGTGTGATGTGAATGATATTCTCTGTAATAATATGTGTGCATTACATAAATAACAAAATGCTAATATGTCTGATCTGCGACATCTTATTGACCCTTTCTGGTCATAATCTCTTATTTTACAGGCACTTGGGACACAGACCCAAATATCACCCCCTCAGGCATGGCTTTGATGAATGGTTCGGATCTCCTAATTGTCATTTCGGCCCTTACAATAACAAAGTGCGGCCAAACATTCCGGTGTACAAAGACTGGGACATGATTGGCAGGTAATCTCTCCTCTCACACTCTAGTACAGTCATGGCCCTCCAGCTGTTGTGGAACTACACATCCCAGCATGCCCTGCCAGATTTTATGTAATGGATTGCTAAAACTATGGCTGGGCATGCTGGGACTGGGCCACAACAGCTGGAGGGCCATGAGTTTGCCACCACTGCTCTAGTAGAACTGAAACAACAAAAAATAAAACTTACTTTAATCCGTTATTTAATAATTATTTTCAACACATTTGGGTTCAACCGGCGCAGCATAGTTTTTAGAATTGTAATGCCGCAATGTTTATGAATTTCTCTGTTGGACACCGCACTATGTCGTCCCTGGGCAAGTCAGCTAGAGTTCCCCTTTTACCAGGCAACCGGGACCCCGGATCACTACTGCGTCCCGTTTTGCTTAGTTTCGCACTCTGCATGGCTGCAGCAGGGCACCTACATCCAATCACTAACCTGTCTGCAGCTAGAGCCCCTGTGATTGGAGAGTGTGTGTTTAAAAAATGTATCTGTCCCGCACATTCCCGCCGGTGATAGTCTGTTGGTGCGTGCACTCTGCAAATTCTCTGGTCCTAGTTTTGTCCTCCAATACCCCTTTCACATCGCAAAGCCAGGTTAGACCTGCTCCGACCTGGGTCCGGGGCTTTCACATTAAACCCGGTTTGCCCATTATATAAATGGCAACCAGGGTATAACCCTTCTTATAAACCAGGTCAAATTGCCGGGTTGGTTGACTCTGGTTTCACACCGCACTTTGACCCGGGTCCATACGTCACCAACCTGCCAATAACCCTGATCCATGGTGCAATGTGAAAGGGGTATAACATTCAGTGGACACTCTGACCGTGGGTTTTCTGCCTGGATATACTCTCTGCTTATTCTTCTACCAGTAAGCTGACCTGCAATCTTTCAGCACCTGCACAGTGTAATACGGTATTTGCAATCCTCTACTTCTGCTAGCCTGAAGAGCTGACCTGCAATCTCTCAGCACCTGCACAGTGTAATACGGTATTTGCAATCCTCTACTTCTGCTAGCCTGAAGAGCAGAACTGCAATCTCTCAGCACCTGCACAGTGTATTCCGGTATTTGAAATCCTCTACTTCTGCTAGCCTGAAGAGCTGACCTGCAATCTCTCAGCACCTGCAGATCTTTTGTCGCACCAGATAAATAGAGGGTAATAGTATTCTCATACTGCCTGCCCCCTTCCCTCAGAATGTACACGCACATCTACGGTTACTCTGAGCAACCTTAGATCTGTGTGCACCGTCGACCATCAAATGATGCGGGTGTTCCCCCGCAGGCTGCGGATGGATGTTTATTTAAAACATCCATTTGCATGCCGTGGGAATGGTGTGCCAGCGTACCAACATTAGCAAGGCGGGATCTGGTTGGCTCGCATCCGAGGGAATCAAGTTGCACCCTCCCGATCCCATGGAAGCCGTATGAAGGAAGTACACATTGAGCTAGTAATTGCTGAGTGTGTACAGGTGTACACTGATCTGCTGATCGCTCTGTTGGATCAGCCTGTTCATGGTATCAGCAGAATTTAGCTGAGCTCGGTATCGGTCTGCCCACCTGCCTGAGCACCAAACACTGTATAATATCCCGGCCAGTATGCTGGGGCTGTACCAGGGGCGGATTTAAGGGGGGTGAACGGGGCGGTGACCCCCCCCCCCCCCCATGCCAGTGGAATCACTGCGGGGGGCGAGGGGTATACTCCTCACTGCCGCCAGACGCATCTGCACCCGCACCTACTAAGTAATGATTGTAGTGATGATGGGGAGGTGATGACGCCGCCTCTCTCACCCAGTAGCTGATATAGCTGGGCTTTGTCTCCCATCCTGCCGTCCTATTGGCTGGTGGGCTGTAAATTAGGTGGTTTGCCACCCTGATTGCTCACAGACAGTGTGGGGTGGGCAGTGTCTGCTGCACGGTGGGTGTGTGCCCGGTTTCAGGATGAAGTCACATGATGAGTGGGAGCAGCCACAGCCTGGAGCTCCCTCCCTGTCCGGCTGCTGGTGTGTCCGGCTGCACATACAGTGTGTTTGCAACGCAGACCCCCCCATGCAGGGTTTTTTCTTTGACATTTATTATTGTTTTTTTTTTATTATTATTATTATTAGGTTGGGGGACAATCTTACAATGGGAGGAATCAGGAATAGGAAGGGGAGGAGTCAGGACTGGAGGGGGAGGGTCATGTTTAAACAGTAAACCGGCCCACCCAGAACAGAAGTCTAGATCCGCCACTGGTACCCGCTCAGCACTATCTTACTGTATCAAATGATTCAGGTTGCATTATTATCTCAGTAGTTCAAGCTTCATTGTTATGGAATCCAGCCAATCAGGTCCCACTTGATTTCATTGGTCCAATGAGGTTTTGGAAACCTTAATACCCTCCCATTAAATGTATCATTTTAAATGGGCTCTATTTAGGAACCAGCTCATTGATGATATGTGACTGATTATTGCATTGAATATTATCGGTACTATTGTGTCATTATCTCTCCAGGTATTATGAAGAAATAAGTATCAACCTAAATACAGGAGAGTCCAATCTAACTCAGATATACTTACAGGTACTGACCGCTCCATTCTCTTCTCCACTAAAATGACTTCGGCGCAAAATCGTGTATGTATTTTCCAGGTGTTTTGCGGGTTATTTATTTTATTTATTTACGGGCTGTCCAATTTGGATGCTTAACATTCCCCCCCCCACCCCAAAACACACAGTTTCCGTGCAGTGTTGGATGTGTGTGTGTGTTGGGGTGGGGGGGGGGGGGGGAGGGAGGGAGGGTAGTTATACCATAGAAACTTACCTGTAATTTTGTATGTAATATATATACTTGCCATTTGGACCTTGAGGAGTACACATGCACCTAGCACTAGAAGGAGTGGTCTCCTTCTGATTTTCTATCGATTTGAACTCTAAAAGGTGGGAATACATATCCACTATTAGAGGATTTAAAAAGGATTTTTATTCCAAACTGGGTGATATAGATGCTTATGGAATCATTTATGTGAGCATGAATGAATAACCGCAAAATCCTGTCAATATAACCCGTTTGTAAACGGTTCGGAAACAAACTTTACATATAAGGATTCGCATCCAAGCTACTAGACATTAGGAAGGCGTTAAGGAGCTTCCAATAAAGGAAATACTAAAAAGACACCAGAGAGTTTACAAATAAACTGAGAAGACGTATCCAGTTTATATCACTATAAAGATTCTTCCAGATTACTGCAAAATATTTGGCACACCCCTGATGAAGTCTCTTAACCCCTTCCCGACATATGACGTACATTTACGTCATATGTCGGTTGGGGGTGAATCAAGCCAGCTCACGGAGTGAGCTGGCTTGATAGAGAGCAGGTAATGGCTGTATATTACAGCCATGTCCCTGCTCTCACGGCCACGAGCGGCGAGTTCGCCGATCGCGGCCGTTTAACCCTTTAAGCACCGCGGGCAAAGCGCCCGCAGTGCTTAAATAGCTGATCGGAGGGGGGGGCGCCCCCCTCCGGCGCCGATCGGGGCCCCCCGCAGCGCGATCGGAGGGTGCCGATCGGTTGCCATGGTAGCCAGGGGTCTAATGTAGACCCCTGTGCTGTCCGTGTATTCATACCTATTACATCCTGCCTCAGGCAGGATGTAATAGGAAGTGCAAAAAATCACTACGTTCAGCCATAGAGCTCTATGGCTGAACCTAGTACAGGCGATCGCGCCCCCTAGTGGTCAAGTACACTAGGGGGCCTTGTAGTAAAAGTAAAAAAAAAAAAAAAAAAAGTTTAAAAATAAAAAAAAAATAATAAAATATTAAAAGTTCAAATCACCCCCCTTTCCCCATTTCCCAAATAAAAATAAATAAATAATAAAAAAAATAAACATATTTGGTATCGCGCGTTCCTAAAAGTCCGATCTATTAAAATATAACATTAGTTATCCCGCACGGTTAAAGGCGTAAACGGAAAATAATCCCCAACGCCAAAACTACGCTTTTTGGTCGCATCGCCTACCCAAAAAAAAATAGCTAAAAGAGATCAGAAAGTCGCCCATATCCCATAATGGTATTAATTAAAAAGTACACTTCAGCCCGCAAAAAATGAGCCCTCACCCAGGTCCGTAGGTGGAAAAATAAAAAAGTTATAAGCCGCAGAACATGGCGACGCGACGCAAATTCGAAAAACCGTAACATTTTCTATTTTTTTTTTAGTGGTAAAATGTAACGAAAACTATATAAGTTTGGTATTACCGGAATCGTAACGACCCATAGAATAAAGATAACCCATCATTTTAAACGAACTATGAACTCCAAAAAAAACGTAACCAGCGCAAAATTGTGGAATTGCGTTTTTTTTTTTTTTTACCCCACATTGAATTATTTCCTGATTCCCCAGAATATTATACGGTATAGTAAATGGTACCATTAGAAAGTACAACTTGTCCCGCAAAAAAAAAGCCCTCATGTGTCTATATAGCCGGAAAATTAAAAAAGTTACGCTTATTTGAACACAAGGAGGAAAAAAAAAAAAAAAATTACCTTAAAAGGCAATGTCGGGAAGGGGTTAAAGGAGACGAAACGCGTCGGGTTTTTTGATATCATCCATAATCCAAGGATAATACCAAAGACAAGAATTAACTGCAAAAAAAGTTTGGTTTTAATGTTTTTATGTATGTGTCAATAAATGTATTTTACATGAAAGAAAAATCTTAGTGTGTACAAATTGGACAAATAAGGATTGGGAAAAACAGAAATTGGTTCAACTCAAAATTTATGTAAGGGCGCCATATAACACTACTGTAGGGAAGGGTGATTTGGATTGTAGGGGTTCTACTAGTAGAGGACCAAGTGTCAGCATTTAGCGCAATTCTAGAGATTTTGTGTATATATATATATATATATATATATATATATATATATATATATATATATATATATATATATATATATATATGTACTGGCTGCCTAACCCCGACCACCATCCTTTCTAAGTTCTCCCCTAGAAACTAATTGGTTAGTGTCACCAGGCCACCCAAACCTTCTGCTTTGAATTGCACAGCACTGCTGATCCCCAGGATCAGACAGCCAGCACATATATTACATTTAAGATTACAGGTATGGTTATATGTTTAGCAGATTCTCCCTCCTCCGATGCTATAGGCAGCTTCTATCACTGATTATGAAACAGTTATTATTGTATAGAAATATTGAGAATTACAGTGGAGGCAGATGTGTTTTTGTGGCGAATAAATAGGCATGAGATTACACCCTATAAATTAGAAAGAACCAACATTTTACACCTGGTTTTACTGGATAAACAAACATGCTGTATATAGGAAAAAATTGTTGCAATCAAAGAGCTGACAATCCCAAAGAGCTGGGCGGTACCGTTTAGTATGAGCTTGAGTTGTATGCATGTCTACAGGGCTCAGTTTGGTGGGAGAGTATCATGGGAAGGGAGAATCCAGATAAGCAAGAGATGAAACCTGGATCTGTGGGCACTGTGATGTGAGCAGGGGAAACAGAGAAGGGGGCGGTGTGTTTGAGAATTCCCGTTCAGCTCTCATAGAGCCCTGTGTCTTTTTTGTTATTGTTGTTGCCGAAAATGCACCAGGAAACTGTGCTGATTTTAATTTCATATCTGACACGTATATATATTGTGAGTCTGTAAACTGATTGGAACAGAAAAAGATGCAGCTGCTACATTTTAGCACTGACTCAGAGACTCAGTCGCACACAGATCTACAAGTGTCATATATCAGATTAATCGGCAGTATCCTGGTAGGTCCTAGCTCTATCACCACTAATATGTCATTTTGGCAGTAAAAGACGCCCGACGGTAGCGGATTCTCACGTGACCTGGCATGCCGAGAGGGGGTGCTTAGCGTGACTGCAGCTATGGTTTATGAGGTGACATCTGTATGTCTCCTGCCTGATAAGGAGCCAGTGTAGTTACAGAGGGAAGTGGTCACAGGGGGAGTAAGAAGAGGCTGAGATGCTGAATTGATAATAAATGAAATAACTGGAGTTGATCTGTTCAGCAGAAGAAGCAATTGTTCTAAATATAAGCCCAGTTTTACTAATGCTGTGTGTAGGTAATGGAGTCTCTTGAAGTTACCAAGAGAATTGCATAGAATTGTTGTACTTTGTCTTGTTCACTTGCTGATCTCTTTTCTGTTATTAGGAAGCCTTGAATTTCATTAGCGGTTATGGAGTTGGCAAGCAGCCGTTCTTTCTGTACTGGGCGATTGATGCCACGCACGCTCCTGTCTACGCCTCCAAACCCTTTCTGGGAACTAGCCGCAGGGGCCTGTAAGTTATGCAGCACAGAATTGAAACATTTGGACAAAAGTTTTGCACTATAGTCTTAATGATCTTACAAAATTGTGGTCGGGGTTCTGAGTTTTTGTTATTTTAATGATCTTTGGAAACTGTGGTCGGGGTTCTGAGGTCAGAGGTCATGCATTGCCTTTCTCATGTACACATGTGATTAAGGCCTCTCATACTGATCTGTAGTCCTAAAGAAGAAGTGTTACAAATGAGATAAGTTAGTGTCTTGTTAAACTCTAAAGGGCCCGATACACTATGCACTTTTTGACTGATTCCATGTGATTTCGGAACTTGGGCCGCTGATTAGCTGAGAGTGCTCTACCTCAGCCAATCAAAATCTGGGCAGTCATTTGACACATTATTTTAAAATTCTAATAGCCGACCCTGCTCGCCCGCTGCACTGATGACCACCACCGCTGCACCCGAACCACCACACGCCCCAGTGCTCCTCACAGGAAACGCCACTGTCCCCCGCCTGCTCCTCACCAGCACCGGCGCTGTCTGCCCCACTGCTCCTCACTGCCCTGCAGCTCCTCGTTTTTTTTTTACATGTGATAAATCGGACAAGTCGGCCTAATGTATGGGGGCCTTAACACTAGTGTGGCCGGAGACCTGTCCCACAAGATAATCATGTGGTGTGTTCGCCATTATCTAAATGGATTAATCAGCACTTGGCGCCATGTACTAAACCCGGGTTTATGTCTCTTGGACCCGGGTCAGCATCGGTCAGGGCATTTTTCTGGGAATCCTACCCAGGTCCTGACCAGGGTGGAACACAGGGAGGACCCAGGTAGTGAAGCAGTGTAAACGGGTAACCTGAGTCGATGCCACCCGGGACCCGTTCTCTGCAATGGAAGAGCGACACTGGGAGATGTTCTTAATTTGTCGGTATAAAAGGAGTATTACTGGCATGAGTCTGAAAGGTGCGACCCGGGTCTTGGTGATCCGGGTAACGCCTAATGTGTGAAAGATCTGCGCTCTGTGTCTCGGGTCTGAGCTGGGTTGGATTTGGGATTGGGTTGACCAAGTGGTGTTATTTATGTTTATTAATGCTATACTGCTGTCAGGATGTTGCTGAGTACAAACTGTTCATTTTGTCTAACCCAGGTATGGAGATGCGGTACGCGAAATCGATTTCAGTATAGGGAAGATCCTTGACCTGCTTAAGACAAGCGGAATTGCCAAAGACACCTTTGTGTTCTTCACATCCGACAATGGGGCTGCACTCATCTCTGCTCCGAACCAAGGTAACAAACTGCAGCATTTCACCCCCCCCAATACAATTCCTCTGCCAGTCTCTGTTTTGCGGAGGTTTTTTTGTCTGACCTTTTTTGCGCTATAACCCAGAACTCTCCTGTAGGTGGCAGTAACTCCCCCTTCCTGTGCGGGAAACAGACCACATTTGAGGGTGGGATGAGGGTTCCTGGCATTGCATGGTGGCCTGGACATTTGGCTGCAGGGCAGGTGCGTATGAATCTAATGTTCACCATTAAGTGGGGACTATATTATATTCTTACATTAGGGCATCATTTTGTTTGTTCATTTTGACATCATTCCGAATGCGTATACAGATACTGTGCAAAAATATCCAAATGCAGCAGCTTCATGGATTTGTATTGAGACGCCCACTGGTGGCTTTACGAGTAACAGCGAGTACACAGAGTCTATGGGGGCAATTCAATATGGGATTCCCGACATTCGGAATGTCCCAACATTCGGAATCCCAGGTTTTTCATTTCTTCCGACAGTAACTCGACAGTCGGAATTCAAGGTTCTGGCAGTCATGAATTTGACACGGTTTCCGACAAAACAGATTCCACTTTGAAAAAAGTCGGATCTGACCTCCTTTATTTCTGTTGTTAACGGCAGCATTGAATGGTGATTTCCCCGTCAGCAAATACCGGCACAGATTGATTTCCCTCCTGTGAGGGGTATTTAACTTCCGCTGCTATTCACGACGGGGGAAATAGCGGTGGGCCCTGTTCAATGTTGTCTTCTCCTGACCACATTGAACAGGGATCCGTGCCTGACTACAAGCAGGGGATACGGTCGATGGACCGACCATAACATGGTCAACAGTCATTATGTCGACACCGTTGGGTTGACATACTGGAAGGTCAACTGGGGTCTAGGTGGACATGGGTCAAGGTCGACAGGGGTCTAGGTGGACAAGGTTGACAGGGGTCTAGGTCGACACATGCGTTACGTTGACATGGCTTAGGTCAACAGTCAAAAGGTCGACATGGTTTTTTTGACTGTATTTTGTCCGCACTGGCTGCGAATGGATGCGTATGCACATGCGCAGAAATCCGCACATCGGAACCATCGGACGGGCTGCGAACATATTCTGGTTCCCTTGTGTACCCCACAGCCATGGAATATTCCACCAGGTGCTCATGGCCGAGTTCTGCAGAATTGGTTTGAGGAGCCCTCTGGAGAGTTCCACCACGTTTGCCTGACTTGAACCCAGTGAAGCATTTATGGGATGTGGTGGAGAAGTCCGTTTACACCCAAGGTCCTGTGTTGGCAGCAGAGGACAGCAGCTTTCAGATAACCAGACTGCAACATAACATACAGTCTCATAGTACATTGTTATATTTATTATATTGCTGCAATTTGTTGTTCTATTTGTTCTCACGTGAAATGTATTTGATTACTCTAAGGTGAGCTACCAGCTGGGCAACATAATGGATCTATTCACAACCAGCCTGGCCCTGGCAGGAGTAGACCCCCCTGGAGACCGGACCATTGATGGCATTGACCTTTCTCCTGTCATTTTGGATGGCAAACTAATTGAGAGGTGCGTTCCAAACAAAGTGCCTAATTCAGACCTGTCGAGTGGAGTTTACCTGTTAGGCTGTCCATGTTTGTAGCCTAGCTAACGAACAGGTAAACTCCGCTCGACTGAATGCCTGACACCCCCCCCACCATGAAAATCCCAACATTTTGAAGAGAGGGGTTGTGCACGCTGACCATCAATTTCCCCCCCCCCCTGTTCTATCTTGGTCGGAGATGGGTGAATTTGGGGGCGGGCGCTGACGTAGCTGACGTCTGAATCGGCCCCAAAGTCCACATCTGTGTTTCTTCTCAGTCCTTGCCCATGATGTATCAGTAGGATGCTGGAGACGGTGTTTGCCATATTTATAGGATCCGTCACTGTGTCTCGTACATTGACGGGAAACTTTATTATGAGAACTAAGGTGACAAGTATTTTTGGAGCCTGAAAACTATTTAAATTGCCCTTAAGGCTCGGTACATACTTGGCTGAGGGATCAGCCTTCCAAACAATGTAACTATTGGTAAGTGTGTGCACAAACGATCCTGAGTATACACACTAACCGATCCACTACCCGACATGTCTAGCAGCGGAGTCACCTGAATGTGCCCGCAACGTGTGATATTAATTTACTGCTGGAGACGACCTACCATGTGGTCTTCCGATGTACCGATATATCGGTATGCGTTATCAGCAGTGATGTTGCTACAGGGCTGTCCTGATCTGTCTGTGACCGTCGTCATTCACAGACACAAAGATTTGTTCCCAAAATCTAATCCTGCTGCACCAAATAGCCGCCCTTGGGGCTCCTGGTCCTGTGAGACTTTGCTTTTTAGTCGCAATGTGAGGCGACAGGACGCACACGGAGACTCCGCTGATTAATATGCGACACTTCTATATCTTTATGCGACAGAATATTTATATGCATTGCAATGGGGCTTTTTTCTTAGCAAGTTCTGTTGTGCTTCTTATACAGACACAGACTCAGTTGCATATAGGGCCTTATTCTGATCGGTGCGGCCGGATCCGAATATGCGGCCAGGACCGTGCGTGCGAAACCCCGCCTTCCATACGGATCGCCAACTCCGTTCGTACGCGGTAAGAAGCTGTCCGAACGGACCGCACGTGTATTTCTCATGGAATACGCCTCCTCCATCTCAGGGAACCTCCCCCATCATTCGATGGTCGCAGACCATCGAATGCAGGACCGAGTGCTCCACCAGCTCCCGCAACCTCAGACCACACGGGCATTTTTCCATGCAAAAGCAGGGATCTGGGCGGGCAGCTGACATCCGGTAATGTCATATGTCCGCCCCCTACACGTGCGCCACGACTGCATTACCATACGTACACCCAGCGTTTGCATGGGAACGCCCATGAAACGCGGGGCATATGCATATGGTAATGAGCCCAAATAGCCCTTCACGCCCCTCTCCACCCCCTGTTCGGAGTATTCACATTTCATGCGGGATTTGGCCGTACGCCCCGCTCGCACATGTGCAGAGACGCCTCTGCACATGCGCAGACACAAAACATCGGCGGCGCGAACGCACGCAGATATTACCACACCAACCAGAATAAGGGCCATAGTTATACAAGTGTTGCATAACAAATCAATCAGTGCAGTCTTCTGGTGCGTCTTAGTTGCATCATATTGTGTTCTTTGTTGAAAAAAGTGCCAAGTACAAGCAGAGTCACAAGGGACCTGGTGGTTCACTCAGGAGCCGGTTGACCTCCTGACAGTCGAGATTCTGACGGCCACTATGCTGACATCGGAATCCCGACTGTTTAATGACTGACAGGCGGGATCCCGACTGACAGGGGCTATTCTCCCTCGATGAGTTCCATCTCTAATTTTTTTTCATAATATTCTATTCCTTTTGTCTCTTTGTTGCTGATTCATGGTCTGTGGTGATTTCTCCATCAGGCCTATATTCTATTACCGCGGCAATGAACTGATGGCGGTCCGTCTGGGGCAGTACAAGGCTCATTACTGGACCTGGAGTAACTCATGGGAAGAACTGTCTGAGGTAAATGCCCTGACTTGTCCTGTGATAACATCACCCCAGCCCTGCTTCTGACATTATTATTTGTTGGAGGATTCCTTGCACAATAATATACTAGGTAGCGATACGTCACAATTCTGCCTTTCAAATGTTAAATATGGCCTCCTGCACCTAGAGTGAACGATATGGCGTGAGGCGCCTGGCAACAGTGAGCACAGCCAGTCAGTGCAGAGCAAGGCCTTTAGTTTACGTTAAATGTTTGTCTTATTCGCCCCGCAGATGCAGCGACACACAACTCCTCTGTACCAGCGGCTCCGGGGTGGGACTTTAACTGCACATGTGTTAGTTTTAAATATGTACAAAGTCACAGATGAAGCCCAATTCAGATCCATGCACTGGCGATTATCGAAATACCGCGTATGTTCACGCTTTGCTTTGCGCATGCCTGAGGTCCCCTTGTGAACGGACCATGCGAAGGCTAGGGTGATTGAGGATGTGATTTCTGTATTTTCGGCTGCAGTCCCTCTCCCCTATGTTTATTGTAACTTTTCCATTTTTTTTTTTAGTTACAAAAAAATCTTAAATGCAGCCCTCTCTCACTACCCACTTAGGGGTTATTCAGTCCTGTTTGCTGTTCTTCCACGTTGCAGAGCCCAGCAATTATGTGTACGCCACCCTGCAAAAGTGAAATCCCACGAGCTCAGGACTTACTTGGCGGCTGCGATAGAAATAGTCGGATTCATACGCATGTGCAATCTATCAATAATCTATCGACCTGTAATTTCGCCACCCTGTGATCAGGTCTGTAAAACCCCCTTATTCGGTACTTGTTACCAGCCGTCAAAATGACTATACAAGAAATGTTACAGCCGAACAGAGCACCATTTAACTCGCTCTGTCCGTGCCATCTAGTGTCCACCGGCAGGCGAAAACACTTAACCCCCCCCCCCCCCCCCGTAGAGGAGGGGAGCAGAGTTAGCCTTTTATCATATAGGGTTCTCACTCCTACAGAGTTTATTTATGCAGAGTCCAGGTAATCTATCCACAAAGTATACTGTACTGTAGTCATTCTATTAAATCACTTCTGTGGGGCTTGAAGGTGGTCCAGCTTTGTAGCACTACAAGTTCCAGCATTGCATACCAGATGTTTCTTGACAAGGCATGCTGGTACTTGTACTACACATCTGTGGGCGGGTCAGAGGTTGCCTTATAAGCAAACGTATATTGAATTCCTCGTTCTAATGTTTCCCTGTATGATATTGTCTTCTGCAAGTGTTACATCCGTTTCGTTCTATGGTTGGTATGACACTGACAGAGGGGAGGGGGTCTGTTTGCAGGGCATTGATTTCTGTCCAGGTCAGAACATTACTGGTGTCACAACACACAACCAAGTGCAGCATGATCTCAACCCTCTCTTATTCCACCTGGGGCGGGACCCTGGAGAAAAGTATCCCATAAGGTAAAAGGTTATTTTCTAGATCTATATTTAATACATATCTAAGGGTGGCACATATGCAGCAGTGTCCTATGGTGATTATAGTCTTTTGGATAAAGTCGCAGATGGCATCATGAGGTGAGAGGTGGACATTTAAGGAAAAACTAAATGTATCAATTTTGCCAAACTTCTTGTGTTAAGTATGTGCCCATCGTTGCAAAGTACTGATGCCAGTACGGGTCCTGCAACAAAGGACGCAGAGCCGTTCAGGGGGTGGGCAATGGCCTGTTAGTAATAATGGAGGTGTAGAGGGCAGGGATCTGTGTCGTAGGACGAAGATTTTCCAGTGGCTGCCTTGACATCAGGAATGTCACCTTGGTCACTGGTAGTGCGGCCTATCTACAACAGAAGCTCCAGCAGATCACCAACGGGGCAGACAGAGTAAATGAAGCAAGTATACAGCATACCTTTGCTCAAGGTGCCTACGGGACTCCTACTTCTCAGTAGAACACTTCATATCTCCTTGTGCTTGGGAACTGTAGCAGTGGAGGGGTAATTCTGACTTGTACCTGAGCCAGATAACACAGCAGCTGACACACACACGGCTCCTGGTCTCGTTCCCTCCTCCTCGTCTCTGTATCGTCTCCATTTGGGATCCATTGAGGTGTGCACCCAAGCTTCCACTGCACGTGCACTGAGAAGAGGGGGACCGACCTTACAAAGTTACTATGTTAATATATGCTCCAGGGATGTGCAGTCAGGGGAGGCAAGGGAGGCAGTGCCTCCCCAGTCAGTAATAATTTACAAAATAAAATAACACAAATACAATACTTATGACACATGTGTCATAAGTATATGCTTTGTATTATTCTAATAATTTTAGCCCCCCCCCCCATTTTTTTTATTTATTACTATAGAGGCACCAAGAGCAGTGCCTCCATCTGTCAATTTAAAATGTGCAGAAACGGGGGCGGGCTGGGGACGGCTCCAAGCTGCAGGCTGTAAAAGCCCATTAAAAAAGCTTGTATAGGAGGCACCTATAGAAGTGCCTCAGCGACGTGCTTTCTGACCATATAAATGCAGTCCCCTGTCACTGGGGCAGATGTGATTGGGCAGCCCAGAATGCCCTGCACCAAGTGTTTTTTTTTTTTTTTTTACCACTGCGGGGGAGGCAAGCATGCCGGGCCCCAGAAGGAGCAACTACGGGAGGTAGTGTCCTGGACACAGGGACAGTGGCAGCATGGCTATATCCCCCCCCCCTGCCTCAGTGGGGACTACAGCAGTAAAAACCCTGACTTCGCCTCCCGCAGTGGGGACACTGTGCAGCAGCAGCAGGGATATGGGCAGTAGCTGCAGGGCAGAAACAGCTGCTGCACACAACCACCCCTCCCACCTGCCGGCAACAGACAGCAGCGGCACCTGCTAGCAGCAGCATCGAGTGGCAGCACAGAACTGCCGGCATCTATTTTGCCCCTCTCACCAATATAGATCTATATTTAATACATATCTAAGGGTGGCACATATGCAGCAGTGTCCTATGGTGATTATAGTCTTTTGGATAAAGTCGCAGATGGCATCATGAGGTGAGAGGTGGACATTTAAGGAAAAACTAAATGTATCAATTTTGCCAAACTTCTTGTGTTAAGTATGTGCCCATCGTTGCAAAGTACTGATGCCAGTACGGGTCCTGCAACAAAGGACGCAGAGCCGTTCAGGGGGTGGGCAATGGCCTGTTAGTAATAATGGAGGTGTAGAGGGCAGGGATCTGTGTCGTAGGACGAAGATTTTCCAGTGGCTGCCTTGACATCAGGAATGTCACCTTGGTCACTGGTAGTGCGGCCTATCTACAACAGAAGCTCCAGCAGATCACCAACGGGGCAGACAGAGTAAATGAAGCAAGTATACAGCATACCTTTGCTCAAGGTGCCTACGGGACTCCTACTTCTCAGTAGAACACTTCATATCTCCTTGTGCTTGGGAACTGTAGCAGTGGAGGGGTAATTCTGACTTGTACCTGAGCCAGATAACACAGCAGCTGACACACACACGGCTCCTGGTCTCGTTCCCTCCTCCTCGTCTCTGTATCGTCTCCATTTGGGATCCATTGAGGTGTGCACCCAAGCTTCCACTGCACGTGCACTGAGAAGAGGGGGACCGACCTTACAAAGTTACTATGTTAATATATGCTCCAGGGATGTGCAGTCAGGGGAGGCAAGGGAGGCAGTGCCTCCCCAGTCAGTAATAATTTACAAAATAAAATAACACAAATACAATACTTATGACACATGTGTCATAAGTATATGCTTTGTATTATTCTAATAATTTTAGCCCCCCCCCCCCCCCATTTTTTTTATTTATTACTATAGAGGCACCAAGAGCAGTGCCTCCATCTGTCAATTTAAAATGTGCAGAAACGGGGGCGGGCTGGGGACGGCTCCAAGCTGCAGGCTGTAAAAGCCCATTAAAAAAGCTTGTATAGGAGGCACCTATAGAAGTGCCTCAGCGACGTGCTTTCTGACCATATAAATGCAGTCCCCTGTCACTGGGCAGATGTGATTGGGCAGCCCAGAATGCCCTGCACCAAGTGTTTTTTTTTTTTTTTTTACCACTGCGGGGGAGGCAAGCATGCCGGGCCCCAGAAGGAGCAACTACGGGAGGTAGTGTCCTGGACACAGGGACAGTGGCAGCATGGCTATATCCCCCCCCCCTGCCTCAGTGGGGACTACAGCAGTAAAAACCCTGACTTCGCCTCCCGCAGTGGGGACACTGTGCAGCAGCAGCAGGGATATGGGCAGTAGCTGCAGGGCAGAAACAGCTGCTGCACACAACCACCCCTCCCACCTGCCGGCAACAGACAGCAGCGGCACCTGCTAGCAGCAGCATCGAGTGGCAGCACAGAACTGCCGGCATCTATTTTGCCCCTCTCACCAATCACTGTCCTCACCTCACGCCACTCATATGCTCTTCTAATGCTTCATGATTGTGCAATCACAATGGTGCAGTTTGTCCTCCATTAATACTATTGCTTTATTGTAGTGTGTTAAGTAGTGAGTACCAGTCTGCAGTGTCCATGATTTCCTCTGCGGTCCGTCATCACAAGGAAGCCTTGGTTCCAGGGGAGCCGCAACTCAACGTGTGTGACCTTGCTGTTATGGTGAGTACAGATGCTTAGCGCTTGCCCGCCCAGCTCACAGAATGCCATGTAGAAAGTGACAGAACCTTTTCCCATTACATTCACACCTGTGATTCTTTTGTTGATGTCCTTTATCTCTCCTGTCTGTCTTTGTGTATATGAGATCCTGGATCTGTGATCCTTTAGCACCCTCTAGTGGCATCAACCGGAACACACGCATCAAAAAATTACCAGTCAGGGATTCTTTTAAAATGCTCCTTATCTGTAATAGATAACGACCTTTTCATAACTGATTATTAAAACCTATTAATATTAAAAACTTACAAATATACATAATTAGTAGGTCTTTAGGTTATGTCATAAGGCCGCATAGCAGTACCCTGCATTACGCCGCACTCACCTTTACAAAATAAAAATTGAAAGTCTAAATATAGCATATGACCAGAAAAATGGGCAAAAAAAAATTATGTCAATATTATCATCTCATTAAACTAAAAGTTACATGTACCACTTTTACACCAGCCTAAATAACCTGGGTTTTTGCACGGTAGCGTGTAAAACTCTGGACTTGCAGGCGGTGTAAACGCTCCTATTTGAAATGACCTAATTTCACCCCTGGTAGCGAACAGGGTGGTTCAACCTAGCTCCCTGTGCAGTGTAAATGGGTAACCCGGGTCCCTTCACTACAATAGCAGGCTCTCATCTTCCAGCACTCCCTCTGACCCCCCCTCCGGTGAGATCACCTGCCTGGCATTATGTAAAAGGAGTCACCCAGGTCTAAGATCCTGGGGCGACGCGGCTTGCTGGAGTATTGCCTGCCTGTAACCGTTATCTGCTATTTTATCACCATGCGGATGACGAATTTCAAGACATAACTTGGTGGCTTTAACCTGTTTTGCGCTCCCCAAGACCAATACTTCACAGACTTCCTCTTGGTCCTCACTGGCAAAGGACATTACGTGAAGATTGGCACCATTGGACATCATTTAAGAGAGATGTTCTACTTTTTTACTCAGTACTTGTTGAATCCTTATTTATGTATAGTACTGTGGGCCTAATTCAGAGTACGCTATGCCGATGTTTTTGCAATTGGGCGATTATCAGCAGACTCTGTATTCACGCTGTGCCCTTTGCAATAATGCTCACAGTGACTTTATCATCACAGAGTGATTGACAGGAATTGGTCATTTGTAGGAGGTATTGGGGAGTTGCAGTTAAAAAAAGCAATCATTTCATGGATGTTCTTGGGGCGTGTATATGACGTCCGCTGCAATCATGTACGCAGGTAATCACGTACTTCTGTATTTTTTATTACTGGATTTCTATTTGCCTATTTAGTGTGTGTTAAAAATATATCTTTCCTTTGAACCTTTTTTTTCTTTTTGATTGCATTCCTATTAATATGCAATAATATACGGAATTTATTGTTTATCACTTGGCCTGTTATCTGTTTTATAATGTCCAATGGAAATGATGGCAAACATTCTATTGTCAGGTGGATTTTAATTTTGTAAACGCAATAAACGTAAAAAAAAAGTAAAAACATGTCTTTATTTCCTGCTTTCTTTAACCTATTTCCGTGTTTCTAACAGAACTGGTCGCCTCAGGGATGTGAGAAACTCCAGAAGTGCCTGTCCCCCCCGGAGTCCTCACCTTGGAAATGCATCTGGCCACACTGAGGGGATCCTGGTACCGCTGACATTTGTTTTATCATCAGGCTTTTTAGCCAAAGAAACAGTGATTTAGTTTAACTGATTGTGGATATCAAGACTATAACAGGGTCATCTGAAATCTGACTGGACCTTAATACTTGCTTTGCCTTACACATCCCAGAAGTCAGTCTGGTGCTGAACTGTGAAAGTGGACTGCAGGAACAAGTGTAAGAATGACAGTACTTCGTCTGCTTGTACGGACAGCAAGTCTGTCTCTTGTGACAAACACACATTTACCATGGACAATGGCGTAGGTTGTTTAATGTAAAACTCCCAACACAAGGGCTTCGTTTTGGAGGTGTGGATGTAAAGGTCCTTGTTAAGAGCCTATGAGATCTGTTTGTCTGTCTTTGAGAGGGATCGTATTGATATCCCAGCTGTCAGAATGCTGACAGCAGCACTATATTAACCAAATCCTCCTGCTTTCCCAGAATTCCCTTGAACCACCCAGGAGCTTCACTGGTGGCAGGAATCTCATGCGGTCTTTTTTCATGCAATATATCACGTGATCCCATTCCCCGCTGCCCGTGTCCGAGGTGGTCCGATATCCAACGCACATGGATCGGATGTCAAACGCATCCAATTTGAACAATTCACCCGATTTCTCAGCCCGTTCCGTTGGAATTGGGTGAAAAGTGGGTAAATTGGACTAAAGTATGGCCAGCCTTACCCTCCCGCTAGTGCCTAACCCCAGTACTTAGAATCAGGATTCTGACCACCAGGCTGCCGCTGTTGAAATTCTGACCTTTGGGATTTTAGGGGATCATCGGGATAATGACCGCATCCTCTTTGGGGGTCTGTTAGTGAAGGTGAATGAAGACCACACACTTGGGGCAATAGTGGTCATCTTCCAGGGGCGTCTTCCGATGGAATGGCTCAATGTTGGGCTGTGCTTTATTGACACGTTGCAATACCAGGCATTCTGCACAATATGATGGGTGTCCTAAAAACTTTATTGATTCAGGCAGTTACAATGTTTATGTGAATAAATCGCCTTATTTGTCTTTATGTGCAGCCTGAGCGTCTTGTGTGATTATTTCTAAAAATGTAAAAGTTAATATGTTTGAGATAAAAATCACACGTGTTGCCGTGACCAAAAATCAGCACATTAAAAATCGCATCCAGATTTTTTCACATTGAAAACATACAAAATTGCACATGTAATATGTAATACATAACTAGCCCTGGGCTCTCTGAGCTTTTTTTTTTTCTTTTTCACTGCCCTGAATGCTCCTGTTGCTCCCTGCCTGCTATCACTGCCACTATGTCACTCTCTCTCCCTGCCTGCTATTCAGTGCAGTGCTGGACAGCCAGCCTATGGTATGGGCGTGTGTGCACTGTGCCCCTTTCCATAATACGATGCACCCGTCCCCACCCCAGCACCCTCCCAGTCCCAGGTGCGTGCATGCACAGAAGAAACTTTAAGAGATCACTCAAAGGTACTTCTGCGCATACGCAGCTATTCGATGGCGAGAACCATCAATGGTAGATGATAGAATACTTTATCACTATTGATGGTTCCTGCTCAAAAGGCCACTGATGGCAACCATCGATGGGGGTTGTGTCAATGGGCATCCCTACCCCTCCCGTGGGACACTACGACCCGTGGGTGGGGCAGTGTCCAATTGGCGCGACTGCCCCGCTGTAAGTGGGACAGTTGGAATGTGGGAACTAACCCAAAAACTTGAGAGGGTAGGTAAGTATGACACATGGGTCTTCTAGGAGAAAGAATTACCTCAGTACCGCAGGGTAAGTTTAATGTTTCTTTCCATTGTGGACTTTTATCAAGAACACGTTATCTAGATAAAGGCCCTGATTCTGGTTCATTCGCAAAAGCAAATTCTGTAATGGACAAAACCATGTGCAGTGCAGGTGGGGCAGATGTAACATGTGCAGAGAGAGTTCAAACTGATATCTGTATTGCAGTGTAAGAATAAAGCAGCCAGTATTTACCCTGCACAGAAACAAAATAACACCCAAATCTCACTCTCTCTGCACATGTTACATCTGCCCCACCTGCAGTGCACATGAGGACGACAGGCAGTATTTCATGCCCTACCATCCACTAGGGATGGCCATAGACTATCGATGTTCCCAAAACATCGATAGTTGGGACCTAGTGCTCGATGTTTTGGGAATCGATAGTCAAGGATCGAATAGTTTTGTGCCATTGATGGATGGCTTGGGGGCGCGTGTGCACTAGGTGCGCAGCGTTGCTGTATTCAGCAGTGTCTTCTGCGCAGAAGAACCTTATAATGGATGGATGGCTAGTTAAAGTTTCTTCTGAACATGCGCGCACATCCCGGCCGGGCAGGCTGCCGCAGCTGCCCGTCCCGCCCGGGCACATCGATAGCAGGAACCATCAATGGTAGGGGATAGAATGTTTTATAGCTATCGATGGTTCCTGCTTTAAAAGCCATCAATGTGGATGTGCTGATGGCCATCCCTACCATCCACCACAGCGCGGTGGGAGAATAAAATAGTGGGCCGAACACAGCGATCCGTGCAAGGGAACTTGGTACACTTAGATGTTGTCCATGTCGACATTTGGTACCAAAAAAAAGACGACGTGAAAAACTCATGTCAACCTTTTGACTGTCGTGCTTTTGTCGACCTTCCAACCCTGTTGCAATGTTGACCTAAGACCTGTCGACCTTATATGACCCATACTCAGTACAAGGCCCTTAGGTGTCACTGTCTGATTATAGACTGCAGAGAATGGATGTGACGCACTGCGCATGCGCCAACCCCGCCCCGCCCACACCGGCCCTGACTGGTAGAAGCGGGTGCAGTAGACTGTAGACTGAGTCACGTGACCGCGCTTCTCCCGCCAGCAGTCGGTCAGACACTCCGTGCGGGAGGGACGCGGCGCCGCCATGCTGAAGAAGCTCACCGTGGAGCAGATCAACGACTGGTTCACCATCGGCAAAGAGGTGTCCGGTGTGACGATCCTGGGCACCTGGGCCGATGACAGACCTAAGCAGGCGGCGGAGGAGAGCTCCAGGTCTAAGCGGTACGTGCCCGGTGCTGGGTGGGTCATTCAGGCCCGTGCGTGCAGCGCTGCGCCGCTCTGTGGGTGGGCGGAATCTAGGCAGTAACCTAGGGGGCCTGATGGAACCCTTCTCCATGCACCAGGGGTGGGCAGCCGCAGCTGGTGGCAGTGCGTTCCAAGTCCATGCCAGGTTTTGGGTATTGCCGCCATCATTTGATGCCAATAGTCTGCTCCCCTGGTGCTCTGTGGTCTAGTGTTCATTCTAGCACCCTGCACCTTAGTTCAACTTCCCAGCCTGGGGGAGGGAGGGGGGGGGGGGGGTCACTCTGCTGCGGTGCTTCTAGCACATTTCTGGTCTGTATATCAGTGCTGAAATACAGATCACACTGTGCTAGAAGCAGTACAGCAGAGGAGAGTGACCCCTCAGGAATTGCATGGCTTTTGTAAGATGCAGGGTGCTAGAATGAACACTGTGGTCCATACATTGTGTGTGCAGTAGTAACGTCTACTGATTCCGGTGCCCGTCATTGGCAGGTGCCTCGCAGTGTGGTTATGGATTGGCTGTGTGTGTGGCATGCTGAGGTCACGTGACCTCCCGCTTTTACTGGGCGCACACTGGATGACACAAGTGTACACACAAGAGGATATACTGTAGTAAAAGATAAGGCTCCATAAGCCCTTTCTGAGCCATAGCCTTTTGTGTTTATGGGACTTTAGGATCCTCCGTTAATTTAAATGGTTGTACCTGTAACAGTATCGCAATGGGAGGTGTGAGTGTGTCAGATGTGGCATTTACACTTCAGTGTGAGTGCAGCTGATCGCACATTAAAAGCTCTTTTGGAGGGAGAAAGGGCGCTCACCTACCAAATTGCATAATGATACCAGGTGTACCAGATACCCCTTTCACACCAGTCGAAATTCCTGGGTTGGCTCCGGGAACAACCTGCGACTAGTGCTGCTGTGAAAGACTCCTGGGCCAAAATCCCGGGACTGATGTGCCGGGATTTCAACCCTGCTAGCTAGCAGAGTTGCTCTCAGGTCCAGCCCGGGATACCGGCTGGTGTGAAAGGTACTTACCGACCGGTGACAGCTGGGGTCAAAGCTGTGCGTCAGGGGATAACTGGTGATGGCGGTATGTGTTTTAGGGGCCAGAGTCAGTCAGGGAGACGGCGGCAGCCAGGGTACCGGATCTGGGGCATCCCGTCTGTGAGAGGGTGGGACGAGTGCCGGTCAGAGAGGTTAGACCTGTGGGAGGGGGGGGGGGTTACCAGTTCAGCCAATCCCAGGCTCACGCACATCCCACTCAGTGTTTAGCCAATCCTAGGCCGGCCCCACCAGTATCATCCCACTCAGCCAGCCTCCGCCAACAGTGGTGTGAATGAGTGCCCAAGAAAACAATAACATTTCCCTATAAAGTACCCTCTTCTGTAGTTCGTTATTGTCTGATAACAATCATGACTAGATATGTATCAGGCCTTGTTGGACTACCATTGTAACCATTTCAGTTGTGATGGAGAAATTAGCCCAGGGGTAGCCAACTCCAGTCCTCGAGAGCTACCAACAGTTCACGTTTTCCAGGTCTCCTCACAGAATCACAAGTGAAGTAATTGGCTCCATCTGTGGATCTTTTCAAATGTCAGTCAGCAATTAATGCACCTGTGTGGTGAGCTGGAAAACGTGGACTGTAGGTAGCTGAGGACTGGAGTTGGCTACCCCTGAATTAGACCATGAAAAAATAATGTGCAGGTTTTTGTAGTGAAAATCTCCCGTGTAGAATCCAGCGAGCCGCAGATGAAGTATCTGATTTGTGATGTTATTAATAAAAACAAACAAAAAAGATACATTGTGAGTAATGATTTAATGCAGTCAAGGTGCCCATACACGGAGCGAAGAACTCTATTTTTTGTACTAGTTTGCATTGTATCTGGTACAACAAGCATATAATGTGCTACAGCCGTGTGCATTTTGTACTACATATGATGGCGATCTAGTACAATAAGTGCGGGCTGCACAGACTTTATGTGCTCGGGAGGGTGCAACACACCCGAAAAACGTACCGTGTAGGAGCACCTTAAATACAATATTGTATAATGTATACGCATGATCTGTTGTAAGGTGCGATCTCCCATGTATCTTATGAGACATCGGTACTTATGTATTATCTGGTGCTCCCATGTTAAATGCACCCCATTTTTTCATACCCCTACTATCCAACTACGCATGGAGTTGATTTTATATAGTGTGGCGAGCGCAGCGAGCCACCGTGCCCGAAGCGTGGCGAGGGGAAGCGGTCTCATAAGAAAAATGGGAGCCCAGATATTACATAAGTACCGAGACATCTGATATTTCTGCATGCAGGCATTGATGGTGAGATATTGGGTGATGCTCTGTACATATTATAATCGTTGATGTGTTATCGTATAAGATATCACTTGTCCGGGATAGTGAGGGTAAATGTATACAATATCTTATTGTATCCCATCGTTCTAATGTGTACATAGCCTTAAGGGGTGTACACAAGCTTCGATCCATCGGTCGGCGATACCGATTTGATATCATTGACCTGGATGGATGGCGGGGGAAGGGGGGTGCTGCATTGAGCAGCATGGGACTGTGTTCGATCTGCTAAATCAGGCATCTCCCTCCAGCTGTTGTGAAACTACACATCCCAGCATGCCTTGCCATAGTTTTAGCATTACATAATAGCAAACCTGTTGCAAGGCATCATGGGACTTGTAGTTTCACAACAGCTGGAGGGCCATAGTTTCTGCTTTCGATGCCATGGGCCGTGCATCGGGATCGAATCTGCAGCTAACATAGGGGCAGATGCATTAAGCCTTAACAAGAGATAAATGCAAGGATGATAAGGAGAGATAAACGTCCAGCCAATCACCTGCTAACTGCCATGTTACAGGCTGTGTTTGGAAAAAGTCAGTAAGGAGCTGATTGGCTGGACTCTCCTTATCACCCTTGCATGTATCTCTTGTTAAGCTTAATACATCTGCCCCACTGTTCGATTCAAGGTTCATTTTCGATTCGCTTTGGACTATATAGTCCGAATCGAAGCATGAGCTTTTTTTTTTTGTGAGGTGATTCAATTGTTATGGGTGCCCGTCAGAGCAATTCCGTTATCTGGGCTCCCATTATTTATTTCTCTTGTCATGCCCCAATAGACTGGGGTATAGGCACGCGAACCACACAGTATATGTATGCGAGCATGTCCTATAACAGATCTGTTGGTCTGAGAAGTATTTTAATATTTTGGATTAAAAAAGGTCAATGTTGTTTTCTGGAAATGCAATGTCTGACAGAAATGTGATTCCAGCCTCAATATCACTAATTACACAGTCTGCTCGATTTTAAAGTGTTTAATCTAAAAGGCAATCCAACCTGTTGTGGATTGATGGATCTACAGGAGTCAATTTTCTAATGCAGGGTACACACCAGAACGACAAAGGGCCCTTTTTTGGCTGTTTCTGGTCCGATCCCGATCCGATGCGTGGCCCCGCGGGTTGTTATTCAGATCCTACCTGCAGCAGGTAGGATCTGAAAATGACCATACACTCGGGTGCGGGTCTCGATCGGATCGGAACCCGCTCACCGTGCACATTGTGAGCGGGTCATGCGTTCCACGTGATTGTGAGCAAATCGGACAACCTGCTCACAATGTGCATCGTGGGCGGGTTGCCCTGGTGTGTACCGGGCATTAGAACGGAATTATATGAAAGTGTTTCTATAGGCAACATCCCAAATCAGATTCTATCTTGTAGAAAGTGCTAAATAAGTAGAATCTGATTTGTTGCTATGGGCAACATCCCATCTTTAATACAACTCCCATCTTCGTGAATGTACCTCACTGTGTCTAGATAGACAGTCAAAAGGGCAACTTTTTTCAAAATTTTAATGGTGTCAATATCGACATGGACCCCCAATTAGTGTAGCGCATACTCTCGCAATGCTTCAGGCGCACTTATATCCCCCCTCTATGCCGACGTGGACGGAGAAGTATGGAAACGTTCAAATAATAAAAAAAAAAATGGTACTTATGTAGTATCTGGGCTGCCGATTTTTTGATTGTATGCCTTAAGTTAAGGCATACAATCAGATGCGATGCGATGCGATATCGCATCGCATCGCATACGATGCGATGCGATGCGATGACCCGATTTTTCCATAGGATTCAATGTTAAAATGGACTGAGTCCATTTTAACATGGAATTCAATGGGAAAAAGGGGTCCTTTTCATACCCCTACTATCCAAGTGGGCATGGAGTTGGATATAAACCTGTGGCGAGCGTAGCGAGCCACCGAGCCCGAAGCGTGGCGAGCGAAGCGACGGTATTCTGTGTCCCCTCGCGGGGCTCGCTACGCTCGCCACGCTTCGGGCTCGGTGGCTCGCTACGCTCGCCACAGGTTTATATCCAACTCCATGCCCACTTGGATAGTAGGGGTATGAAAAGGACCCCTTTTCCCATTGAATTCCATGTTGAAATGGACTCAGTCCATTTTAACATTGAATCCTATGGAAAAATCGGGTCCATCGCATCGCATCGCATCGCATGCGATTTGGTCGGGTGCGATGCGATGCGATGGACCCGATTTCAAAATCGGCAGCCCAGTTACTACATAAGTACCAAAAAAATTGTCAGCATTTTGACCATGTTGCCCTCTTCTTGTCGACCTATTGACTGTCTGTTTAGAGCAGGCGTGTCCAAATTATGGCCCTCCAGCTGGTGTGAAATTACCCATGCCTTGCCACAGGCAATGTTAAAACAATCCCAAGGCATGCTGGGATGTGTAGTTTCACAACAGCTGGCAGACCACCGTTTGGACATTCCTGATGTAAAGCAGGGGTGGGGAACCTTCGGCCCTCCAGCTGTTGTTAAACTACACATCCCAGCATTTCCTGCAACAGTTTTTATTATGGCCAAATAGCAAAACTGGAGCAGGGCATGCTGGGATGTGCAGTTTAACAACAGCTGGAGGGCTGAAAGTTCCCCATCCCTGTTTCTAAAGTGATGAGAGCTATTCACCTGACTGCCAGTGGGCACCCAGTAGCTTGTACATGATTAGCCACTAATACGTGTGCTAATACCCATGGGCGCCCACTGCACTCGGACACTGGTTAAAAATAATAACATAACTCCTAATGTGCTACTTTCCCCGGGGAACAGTCATTTGGTCGACATGGGGTTTTTCACTTTTTTTTTCTGAGCCGACATGTGCCGACAGGCGGTATTTCATGCCCCACCACCCACTAGGGCATGGAGGGAGAATAAAATAGTGTGCCGAGCGTGGCACTGTGCCCGAAGCATGGTGAGGGGATGCGGTGTACTTCAAACTATATACTATAGATTGCGAGCAGGGCCCTCCTACCTCCATGTCGGTTTGTATCTACCCAGTTTGTTTAATCACTGTTGTTTCATTGTCGGACATTCGGGTCAAAAAACTGTGAAAAACCCTTGTCCTTTTGACTGTCGGCCTAATGCTTGTGGCGACCTAGACCCATGTCAACCTTGCTGCATGTTGACTTAGTGGTGTTGACCTAGCTGTTGTAGATCAAATGATCCACACCCCCTCCCCCCCCCCCCCCCACCCACCCACCCACAATGTCATGAGTGCAAACATTGAAAATGGTCTGTGCATAGAAATTATGCTGGCCATACACTTGACCAACTTTTATTCTCCCCCCACCCCCCCGCCCCCCCCCCCTTTGGTTTTTGAGCAAATTGCTAACTGTCATTTGTTCCGATACTGGGGCAGATGTATCATAGCAGCGCTTATCGCGCCGCTATGATACTTCCTGCTTCGCCTCAATAGCGAGGCGAAGAAGGAAGGGACATCGACAAGATGTATTAACATCTTGTCTGCCGAAGCGGGGGAGCGTTAACTCCCCCCTTCGGCGATGTCCCTTTCTGGAGATAGCGCATCAGTATGATGCGCTATCTCCTGTCCCCCGGCCGGCCGCACTGGGCATGCGCGGGATCTCGCTGTTCACGCGAGATCCCCAGCGCAGCCCAGACCTAACAGCAGGGACAGCGCTGTCCCTGCTGTTTAGATAGGGCTTCGCCAGCCTGATGCTGGCGAAGCCAAAACCGGCTTCGTGCGGAACGGTCAGCGATGCTGACCGTTCATACATTCGGCCTGCTATCATTTTGATAGCAGCGCCGATATGGACAGGGGCGCATAGCGCCCCTGTCCATTACCGCATCCCGGCCGCATCATACATGGGGGAGAAGTGGTATCAGTGCACATAACGTGCGCTGATACCCCTTCTCCCCCATAACGACACATCATACATCTGCCCCACTGTAACATATATTCAGTCCAATCATCCAACTAGAAAATTTGGCCTAGTGTATGGCCAGCGTAAGAATCCTTGACCGCAAAGGGGTCAATTTTGTAATTAAGATTTGTAAGAGAAATGTGGTCCAACTGTTATGCCTGTCTATAGTGTTTATTTTTTATTATTTTTTAATACCATTGATCTGTTATTTTTAATATACAAATATCTATTAAACAGTCCTCTTTATAATAATACATTATGTTTACATAGTATAAATATATAATTTTTAAAGCCGGTTTTCTTGGGTACAATGCTAATGAAGCCTGCAGGGGTCAGTGTTGCTCTGCCAGTTGTGAGCGTCACTGTTACAGGAATCGCACCAATCGTGCCTAAATTATTACAAACAAATCGGTCCTCCTTTTCAAAAGCTACAATGTAATTTAAAAATGAAACATCAATTTAATTGCAATAGCTAAATTGAGGTATATGGTTAACTTTTTACAACCTATATTCGCTGGATTGACCTGTGTTGTTTTTTTTTTTTTTTGTTTTTTTTTAAGAATCTCAATACATGTAAAACCAAAAATTATGATTAGTTCTCCTTATGAAACTGGCAATTGGCTGTACTTTCGCACATTATACTGCAGGGAAATGTTCTACAGCTGAGGTTTAAGGATAGTCCTAAGAGCAATTGACTGCAAGCTCTTCTACAAGAGGAATGAGATCTTGCTTTAGTAGTCGTTGTTCTGATGTTATTGAATAGTCCGTATCTTGACGTCACTGTTTTGGGGCGTGCCCGGGCCGCCGCCGTCACAAAAGAGGCGTGCCTGGGCCACTCCGTGACGAAAAGGGGCGGGCCCGGCCGGCTGCGTCACGTAAAGGGGCGGGCCTGACCGGTGGCGTCACGCAAAGGGGTGGGACCGGCCGGCGACGTCACGCACAGGGGGCGCATCCTGGCCACCCGGACGGCTGTACACTGCCGGGGAAGTGCCGGGCATCGCTAAGTACAGCGACGCCGGGCTTCCCCGGTCACAACAGAGGGGACAATGCAGGCTGTTTTAGCGGGGCGCTGCCAGAGGGGCAGGGCGCATTTTGCACTTTAAAAATCGGGCAGGGCACAGCGCCTCGCTAAAACAGCCTAGCGGGAACACTTCCAGCTCTTGCTGGTGAAAACCCGGCGTGCTGCGTATCAAAATGCGGTAAACTGGGTTTTTACTGCATTTTTTGTTTAGTGCATCTCGCCCATAGCCTGTAACATGGCAGCTTAGAGCTGTTACCGCTCCTCTTGAGGGGTAATTCAGGCCTGCTCGCTAGGTTGCGTATATTCGCCCCCCCTGAATCCATATGCTTACACATCCACTTGCATGTGGCCGCACAGAAGAAAAGTCATTCTATGGTTACTCATTAATTTGGTTACACCCCTCCCCCCCTTATATAAAAAGCCAAGAATTCCAATACTATGTACATAGCATGGGTTGATTTAGTGATGATAAAAAAATAATTTCTCTATAGGGCCATACAATGTATAGAATCTATCTTTCATAAAAATAGCCAGAATACCTTACTAAAAATTATTGCTTGTAATTGTTTTTTCCTTTATCTATAAATTATGCATAGTTATCTTAAATGCATATGGCAGTCACAGGTAAGAAACCTACACTGTTGGGAAGCAAACGGTACTTAACCGCTGTGATTTTGTTTAATGTAGGAGAACCCTCCCCCCCCCCCCCCCCCCCCCCTCTAACTCGATGGATAGTAGTAGGGCAGGTTCCAAATCCGGTGGGAGAAAGTCGGGAACAAGCTCTGAGTGTTCCTGTCGACATAACTGGACACTGTGGGGATCTCTTCTTTGTGCGAGTTTGCGTCACCGGCTGATGCGAAGTTGACGGGACAGTTTGCGTTCCACATGTCCAGCAGCGTCACCTGTTGGTTCTCTCTCTCTATGGAACTCAGGAAATCCTTCAGGACTTGTTTGAATATATATACAATTTCCCACGGTAGCACGTCATTCTCGGCCAAAACCTCCCGGAATCTGGCAACGGAAAGAAAACCAGTTTTAGAATTGTTCTATTTATTTTCAAGAGGAAGAAACAAATGGGATGGGGTTTAGGGGTCAACAAATAACGAAAGGAATGACACCAGGGGGGAAATGGACAGGATCCTGGAGAATGATTATGGGGTGGATGTATTAAGCTAGGTGAAGTGATAAAGTGTCTGGTCTTGATCACCGGCCAATCAGCTCCTTCCTGTCATTTTCAAACCTGTAGCTTCACAGTTAGGAGCTGATTGGCCGCTGATAAAGTACCAGCCACATTATCACTTCACTGAGCTTAATAAATCTGCCCCTCAGCCACACATTGCTCACGCTGCCCAGACTAGCATAGTGTTTCCAAAGAAGTGCTTATGTCCAAGATTTGTAACCTGGTACCATGGCCCTATAATAACAGATTTGTTTGAGTATATTGTTGCTACAGTATATATTGTGACTTTTGCTGGGAATGCAATGGATGATTACCGCGGCCAGCAATATAGTGAACTATATTGACGGTGCCGTGGGAGAACTTTATAGCACGTACACACTGACAGATATCATTCATGATGTCCCCCCACCCCCTGTACATGCAGTCGCTGGCGATATTGTCAGATTGAGCTGCATGTACGAACAGTTTGGGGTTTGTAAATGACACCCAGCTGTGCACATTGTTAACACTGGGCATGTGATATCGTTAACCGTATATTGCCCAGTGTGTACCCAGCATTTTATATCCACAGGGAGTTTGCTAATAATTGCATTGGCACTGGTGGAATATCTTCCCGTTCCTGACTGCTTTACGCCTGGTCCAGAGACTTAAGGATATCAAATAGTTGCTCCATAACTCCTAGACCTGGTGAGGCCTGGAGTGTCGGTATGTGGGCCATCCAGTTATACAAGCAGTGGGATTGTCACACCCTTGTGAAAGTCGTTCAGATCCATTTACTCTCAATCTGCTTAAGGGGAACTATTACTGCATAGATTTCTGTATGTACTTGTGTCATCAATCCATTCTACATTGACACAAGCTGCGGAGCACATGGTCCTATACAAGTGCAGCAAACAAAGTTCTCTGCCTGATTTACATGCTGTAGGTACATGTGTAGTTTGGAAGATTTTGCACAGACAATAATGTAGCCGGAAGGGTTACACTGAGATCAAAGCTAACCAATTCCTCTATAGGAGTACAGGTATATAGCCCTGGCGCTACCATGAGCCCTGAGCAGAGCCGGATTAAACCTTCGGGGGGCCCGGGGTCACTTTAGACAGGGGGGCCCCCTACCACTTATCAATACTGCCCGCAAACTGCAACACAGATTAGAGGCAGTATAAACTTGATCAATGGGTAACTGCAGAGTGGGGGGGGGGGCGGGGGAGAGAGATACAGTGTAACCCCTGATGAAGTCTGGTTAGACGAAACGCGTAGGGTTTGGATGCTGTGGTGTGATCTCTACCACCACTTTGAGCTGAACAAACAGACATGGATGTCAAGATTTTATAATCTTTAAAAGATTTCACTTGATGTTTTGCATATTACAATTTTTTTTTTTTAGTCATTGAGGTGTGATTCTACAAGGTGGTGGTACCATTCAGCGCTCTCTATTTCTTCCTTTGACAGGCTCAGCGCTGCCTCTAATTAAAAACCCTCCCATGATGAGACTGCTCCTGCTGCTGTCCTCCATGGCGCTGAGAAGCATATGAGCTCCACCAAGCAGAGCTCAGCACAAGCCTCCCAGCCTCTGACCTCTTGCGCAAAGTCTCATGGGACTTGGTCAACACCCAGTAATGCACTGCACACTTTGTGCATCATTGGCAGATAGCACTACACCACTCCCATGCACAAAACCTTTAGCTAAAAAAATAAATGTTCTAAAAAATACATACTAACCACAGGTGGCCCCTAGATAAAGGGGGGCCAAGAGGTACTGACCTCCTTTGCCGCCCCCCCCCCCCCCCCTTTAATCCTGCCCTGAGTACAATATGCAAGGGAGAAGAAAAATACTCTTTTTTTGCTGAGGTACGTACTGGGGTTATTCTTCTCCGTTTCATACCATAGGTGCATGGACAGAGAGGTGGCTTACGGCAGTGAGTTTAGATTACATTGCATTTGTATACAGGTCCATCCCGGGAGCGACCTAGCATTTGCGAGGTGAAGCTCCCCTCTGTGACCCGGTAATAAACATGTGTTGTGACATCACACGGGGGCGGGTAGATCGGCGGCGTGTCAACGGGGGGGGGGGGTGGTAGCGCTTGGAGATGACTTTACCTCCTCCTTATAGTGTAAATGAGACCCTGGTCACTCGACCCAGAATACCTGTTTACACTGCCCAGCAACCTGCGTCCGACCCGGTTAAAACTATTCTTTTAACCCTGGTTGGAATGGCGGCTTGCTGGATCCATGTTTTTCCAAATTGCCCCTTCAACTGCACAGAGACCCGGGTTGGACCCGTGTTATTTGTGCAGTGTATAAATAGTGGTATTACAGGGATTTGGGATAGAAAGAAAAATGCTTTTTAATTGGAGTTTAACTTTTTGCATTTTTATTCTTTTGACATTAATCATGTACTAGGTGAATACAATGATGCAAATATATCGAGTCACATTTTATAAAAACACAACCCAAAGAACAATGTAATCAGAAACCAAGACTAGGGGGGGGCGTGGCCTAGCAGCCATAACGAGCAGACGTGCTTTCAGAGAGCTCCGTCTGAATCCACAATTTTACCAGCTTTATACCCTCCATTCCCCCACTAGAAAGCCGGACCTGCCCTACCTATCCACCGGACAGCACTAGGACACCGGTTGCGGAGCCGGGGAGGGCCTCCTGCCTTCCTGCGGGTTGCGGCCTGGTGTACCTTAGAAGCCGGGGCCTCAATTTTGGAACAGCCGACGGCAGCGCGCGGACGCCCACCATCTGATCCGACCAGCGGCGACTAGGACAGCGGTGAGAGGAGGCTGGGGCAGCCGACCAGCGGGTAAACAGAGAGGCGGAGAGGGCGCTGCAGGAGAGAGACCAGGTCACCGTCCAGAAGCAGCGGCCGCCATTACAGAAGGCGCGCTGAGGACGCGCTGCACAGAGAGGTAAGGTGCCGCCAGAGAACTGCAGCATCCCCTCTCCCCAGCCAGACAGCGGAGATACCGCTCAGAATAAACACAGCTGAGCCCCGCACAATACAGTTAACAAAGCGGAGAGGCGTCTCAGCCTAATAGAAAAATCACCTTGCCAGCGTCATCTCCACATCTCCCCCCAGCCAGTGACAGCCCTGCTACCAACGCAGCTCACAGCCCACCTGCCATTACCTTCAGAAGCAAGGGGAAGCACGTCAGAGGTGACCCAGTGTCCCCCCTACATCGCAGGGACCTAGCATAACCCTAGGTCTCAGAGCTCACAATAAAGCCTCACCCATAGACCCCATCAGCTTAATAAAGTGAAGACATATGATCCTGGGGCTCCATCTAGTGGACCAAAAAAGCAATTGCACCACCAGAAAAATTTGGAGTTAGGAAAGTTAAATAACATCCCCAGTGAGGAGCTCTAGCCTCCAGTGTCACATCTTCACTGTCAAAGCAATCTACCCGTCGCACAATACCACTATCAGGAAACGGAGAAAAGATAACCACATTGGTACCGGTGAACTCTGTCGCCCCAGTTCACATTCACATACACGCGAGACTTTCTCTGAGACACGCTGAAAATATCATCATGAAGTAATTATACAAGTTGGCCTCTGTCATTATGTAAAACAAAGATTGTGCACAGAACGACCACCCACTGGGAACAAGATCGTGAAGGCACCAACTTAGCGACTGCCTACACCAGGAGATCCCCAAAGCTTAGTATGCCAGCTAAACGCCAAAAAGAAGCTCCTAGCACCCCACAAGGGAGTTTCTTCAAAGCTCAAGCCTCCCCGACGACCACAAAATTGTCAGCCCCACCTGCGGCGGCAAACCTAAAGCAACTCTCGGCTCTTTTAACCCCATTTGATCCTAATCGACACTCTCAGACAGACGCCTCGGACATGGGAGATGATGCCCCCCTGACGGTGGGCCTAATGAAGCAACTCCTTGCCTCCTTTAAGACAGACATTTCGGCAGAATTTAAAACAGCCTTGCAGACCTGCCAGCAATCAATCGATGATATTGGGCAAAGAACGGATCATCTGGAGACCAAATGTGAGGAAATAGTCGGCTCTCATAACGACCTACTCACCTCACACGACGAGCTACAAGCTGAAGTGGCATCCTTACGGAATAAAGTAGGGGAACTTGAGGACCGATCAAGACGAAATAATGTCAAAATAAGGGGAATACCGGAGTCGGTGTCCAATCAAGAGCTAGAAGATTATGTAACGAAAAAATTCAAACAGTTACTACCAGAAGCAAGCAGTCAAGACTTACTATTGGATCGCGTACATAGACTCCCTAAACCCAGATCGGCCCCGCAAGATGCGACAAGGGACACTATCATGCGTTTCCACTTTTACCATATCAAAGAAAAAATACTGCTGGCTACGAGATCCAAGGACCTAGCGTCACCAATACTGGGCCCCCTCCAAATCTTTGGAGACCTATCGGCTACTACCATAGCCCACCGACGCACATTTCTGCCAGTAACCAGAGCTCTACAAAAAGCCGAGATTCAATACAGATGGGGATTCCCCACCAAGCTGATAATACGGCGCAACGGCTCTACAGATGTAGTGACGACACCAGAAGATGGCATAAAACTTCTCGTCAAATGGAACCTAGATGGCATCGCAGCAGCAACTTCAAAACCCCCCAGACTAAATAATGACTGGCTTACGGTGAAATGAACCGGGAGCACTTCGGTGTACAGTATATCCTTTGAATTTAGCCATGTTTAAACGCTGAAAGTTTGGCAGTTTGCATTTAAAAGATGTGTAGGGTATCTGCGCAGTTGGCCTGCACCCGACGAGCATGCGGGGATATATCCCGACTGTCACATCCCACGATTGATTAGTAATGGAATGAGGCGAGCTGACGGTGCAGATATCTTTTTCTTATTTATGTTCTTATTTATGTTTCCTTTTGATGTGCTCCTAGTCAATGGCGTTACCTGGAAAGCCACCCAGGAAAGCTACACAGGAATATTAGCGTTATAAGAATGTTATACTAAAGTTCTATAATTAGTACGTTATACTAAAGTTGTTTAAGTTTCTGAGTAAACCAACTTGCACTAATCTTATCCAATACAATCTAACCAACCAGAGAATGACAGAGGCGCATTCTCTATCCACGCCTCCTAAATGTGCCACCCCCTAAGGTGGCCCCGTCTAGCAGTACCCACCGGGTACTCTCAAACCCCCCCGTACTACCCCTGTATTTCCCCCCCACCTAATCCAAAGGTACGGTCCCTACTATATTCCATCGAGTGGCCCATCCCCACGACTTTACACAGACAAATAAACCACAAGCTAGATGACAGCATCCATCAAGTCCAACTAAAAAATGGTTAATGTCTTATCTTTAAATGTTAAGGGTCTTAACTCACCGAACAAAAGGAAACTAGCACTGCATCATTTCGCTAAGGTGAAAGCACACGTGGTGGCGGTCCAGGAAACTCATTTTATGGCTTCCTCCGCACCTCAGTTCACTAACTTTAAATTTCCCACTACCTACACCTCCAATGGCCCTAAGAAAAAAGCAGGAGTAGCGGTCTTACTATCCTCAGCCTGCAAATTCGTATTAGAGAAACAAACAACAGACTCAGAGGGTCGCTACCTGATTCTAAATGGTAAATTGGAAAATAAACAAGTCACGATAGCGAATGTATATGTACCCAATTCCAAACAGATTCCCTTTATACGAAAATTCTGCACAGTATTACAGGCTAACTGCTCGGGAAGTCTATTGCTCCTAGGTGATTTCAACCAGGTGTTGGACGCTCACATGGATAAATCATCCCCACTTCGAACCCTAACCAAACCCACCCCTAAAGATAAATCTAACCAATTTAGGAAAATTTTAAATGAATATGCCCTATATGATATTTGGAGGGCCAAGAACCCCTCGTGCAGAGACTACACCTTTTACTCCCCGGTGCATAATTCTTATTCCAGAATTGACTTAGCCCTATCAGATAAATGGACTCTCCAGCAGATCAAAAAAGCTAGTATAATCCCCATACCCTGGTCTGATCACTCTGCCTTGACACTTAGGTGGGACTTGAATCATTACCATCCAGGCTCGAGACAGTGGCGCTTGGGCAACTACCTTCTAGACATCCCAAACGTCAAAGAAGCTATACAAAAAAACCTGCAGCTATTCTTAGATACAAATGATCCAACAGACACAAATACCTTTAACTTCTGGTGTACCCTGAAAGCCGTGATTAGAGGGTCAATTATACAAGCAGCAGCTAGACACCGCACCAAACAAAATAAATTGATGAAAGATGTAGAAACCCGTTTAGCTGAATTAGAATCCAAACTTAAACTCTCCCCCACTGACAAATCAATATATAAAGAGTTACTTAAAACTAGGGAGGAATGGAACGTGCTTACCCTGCAAGAGGTGCACAAAAACCTCTTCAAATTGAAGCAAAAATTCTATGTCCAAGGTGATAAAGCCGGTAAGCTATTAGCACGAAAACTTAGGGGCAAAGTAGCACAAGAGAGAGTAAAGGGAGTGGTAAACTTGAAAGGCTCAAGTCACGGATCCATCAGAAATTGCGAATGCCTTCGCTGAATATTATTCATCACTGTACAATTTAAAAAAAGACCCTGGAACCCCCCAACCCACGACAGAAAGTATAACCTCATTTTTAGAAAAGATCTCCCTACCCTCCCTGGACCGGGCCACTCTTCTTTCCCTGGAGAGCCCCTGGTCGATAGATGAAATTGAGAAAGCAATATCGGACCTTCCACTAGAAAAGGCACCAGGCCCAGACGGCTACACCAATAAATTTTACAAAACCTTCAAAAATTTACTTTCCCACCCAATGCAAAAAGTATATGAGGAAGCCTCCGCAACAGGGTCCTTCCCAACAGAAATGTTAGAAGCGCGAATAGTCGCATTCCTCAAACCGGGGAAGAATCCCTCTCACCTGGCCAACTTTTGACCCATTGCACTTCTAAACACGGACGTAAAAATATACGCAAAGCTCATTGCCAACAGGCTTGCGCCGCTGCTCCCATCCCTCATCTGCCACGATCAGGTGGGGTTTGTGGGTGGTCGCCAAGCATCGGATAACACTAGAAGACTGATCGATGTCCTAGACGCCTTCTCCGTGTCCCCTGAGCCGCTGCTCTTGCTCTCGTTAGATGCGGAGAAGGCGTTTGACCGCTTGCATTGGGGCTATTTGCGGGCAGTACTGATTAAATTTGGTATTAAGGATAGAGCCCTATCATCAATATTAGCCTTATACTCAAACCCTTCGGCTAAAGTCTTCATAAACGGAATGCTCTCCGCGGCATTCACCATATCCAATGGCACGCGCCAGGGCTGCCCCCTTTCCCCCTTGATGTTTACCTTAGCAATTGAACCACTGGCCGAAACTATTAGGACCACAACTACAATAACAGCCCCCTCACTGTTTGGTCACTCGCAGAAAATTTGCCTATTTGCGGATGATGTGTTGTTGGCTATTACAAATCCTAGAACCTCCCTACGCGACCTACACAAAGTCCTACAAATATACTGTATGCATCGGTTTCCTTTTATAAACTAAATTGCTCCAAAACAGAAGCCCTCCCGATCCACTTCACCCCTACCTTGCTAGACCAACTTAAATCCAAATATTCCTACGCATGGCAGGAAAATAGCATCAAATACCTGGGCATACAAGTCCCGGCAAAAGCCCAAAACATTCTTTCATGTAATTATCTCCCCCTGCTAGCTAACCTTAAAAAATTAACACAGGAATGGATGATGCAACACGTATCATGGATGGGCCGCATAGCGGCGCTAAAAATGATGCTGCTCCCAAAACTGCTATATCTATTTAGAACAATTCCCATATTACTGCCAGACTCCCTACTAGCTAAATTCAACAAACTATTTGCATCGTACATCTGGAAAGGCAAGAAACCAAGGCTAGCAAGGAGGATAATGGCTCAACCCAAATCCTATGGAGGCCTGGCGTACCCAGACCTCCAAGCGTACCAAAGGGCCTCGTTGCTATCCTCTATAGGGGCGTGGATGACAACTGATAAACCTAAACCTTGGGTTATAGTGGAAAGAGGTCTGGTGTCCCAGTTCCCCCTCATGGATTTACTATGGCTTCCTCCATCAGAAATAAAACAAATTACCCAACCTTCTATAGTAGTTCAGGCGGTATGTAAAACATGGAATACGCTGAGGTCCCGCATGCTAGAAGGGCCACAACCCACGCTAGAACTGTCACTGAGAGGACTGGCACGCCTGATCCCAGATTTGTCCCTCGACCTGTGGACAGCTAACAATATAGTCACACTGAATGATATAATAGATTCAGGAACAATACTTTCCTTTACCCAAATTCAAGAAAAATATTCCATACCCTGGAAAGAGTTCTATAAATACTTACAGGTGCGACACTGGCTACAGGCTGTCTCCCCACCCTCTCAGGCCCTGAAGCCAATACCCAGTACAACAGGGGTTCTACTTCATAGGACAAACAGCAAAGGTGCAATATCAAGATGGTACACCTCTCTAGTCACTCCTCAACATTATACAAAACTCTCATCTCAAATTAAATGGGAAACAGATATGGGTTTGACTATGTCAGAAGAGGAGTGGCAGTCCGTCTTTCAGATGTGCTTTAAAATGTCTAAGTGTGTATCCCATATAGAACAATTTTTTTAAACCATTACATAGGATGTATATGACCCCCGCCCTTCTCCACAAAATAAGCGCATCGAACCCACGGTCATGCTGGCGTAACTGTGGCGGAGTGGGATCAATATACCACATATTTTGGTCCTGCCCTCTAGTAACTGACCTTTGGAGGAAAGTATTCCGATTAGTCGCCAATATACTACATTACCCTATTGACCCACGGCCGAAGGTTGCATTGTTTCACGTCCTCCCAGACTTAACCTCATACTCCGATAAGTATGTAGTTAGTCATATATTGGCTTCAACTAAACGTCTCCTAGCCCGCAACTGGAGGACAACTACCATACCTAGCCTTAAAGAGATAGAAGAGGCAGTACAATCTCACTTTGAATTCGAAGTAGCGGGCACATCTTTTAACTCATTGACATCATCCTCAGCAACTAAAGTATGGCAGACTTGGATGGAATATAACCAAAACTAGAAATGTAGAAGTTAAACAATGTATGTACTTTCTAACTCCGAACACTTTACTGTATTAATGTACTTCCACACTATGTTTTTTTTTTTTTGTAATATGGAACTGTAACCGTACCCCCCCTCCCTCCCCACCCCTGTCTTTGTTCTGTACCATTTCCCCATAAAACAGAAAAAATCAAAGTCATAAGAAACGCTTGCAATGTTACACTGGTTATTTTGATATGTGACTTCAATAAAAAGTTAAATTTGAAAAAAAAAAAAGAAACCAAGACTAGGGCCCTTATTCTGATCGGTGCGGATATATCCGCGTGCGTTCGGCCCGCCGATGTTTTGTGTCTGCGCATGTGCAGAGGCGTCTCTGCGCATGTGCGAGCGGGGCGTACGGCCAAATCCCGCATGATATGTGAACACTCCGGAGAGGGGCGTGAAGGGCTATTTGGGCTTATTACCATATGCATACGCCCCGCGTTTCATGGGCGTTCCCATGAAAACGCTGGGCGTACGTATGGTAATGCGGCCGTGACGCACGTGTAGGGGGCGGATATATGACATCGCCGGATGTCAGCTGCCCGCCCAGATCCCTGCTTTTGCACGGAAAAATGTCCGTGTGGTCTGAGGTTGCGGGTGCTGGTGGAGCACTCGGTCCTGCATTCGATGGTCTGCGACCATCGAATGATGGGGGAGGTTCCCTTAGATGGAGGAGGTGTATTCCGTGAAAAATACACGTGCGGTCCGTTCGGACAGCTTCTTACCGCATACGGACGGAGTTGGCGATCCATATGGAAGGCGGGGTTTCGCACGCACGGTCCTGGCCGCATAATCGGCTCCGGCCGCACCGATCAGAATAAGGGCCTAGATCAGGGCATTAAGTAGACAAATGAAACAATATACAAACCTACATATAATCAAAGCCCCAAAGTATATGCCTAATACCAAAAGGCCCTGCACCCGGATATAGCTAAAGAGAGACTTTGCCTCATTCCAGCTGCTGATCATTTAGATCAGGCATGTCCAACGTTGGCCCTCCAGATGTTGTGAAACTACACATCCCAGCATGCTTTGCAATAGTTTTAGCATTCTCTAATAGCAAAACTGTGGCAAAGCATGCTGGGATGTGTAGTTTCACAACATCTGGAGGGCCAACGTTGGACATGCCTGATTTAGATAATAAACATTGAGTATTGGGCAGTCGGTACCTGCTGAGCACGGTCCCTGTGTGACAGGGCTGAATCTGGGAGCACAGCACCTCCAGTTGTTTCTGCTCGGTAACCGGAATACTTGGCTTCAAGCTGTAATCATTTCTCAGCCAGTTATAATCCACTCCCGGCTTCTGGACCTTCTGCTCGTTCTCAATCTCATGCAGTAACCTCTCGCGCTCCCCCAGGTGCCACTGCAGTTCCCTCAGCAACGTTTTAGTCACCACCTCCGAGCCGGAGTGTTGTGTCGACTTTTCGGATTCACTTCTTGACCACTTGATCCAGCCAAAGAATGGCATCTTTTTGTCTGAGCTGAAATGGGTGTTTTTAGTTAGAAATGGTTTCAACATGTTCACATGCTGGAATTATAATGCGCGTAAAACAAGCGGTACAGTATGCAAGTTTTTTTTCTGCAAAAACTAAGCCACAATAAAAAGCTTGGTATGATTTACCTGGCAATAATTTATTTCAACTGCTGAATGTTTCCTTGTGCTCCACTTGCCTGTAAGACTAGGTTCTTTCACGTCTTGAAATAATGCCTGTAAAAATATATTGCGTTTCATTAGAGGCTTTCCTCTCCCAGTACCCGCACTACTGCTGCCCTGCTGGTGCCACGCTGATATGGAAGTACCAATGGAAGCTCTTCTCCAGGCATCTAGCAGTATAGTGGCTGTCTGTGTACTAACCACATCGGCTAGTGTGCCTGCACTTAAAGTTCAGCATGTCACGTGACATTGTTGTGCCTAGCTGCACGTCTGTCATAGTTGTCATCACCATAGGTAATCTAAAACGGAAGTCTCCCCTTATTCCCTCCCATCACTAATAATAATAAAGAAATAGCTGCAAGCTCCTGTTGGAGAATTCTAACAATATGTTTTTGTTTCGTATTCAACCCAAATTGACATTATGCTTTAGACTGTGTGTGTGTGTGTAAGACACTGTGGCTGCAAGTATTGCCAGGATAAGGGACACACTGGCTGCAAGTATTGCAGGGGTAAGGGAGACACTGTGGCTGCGAGTACTGCAGGGATAAGGGACACACTGTGGCTGCGAGTACTGCAGGGATAAGGGACACACTGTGGCTGCGAGTACTGCAGGGATAAAGGGACACACTGTGGCTGCGAGTACTGCAGGGATATGGGACACACTGTGGCTGCGAGTACTGCAGGGATACGGGACACACTGTGGCTGCGAGTATTGCAGGGGTAAGGGACACACTGTGGCTGCGAGTATTGCAGGGATAAGGGACACACTGTGGCTGCGAGTACTGCAGGGATAAGGGACACACTGTGGCTGCGAGTACTGCAGGGATAAGGGACACACTGTGGCTGCGAGTATTGCAGGGATAAGGGACACACTGTGGCTGCGAGTATTGCAGGGGTAAGGGACACACTGTGGCTGCGAGTACTGCAGGGATAAGGGACACACTGTGGCTGCGAGTATTGCAGGGATAAGGGACACACTGTGGCTGCGAGTACTGCAGGGATAAGGGACACACTGTGGCTGCGAGTATTGCAGGGATAAGGGACACACTGTGGCTGCGAGTATTGCAGGGATAAGGGACACACTGTGGCTGCGAGTACTGCAAGGGATAAGGGACACACTGTGGCTGCAAGTATTGCCAGGGATAAGGGACACACTGGCTGCGAGTACTGCAGGGGTAAGGGACACACTGTGTTTGCAGGGGTAAGGGACACACTGGCTGTGGGTGTTGCAGGGGTAAGGGACACACTGGCTGTGGGTGTTGCAGGGGTAAGGGGCACACTGGCTGTGTGTGTTGCAGGGGTAAGGGGCACACTGGCTGTGGGTGTTGCAGGGGTAAGGGGCACACTGGCTGTGGGTATTGTAGGGGTAAGGGGCGCACTGGCTGTGGGTATTGTAGGGGTAAGGGATACACTGGCTGTGAATATTGCATAGTTAGAGCACAGGGAATAATGTATTGGACTAACCTACATAAATCTCAGTCTGTGAGGGATATCACAGCTGGCATGGGATTGCAATGACACATTGTCGTGGACAAGCACAACACACATTAGTTGTGAAAAATAACTTACCATCAATGTGTTGCCAATGTTTCCTCTTTGTCCCATTTAGTATTATATGTAGAGTCCCTACTTCATGTTCTGCCGATAGTCTGTGCTGTAAAGGCTGAAGCAGTCCTTTCCTCCCTCCTGTTTTTCCTTCCGTTTCAGTTATCTAGTCTCTTTTTATTAGTCTGAACCCCGGGCATTAGGAGACAGCAGCTCCTCTCCTTACTTCCTTCAGAGATTACTGGTTTTACAGCTCGGAATTCTCTCTGCATTGTTGCATGGCTTTTTGTTTTGTATTATATCCCCCCCCCCCCCCTCCAGAGATGCTGAATTGTTGGCCAACAGAAGCTGCGTTAATGTGCCCTAGATGTCATACAACATAACACATGACGCGCATGGCGGTTGTTAAAGCAGATATTATACACTGGAAAAATTCAGATGTCAACATTAATAATGATCAGCTGGAAGCTTTTCACATTGCATTGTATATGGTACCATGAAAGTCTGAGGGAGCTGGGCGCCTAATGACAGAACTGTCTTTGCAGATTTTAAGACCGATTCAAAGCATGACGGTGTGCCACCGACTTACTTTGTGTTCCAGGACTGTAAATTCCACATGTTATGGGGAAGAGGGGGTGTAAATCTACAAAATAAAGGCAAGATCATTATAAAAGACTATCATTTAGATTAGTATTACCGTTTTAAAACTAAAAAAACGGCAAAATACCGGGTAATATGTGTGGTCAGAAAGGGGCTTTAGTGACTTGTATTGAAGTTTTTGAAGTGGGACAAATCTTTGTCCAGCCATTATGTTAAATGCTAGTGTAAATTTGCCTATCTTGGGCGAAGGGTGGAATGTAATGAAATCCAAGTTCGGCAGCCGTGTGGGATTCCGGGCGAACTCAGATGTTTTTAAAGGGGCAATCCTTTTTACAAGGCATGGTTTTGCAGTGTAAATGATTGCCCCTTTTTATATAAACATTGCACTTCTTCCAGCATCCTGCACAACTGCCGATCTTCAGTACATGCGGACTGTCCCAACTTGTCTCAAAATACAGTGAACCACAGCTGAAGGCTTACACATGCCGCTGGAGTGGAGCGATAGGAAAATCTGTAAATGGTCTCTACCCAAACATTCAATTTCAAAGTAGTTTGGATGCAAGATTTGTGCACAGCTGTGGTGGCTGTTTGGGAAAGAACCTACTGGTCCCAAATTAAGGTAAAACAACCCCGGTAAACAGTTTATTTCAGTCTGGATGATCATCTGAACAGTCTCATTGCGCTACAGGTTACATGGCGCTGGTCACCAGAGGGATATTAGGGCACAATGCTTCGTTTCAGACCATGTGACTTTTTTTTTGGAATAAATGAGTGTGTACATTCAGATAAAGAACGGGCTTATTTAGTTGAACGTTTTGGAAAGCTGGACTTTGATGTAACCTGAAGACGGTAGCATTTTTCATGCAGGGTGATGATCACTGAGGAGGGCCTGTTTGCATGCGCTGAAGGTGCATGTACTAATGGAAAGCGGTGGAACACCAGATCAGTTGTGGGATTGGCAGAGGGACAACAAAGTCAAGAATGACCTGCTGATATTGAACTTGCAGGACAGAGTAGAGGGCGATTTTTGTCTGTGGAATGAGATGGTAATGGTAGGAGCCAAAGGCAGGAAGTTTGGTTTTAGTGACGTTGCATTTGACGAAAAGTTCTACAATTTAAGACGTGTATGCCCCTTAGGAGACCCATTTGGGTGTGTCTCTTAAGGGGCATACACACTTTGAGTTTTTTATTTTACCAATATCGTGAATTTTGTCCCTTCTGAATAATTGAAAAATGCCCTTTACACATTATGCCACATACCACAATGCCCCAGACACACTATGCCACACACTGCAATGTCCAAACCTCCCAACACTGGAAGCAGAGGAAAAGGGACATCCTTGCGCGCCTGAAATTAGGGTGCATGACCTACTATCGTGGTACTCCTGCGAGGCCACATCCCCCATTTTTTCCGCTAATGGGGCCATGTTCATTTCTGAGGGAAGAGAGTCCAGTGTCCCCCTGCTGGTTGTCTGTCTGTCTGTCTCCTCCGCCACCGCTTCCTTTCTGAAGGCAGGAGAGCAGAGCACATTGCGCATCTCTCCTTCCCCTCCTATACTATGTATACTTACACACCAGAGTGAAAACACTATATAGCAGGGAGATCTCGTGCTTGCACAATACAATCTGTGGGCATTCGCTCAATAAGTGCTCAGGCTGTGATGTCTGAATCGGGCCCAGAGCACACCTAAACCTGGATAGCCGTAGAACCTGGGCCGTGGGTGTGCCATAAGGACCACCAATGTATGTACATACAGTTTGCTTTGCTTATTTGCAACATTATCCTCTGTCTAATTAGCCCTCATTTATTTCATAGTGCTGTTATTTCCTATGATTTTATATCTAAGTGCCTCTTGCCAATATCTTAATCCTGCTTTATGCCACCATCTTTTATTTTTGCCTCTTAAACTCCGCATTTCTGCTTCTCAGTTGTACCGCGTTCCTTTACGTTGTTTTACGTGGTCCTGTCCCATCCTCCTCATTTTCCTCCTTTGAGGTCCACTCTAGCTGTGCCTTCCACCCTGCTTTCCTCCTCCTTGTGGTTCTATGTTTGGGTCCTGCACGGTTTGTGTTTCTCTTCTGATATTGGTTGTGTAGTCCTTGATCTGTGTAAGGGCACAGCCGACTGTTCATGTTGTCACAGTTGCTCTTTATCAATAAGCGTAATTAAAGAGAAGGCCTGGAAGCGGTTCACTGACACTTTGACGTACGCCGAATAGACAGTTAATTTCCACAGTAGAACGTAATAATCTCTTGATGAAAAGGGAGACAATCTGTAAATTACTTCAGTTGGTTTGCTTTGTCCACTTACAGTATTGATTTTTGTTAATATTGTGTGTAACCTGTAACAGAATGGTTTCTGGATGTGCCAGTCTTCTCCTTGTAACATGGGGATGTCTGTTTTCTCTCTCCAGGTTACATGCTATAAACTCATATGTTGAGGAGTTCAGACATCTGGAAGAGCAGGAACTTCAGTTGTACGAAAATGATCAGGGTACGTGTTTCAGCACTTATAATGTATGCCGTCGATAATCAACACATTTGGTAAGATCCTCTTACAACCAGTTTATTTTTTTTATTTTTATACTTTGTGTAATTTCATAACCTGAATTAATTCAGATTTGTGTAGTATTTTTGAGCACAGTGATAGTTTTGCACTCGTGGTTGGGATCCCGATGTTCAGAATACAGTATTTTTGTAAATAAACTCTGATACTCTGTCACAACTCACTGGTGGATAGTGGATACTATACCGCGCCAAGGCCCAGTGCCGGTGGTATTCGCCAGGACCCCCGCAAGGAGATTTGGACTTAGTTGATCGCGCCCCTCTCTGGGTTCCCTGGTACAAGTGCTGGTATACACTGGAGGGGAACAGAAAGTACATTGTGAAACTTACATATTCTGTAAGCCGGATCATAGAGTACCAGGTTGAAGGCAGATTTGCTTCATAAGGAAAGTAAAAGTTGAACCAGGAAACCTTGAACACCATACCATACAATTGCAATACAAGCACACGCAACAGGGCGTCTTGTCAGAATCTAGTTGTACCTACCCGTAAGTCACGTATATGAGGAAAACCAAGCCCCAACACGAGGAGCACATACAAACTCCACACAGGCTATTACCAGGAATTGACCTCCTGACCTCAGTGCCGCTTTTCTCTATCCAACATGCTGCTCACAATCCACCGACTGCTCACACTCATTTGTGCACAATAGTGATACACTGCACATTAATTTCCGTGGAGATTCCTAGTTACTTCTAGGAAAATGACATAAAACATGAATATATTCAAACACCTCAGTGATTCTCCCTTGCTGATGAGTCCTGAGTAAGTCATAGGGGTCATTCAGACCTGATTGCCATTGTGCAAATTTGCCAGGTGATCAACTATCCAACAACTGCACATGTGCTTTGGCCAATCGACTAATAAAATCGGCAATTACTGTTTTTTTTTTTTTTTTTTCATTTTTCCTTCCCCTTTCAACTTGACTGATGGTTTGTGGGTGGTAACATCTGTTTTCTGGGAGTGTCAGAACCTAGGTGTGCCCAGGCGGTTTCATGGAAGGGTCTGTGACCTCAGCTCTGCCCTCGATCAGCTCGACGCTGGGCCCAGGGTTACGCGCACTTGCACAGACTGGGAAAATCATTTGATGATGAGCAAGTTCATATGGTTTTGCAGCTGGTCGGTGATCGGCTAGACCAGTGGTCAGGGAACTCGGTCCTCATTACCCCACGCAGTGCATGTTTTGCAGGTCTCCTCACAGAATCACAAGTGAAATAATTAACTCCACCTGCGGACCTTATAAAATGTGTCTGTGAGTAATTAGTACACCTGTGCACCTGCTGGGTTACCAGCAAAACATGCACTGTGTGGGGTAATGAGGACCGAGTTCCCTGACCACTGGGCTAGACATTCGCAGACTTGCACATGACAATGTTTTAACTCTGGATGGCGACTATCTGATCGCGGACCTCTGCAAATTTGCACCCCAATAGTCCGGTCTTAATCTTTTATATTCCATACCAGATAATCATTCTCACTTTCTCGCATCTGAGGTGAATTTCCAGAACCTGCTGGAAACACCGGTCGGCCACAGATGATCCGCGTTCCGTCGGGGGTTTGGGAAAGTTAAAAATGTCTAACTCCCTGACCTGCTCCTGCAGCCTGCACTCTATCTACACTGACGCACTCCCTCATCCCGCAGCCTGTGCTCTCAAACTGATACCCTCCCTCACCCCGCAGCTGGGTTCTGTCACACTGACGCACCCCCTCACCCCGCAGCCTGGACTCTAACACTGATGCCCTCCCTCACCCTGCAGCCTTCGCTATATTACACTGACACGCTCCCTCACCCCGCAGCCTGGGTTTTGTCACACTGACACTCTCCCGCAGCCTGGACTATATCTCACTGACCTGCTCCCTCACCCCGCAGCCTGCACTCTATCTACACTGACGCTCTCCCGCAGCCTGCGCTGTATCACACTGACGCACTCCCTCACCCCGCAGCCTGTGCTCTCACACTGATACCTTCCCTCACCCTGCAGCCTGTGCTCTCACACTGATACCTTCCCTCACCCCGCAGCCTGTGCTCTATCACACTGACGCACTCCCTCATCCCGCAGCCTGTGCTCTCACAGTGAGACCCTCCCTCACCCCGCAGCCTGGGTTCTGTCACACTGACGCTTTCCCTCACCCTGCAGCCTTGGCTCCATCTCACTGATGCTCTCTCTCACCCTGCGGTCGACCTTCCAATCCTGTCGCCCTAAGCCCCTGTTGACCTTCAGTGGTCGACACAATGCGTGTCTACCTAACTTAGGTCGACCCAATGACCCATATCCGTTTTGTGTATTAGGTGATTTGCAGGGGAGCAGTGAGATTCCTTCGGCCATCGCACCCCCTCAGGCGCTGGCATGGGCCTCTTAACACAACAGCTAGCAATGTCTTCAGTTAAGGGGTGTAAGTGTCACCTAGCACAAGCACTGCCGGTTTTTCATCTTTGCAGATTCCACTTTTTTTTTTCCCCCGTGAAGGAATGTTTATAAGAAACGTACCTGTGTAAATGCCATATGTGATGTGTTGGATGTGCAAGGAACATACTATTTGAACATTGTCAAGTCATGTGTAAATACTATAATGACATGTTGACGGTTGCCAGAAGGAATCGTAGGTATATTCCGTACATCAGGCCGTCCTGACACAACGGTGTGTGCATTCATGCATGATGTCTCCAGCATTGTTCTGTTGAAGTGGTTGGGTCTGTATGAAGGTAACTGGTTCACCAGATGTTTACTCTGAAACCATCCTTTCTCCCGGACATACAGGAAGCGTTTACTGATCGGAACCTTGACCTACCCATGGATGCAAATTGATTTACGTAATTAACTTAAATCTTTATAGGAATGCAGATTTGGTTTTAATCTGTTCTCAAATTGTGATCTTATTGGTTATTCAACACATGTTCTAGCCAATGAGATCCCGCTTTGAGAACCGGGTAAAACCGAACCCACACCTCTCTACTTACAACATTAATCCGGGAACATTGTTGCATTGGTGGAATATCGACATCCAGTGTAATTTGAATATATATGGGTTAATGATACACTGCTGTAAATGGTAATAAGTCCCTTGATCTATGGTGTTTGCACACGGAATCCAATCGGATGACAAACAAAACGCATACGATTTGGACTAGATTGTACAGATCTGTACTATGTAGTCTTGCCTGCACAGTGGGCAGGGGCCGCGCATCAGGATCGTATGCGGCAGAAAACCGTTCTATTTTTGATTCGATTTGTACTAGCAAAATCAAATAGAAAAATAGACCAAATCGAACTGTGTATGGGGCATTAAGGCGCCCAGGCGTGGAGTGATGTGCTCCGTACTTTTTGTACTATATCGCATCACATCTAGTACAAAAAGCATGCAATGCGATCTAGTACAAAAAGTATGTGCTGCACCTTCTTTTTGTGCTGTGGGTGGGAGCGCGCATCGCATGGGGAAAATACACCGTGTATGGGCACCCTTAGACGTGGAACTACAAATACGGCGCTGCACACTTTGGATCTAGGCAATAGATGTACAATGACTGTACATATTTTTACTACACGCTGCCCCATACAAATGTTATATACTTTGGTTTCAGCACTATAAAAACGTAATTCCTGTTTTATTTTTTGTTTCTCTGTAATCAGCTCCCGCTCACAAGGCCGAACCGGAGAAGATTCTGTTGCCAGACCCGAATTTTGAATATTCAGTGTTGCCAATATTGAAGAGCAGAGAACCTGTAAGTGACTGGCGGCGTTTGTGTTATTGCACCTGTGAGCCAAGTGTTTTATTGGTAACGATGAAGCTAATAAACATAATTAGTACTCGGTGGTAATCCTGTTGGTATCGGATGGAGGCAATGCTAATATACATAAAATCTATCATTTATATACATATGAGCGCGTCTTCTTAACCTGCATCAGCTGCACTTATAGGGCCTGATTCAGACATGTTGTAGCCTAGCGAACATGTCAGCGCTGCCCTGCCGAAAAGCAGCTTGCCTGCGAGGGGATATGTGGTTATGGTATTTTAGATCTACAATGTCTATGTTACCTACAGTCAGAAGTACGATCACTATTGGTCCACAGAGCCAAAATGTTGACACAAGTTTTTTCATTGGTTTTATTTGGTGTCGGGATGGGCATAGTCTAAGTGTACCGCATCCCCTCGCTACGCTCGCCATGTTTCAGGCACACTATAGTAGGGCATGAAATATACCGCCTGTCGGCACATGTTGGCTCAAATTTTTGTGTGCAATCTATCATGAATCCGGATCTGCGGATGTGTACACAGAACACATTCCCCCGCGTGCGGCTGAAGAGGAGAGAAATCTATCGATGTTCATTGACCATTGAATTATTTCTCCCCCCCCTTCGGTAAGAACTCAGGCTGAACTGACTGTTTTATTGCCGCTGGAGCTGGCAGAAAAAGGGACCGGTGCTGATGTCAGCCACCCATCCCGAGCAGGCATCGACCCGCCTGTGTTCCCATAAAGTGCTGGGCATTGTCGCGGCTGCCGCCCTCTACCCGCCTGCTTCCTTTCCCTACCCGTGCCAATGCCTCGGTGAGGTTAATATTTGCACATGCACAGACCCTCACCATCGGAAACGGCAAATTCTGCCCCTCCGATGAGGTCTGAATAAGTCCCGTAGCTGCTTATTTCAGAGAATAAATATGTCAGTTGTAGTGGCTTCCTCTCTAGTCAGTGGTTTGGCACTTGTCGGTGTAGTGTTGCCCTTAATACTTCGCTATATGGATGCCATCCCTTTTTGTTTTTATTATAAACTTCTGTCACCTAACAATTTCTGGGTTCCAGTGCTTCTTATTGAGCCGCCTCACTAAACTGCGCCGCGCTGCCTATGTGGTGGGATGGTCTTCCGTTATGTGCTACAGTATGGCAGTCTGTGTATAGAGTTCTAGCTCTCCCAGGGGCTGAGCACATTCATAGCATGTTTTGTAAAGGTAGAACTTGGCGTTACATTTGGGAGAACGGGGTGTTTTAAAAACCAATTCAATTTATGAACAAGATCAGTGATGGCTAATCTTGACACTCCAGCTGTTGTTGAACTACACATCCCAGCGTGCCCTGCTATAGTTTTACTAATTGTCCATGCTAAAACTGATTCTGGGATATGTAGTTCAACAGCGGGAGTGTCAAGGTTAGCCATCACTGAACTAGATTTGTTAGTGTCTCATGTGTGCCTGGTAATTAGGAACCGGGTAAATGTAAAACTTTCTACAGTGTATTAATATAATTTTATGTTTTACAGTTGATAAGTTTAATTGAGAACAATTTCGTTTTGGTTATACATGGAGCCACGGGCAGCGGGAAAAGCACACAACTGCCTCAGTACATCCTGGATTACCACATGCAGCGCGCTACGTACTGTAACATTGTGGTGACGCAGCCCAGGAAGATCGCTGCATGCAGCATTGCCACATGGATCAGCAAGACCAGGGACTGGCCGCTGAGTGGCTTAGTGGGATATCAGGTAAGATGGTGTATTCATTGAAAAAAAAAATATTTTGAGACTACTCTAAATGGTGTTAATGTGGCACAAACCTAAATGTATGTTCTTGTGTTGTGCGCTGATTTATTTTCTTTTCTTTAATAATAAAAACTGCACCTCTAAACCCCCATACACTAGTAAGATTTGGGCCGAGATGTGTGTGACATCCCATCAGACCTAATATGCTGTCCCTGTGCGCATCAGGTTGGACTCTACAGATTGAACCTGCTGCAGATTGAATCTATCGGATTGGACCCATCAGCGGCGCACCGTGGGGTTTTAGCACCCGCGATGTATTGGGTCTGATAGGTGTATGCCAGTGGTGAAGCACTGCTAGCATGCTGCTATGCGCAGGATCCGGGTAGTGTTGGGCAGGGGGAGGGATGTGGCAGCAGAATTAAAAATGTATTTATTTTTTTCAAAAGACTGGATGGACGCTGATTGGCTGATAAATGCTTTCGTCCAATAACCAGACGGCCGGCATCCTGCCGCCCCCCCCCCCGGCACCTGCCGCTGCCCGGGCACCGCCTCGTAAATCACTGCTGCCTGGCTCTCTTGCAACTCCCTGGGAATTTACATGTGATAAATCGCATATTAAAATGGCACATCAAGTGCCAAATCGTAAGTGAGCCTCCTGGGGAGCTGTCGGTGGAGCTCAGCGGCAATTTGGTTTGACTTGTCCTTAGGAGCCCTTTACTGTTGCCTATTATGCTTCCATGATCTTTTGTACCAGACACAGGTTTTTTAAAGGTTCCCCTTGGGTCAAGAGATTTTCAAATACAGGTGTCTAAACTGTAACGCGGACACTAATGTTAATTCTTTCCTTGCTTACAGGTGGGGCTGGAGAAAAAAGCAACACCAGACACGCGTTTGATTTATGTGACAACAGGCGTTCTATTGCAGAAAATAGTAGGTGCCAAGAGCTTGGCGGAGTTCACGCACATCTTTATTGATGATGTAAGTACCTTGTTTCATAGCAGACACTTGGAGACTGTCACAGAGCATGATTGAGTGATTGAGGCAGGAGAGGTGACCATTCAACAAAGGGGAGTGTTAATCCCTGGGTCTGCGTCATCGGACGGCTAGTTTGTGCAAGCTTCGGCTTACACAGACTATTTAAGGGTTGCGACTGATGGCCGCAGTTACGATCTGATTCTGTTTCTTTGGACGCAGAACTCCTCACAGATGTTGCTGGATGTGTAGTTTCGTGACATCTGGAGGGCCAACGTTGGACATGCCTGGTTTAGAGGGAGGACTTAGGATGGGGGCATAGATTTAAAATGGAGGATTCTGTATTTGAGAATGCATTCTTCCACTGTTTGGTGGTTAGTGAACACTCTTGTAGATATCTGGTGAATTTGGAATACCCGAGTTGAGGTGTTGGGCAGGTCAGAGAGCAGTAGGGTAGAGAAGGGAGTTGAGCAGGTAGGACATGGTCAATAGCCTCAATGTGGTGCTTAGTGATGCAGACTTAGGAGTCAGAGGTGGAGAAGCAGAAAGCAGAGGGGGTGTATGTTCAGAGCGCAGGTGGTGATCAGAGAGGAGGAATGAGGCATTGGGGTTATCCCAAGTATCACTGTGGTGAGTAAAGACCATACCAAATGAGTGTCCACTCACACAGGTAGGTGAGTAGGTCCATTGGGAGAGCTGAAACAATGATGTAAGGTAATGGGAGTTTGCCGGCAGAAGATTTGGTGGTTATAACAATAGAAGGAAGCGAGGAACCCAGCAAAGTTGTCTAGGAATTAGGAGAGAGACAGGTAAATGACGGCTACTCAAAGGGAAACAGGTTGGCAGAGACTTAAAATGTAATGTTTTGATATTTTACTAGGAAGAACTACACTTTTTTTATATATTTGATCACTGCAGTTTACAAAATTAAGTTGCAATTTTACAGATTCCCCCTGTCATGTTTTTTAATTCCGCTTTTGGGCCAGATGTATCAAGCTTCAGAAAGTGATAAAATGGAGAGTTATAACCAGCCAATGATCTCCTACCTGTCATGTTTCGAACCCAGCCTGTAACATGACAGGTAGTAGCTGATTGGCTGACTGTTTATCACTTTGAAGCTTGATACATCTGGCGCTAAATGACACTACGCTGCTCCTCATCCATGTTTAGTATGTTACTCTTTACTCTGTCCCATTTCAGTAGTTACGCATCAAGGATTTATTTTACTGCATTGAGCTCTTTACCCCGTACATTTGTGATTTAAATAGAATATATTCAGCTAATGTTTACGCTCACAAAATAGGAAATGACTTATGTGTACGTTAAATAACTGGAATGTTTTACACTATTACTATGTCCACCATGCTTAAGGGGGTTATTCAGTGCTATTTGCGAGCTGTGACAGCTAGCAGTGCTGCCTGCTCGGGTCCCAGCTCGCACGGTGAGTATTCAACTGACCCACTGCACACGCCGTTTCCACCTCGTTGGGTTTTTGCAGCGACATGGAAACGGCGTGTGCGGCCCCTAAAACAGAGAGACTCGCGGCTTAATCTGACAGCAAGGGTTCCTCCGGAACATTGAATACTGTGTGCAGCCAGTGCGGGGGTTAGGCGGCAAGGGCCGCTTGTTTCCGGCTGCATTGAATACTGCCCTATATATAGGGAACACAAGCAGGCCATGACTTGCTTCTCATAGTGACAGTATTTCTAGTTCACCCTCCTATTACAGTGTAGTTTGTTAAAGTCGCCCCCTGTGCTATTTCACATTATCCTTTTCTACAATTTATATTTTTTAATCCCTAGCTTCGAATATTAAAGTTGGTTGATTTGAGATGAGTGTTAGCATAAGCAGGGGATTATTACTTAGTAGATGAGGATAAACTGGAGATGGAGATTTATTTGTTAAATTTAAAGAGACTTTTCATATTTATCATAAGTGTAAGTGGGTTCTTGTATTAATGAGCATCTAGAACACTCCTTTTGTATAGTTAAGGTGCATACACCCTGGGGTATGAGGAGCAATGATGTGAATATCGCGGTCTGTAGTGTGTTTGTTCTACACCTGGCCCAACGAGACTCTGCAAAGTGTTTCACTCTGCTGATATAACAGGCTGATGGCTGGCAGTGGCCAGCAATGATGTGGGAACGCTCATCACCCAGCCATACACAAGTGAGCTACTGTACTCATCTCAATCGCCTATGGCAGGCCTGGCCAACCTGTGGCTCTCCAGATGTTGGGAAACTACACATCCCAGCATGTTTTGCCACAGTTCTAGCATTCTATAATAGGAAAACTGTTGCAAGGTATGCTGGGACTTGTAGTTTCACAACAGCTGGAGAGCCACATCTTGGCCAGGCCTGGTCTATGGTGTATGAGCCTTAAAAGCAGTGGGCTGAAAAATGTGTGTCAACCCAAAGACCGTTTACACTGCTGGTAATACCGGCCGCCAGTGATGATGTAGGAGCGCGCATCCGCACTCAACGCTGCCCCGTAGACACTGGGCACGGTTGGAGCTGAAAACAGCTCAAATTATGAAATTGTGCTGCTTTCTTAGTTGCCCAGTGTGTATGGCCCTTTAGACCAGCAGATGATGATTCACTTGGTACCTGGAACTTTGGGACCTCCTGGTGTGCATGCAGAGACTTGAATTTTAGGATTGATTGGAAAGACCAGTCCAGTTTCTGATGCAACAGACATTCGGGACTAGGTCAGTAACTTCTGAATTCAGTAATGATTAATGGCCCGTTGAAAGACCATAGCGTCTGATTTGTTTTTTAAAAACCTGTGTGTGTGTGTGTGTGTGTGTGTGTGGTAAGGACGCCTCTGTGTGTGTGTGGTAAAGACGCCTCTGTGTGTGTGTGTGTGGTAATTACGCCTCTGTGTGTGTGTGTGGTAAGGACGCCTCTGTGTGTGTGTGTGGTAAAGACGCCTCTGTGTGTGTGTGTGTGGTAAAGACGCCTCTGTGTGTGTGTGTGGTAAAGACGCCTCTGTGTGTGTGTGGTAAAGACGCCTCTGTGTGTGTGTGTGTGTGTGTGTGTGGTAAAGACGCCTCTGTGTGTGTGTGTGGTAAAGACGCCTCTGTGTGTGTGTGTGGTAAAGACGCCTCTGTGTGTGTGTGTGGTAAAGACGCCTCTGTGTGTGTGTGTGGTAAAGACGCCTCTGTGTGTGTGTGTGGTAAAGACGCCTCTGTGTGTGTGTGTGTGGTAAAGACGCCTCTGTGTGTGTGTGGTAAAGACGCCTCTGTGTGTGTGTGTGGTAAAGACGCCTCTGTGTGTGTGTGTGTGTGTGTGGTAAAGACGCCTGTGTGTGTGTGTGTGTTAAAGACGCCTCTGTGTGTGTGTGTGTGGTAAAGACGCCTCTGTGTGTGTGTGTGGTAAAGACGCCTCTGTGTGTGTGTGTGGTAAAGACGCCTCTGTGTGTGTGTGTGTGTGTGGTAAAGACGCCTCTGTGTGTGTGTGTGGTAAAGACGCCTCTGTGTGTGTGTGGTAAAGACGCCTCTGTGTGTGTGTGTGTGGTAAAGACGCCTCTGTGTGTGTGTGTGTGTGTGTGTGTGTGGTAAAGACACCTCTCTGTGTGTGTGTGTGTGTGTGGTAAAGAAGCCTCTGTGTGTGTGTGTGTGTGTGGTAAAGACGCCTCTGTGTGTGTGTGGTAAAGACGCCTCTGTGTGTGTGTGTGTGTGTGTGGTAAAGACGCCTCTGTGTGTGTGTGTGTGTGTGTGTGTGGTAAAGACGCCTCTGTGTGTGTGTGGTAAAGACGCCTCTGTGTGTGTGTGGTAAAGACGCCTCTGTGTGTGTGTGGTAAAGACGCCTCTGTGTGTGTGTGGTAAAGAAGCCTCTGTGTGTGTGTGTGTGGTAAAGAAGCCTCTGTGTGTGTGTGTGTGGTAAAGAAGCCTCTGTGTGTGTGTGGTAAAGACGCCTCTGTGTGTGTGTGGTAAAGACGCCTCTGTGTGTGTGTGGTAAAGACGCCTCTGTGTGTGTCTGTGTGGTAAAGAAGCCTTTGTGTGTGTCTGTGTGGTAAAGAAGCCTCTGTGTGTGTCTGTGTGGTAAAGAAGCCTCTGTGTGGTAAAGAAGCCTCTGTGTCTGTGTGGTAAAGAAGCCTCTGTGTGTGTGTGTGTGTGTGTGTGTGTGGTAAAGAAGCCTCTGTGTGTGTGTGTGGTAAAGACGCCTCTGTGTGTGTGTGGTAAAGACGCCTCTGTGTGTGTGTGGTAAAGACGCCTCTGTGTGTGTGTGGTAAAGACGCCTCTGTGTGTGTGTGGTAAAGACGCCTCTGTGTGTGTGTGTGGTAAAGACGCCTCTGTGTGTGTGTGGTAAAGACGCCTCTGTGTGTGTCTGTGTGGTAAAGAAGCCTCTGTGTGGGTCTGTGTGGTAAAGAAGCCTCTGTGTGGTAAAGAAGCCTCTGTGTGGGTCTGTGTGGTAAAGAAGCCTCTGTGTCTGTGTGGTAAAGAAGCCTCTGTGTCTGTGTGGTAAAGAAGCCTCTCTGTGTGTGTGTGTGGTAAAGAAGCCTCTGTGTGTGTGTGTGTGTGTGTGTGTGTGTGGTAAAGAAGCCTCTGTGTGTGTGGTAAAGAAGCCCGTTTGTGTGTGTGTGTGTGGGGGGGGGGGGTAAAGAAGCCTCTGTGGGGGGGGGGTAAAGAAGCCTCTGTGTGTGGGGGGTAAAGAAGCCTCTGTGTGTGGGGTAAAGAAGCCTCTGTGTGTGTGGTAAAGAAGCCTCTGTGTGTGTGTGTGTGTGTGTGTGTGGTAAAGAAGCCTGTGTGTGTGTGGTAAAGAAGCCTCTGTGTGTGTGTGTGTGTGTGTGTGTGTGTGTGTGTGTGGTAAAGAAGCCTCTGTGTGTGTGTGTGTGTGTGGTAAAGAAGCCTCTGTGGGAGAAAAGTGCTGCTAGTAATCAAAGTAGCCCATTATGTGGTACACAATAGAAAAAAATACACCTCTGTGGTCTTACCCCTTGTATATCAACTGGGTGAGGTTCAGATGATTTTGTGGAAATATAATGCTTGGTGTAATTAGAGAATGCGGCCTAATTAACTCGCTAAACAAAGCAAAAATAATGATTAATCTAAATAAACAGGATGTAAAATGCACGTTCTGTAATGAACAGTAGCGATGTCCATGCTCTGTGATGGGCGGCTATTCTATATTGATACTGTATTATGTCATTCTTTCAGGTTTGCCACCTGTTATATTAATGCAAATTGATTCTTAATAAATAAGGCATTGTAAGATATAACTTGCCGTTCATCTGATGCCAGCTGCCCGCCAGCTTCCCGCACAGGGCACTCAGATGTACAGATGGAGCCGCTGTCATGCTTGAATCGCCAGGCCCCGCCAGCCGTCAGAATGGGGCGCACAAGACGCTCACGCTCCCTGTTCCGACGGAGCTCTCCGTGCCCCCCTGCCCCTCTCCCATCCGCTGCTGACTGACTGGTACACGCGTGCTTCCCAGTCTACTGCAGTCCCTCTCCGCCAGCAAGAAGGTTCTGGCGAGTGCCGGCAATGAAAGGGGCTCAATCTGTAGCTATATCTGACACCAGAGAGATCTGCAAATGCAGGGAAATCGCCAAATGATTAATTGGCAATATTGTTTTACTGATTACAAAAGTCAATAAGAGCATTCATTTAATTTCTATTATTATTATATTTAATTTAAAGCAACTTTTCTTGCATTTAGTAAAAGGTGATCAGCAGTGTAACTAACTATGTTTAATAATTGCAGAGGCTAGTTTTCACAACTTTAAGAACATCCAAGTCCAGTTTTCCTTTCCTTTTTCATTGCCTTCATCTCCGCATTCATCCTTGCGGTGCTTCTTATTGTCTTTTCTGAAATGTCAGCAGCGGGGTGACCTTTTGGTTGCACTGAACAGGTATTTTTTTCTTCCTGTGCTCAGATACCCTTGGAGAACAAAATGACTCGCCTCATTTGTCCAATCTTCTAGTCTATTTTTTGTACTATAGAAAACTTTTTTTTTTTGCATTAATTTACAAGTATTAATATGATCGTAACTTGGTTTCTTTACACGGTGTGTTTATTTGTAAGCAGACGAAAGCTGGTATAGGGGCGGCTAGGGGGTCAGAGCTGGGAATGCCTGTTAGGTACTGCATTAGTTTGTTCTCTCCCTCGCGTATTTAGGGTTTCAGAACCTTTCACAGCCTAAAATTTCTATGTTTTCCCCATATGAAGTACTTAAACCAGTATTTCCCTTTAGGGTAGAGATGGGCAAAACGGGTCACTAAGGCGAGCCGGGATCCAGCGGATCACTCTGAAAAGATCCAGATCTTTTAGACGGACCCCTGACTCGCTTTGGGAAGAGGGATAATTTGATAATAAAGATGCATCATTTGTTTTACAATCATTTATTGCCATTATTTTTTTTTTTTTTTTTTTTAACCGTGAGCTTAACAAATAAGAACATACATGACCGAGTAAAACACTGATTGGGTGCAGAATCGCCATCGATGGCAACCATCTATGGCGTCTGCACCGATGGCCATCCCCAGCAGCAGCAGCCTTGTTATTCTTTCTTGCAGTTGCAGCTCTGTAACTCAGGGACTTATTCAGATCTGCGTGCATTCGCACGCAGTTCCGATGTTGCCCATCTGCGCAGACGGGTATCTGCGCATGTGCAGGCATATGGTGCGTGCACCCACGGTGACCTTTCGGGTCGCCGGGTGCACGCACCCATGCCGGCGTGGGGGCCGAGATGAGCGAGAGCGCCAGGCTGCCCCATTACCATATGGGAACGCCCAGCGTTCCATGGGCGTTCCCATGAGAATGCTGGGCGTTCTCATGGAAATGAGGCAGTGACGCGGGTGTGGGGGCGGGTAGCTGACATCACTGGATGTCAGCTGCCTGGCCGTATCCACACCAGCGTGCACGCATATATACGCAACTGAAAAGTCACTTATATATGCGTGCACGCTAAACATCATTCGATGGTCGGTGACCATCGAAAGATGTGGGCAGTTACCCGAGACATGCGAATGGATGTTTATGCAAAACATCTGTTCGGGCGAAGCCGCACTTTGAGGGGGCAGTCGTTCGCCGGGCGGGGTTTGGTGGACTCGCAAGGCTGCGAATTCGCAGCCTTGCGAATCAACCTGAATAACCCCCTCAGTCTCCATAGTTAGTACATGTCAGCTGCCACAGGTGGCAGTGCTGAGCTCAGGCAAATGCATTGTAATGGAAAACGAAACGACGGTTCACCTTTTTGGGATCGGCGGCTCACTCTTTTTTATGGGATCCGTCCAAAAGATCCGCTTCGTTCGCGAACGACCCATCTCTACTTTCGGGCAGTTATTCTTAGCTGCTGTCCGTCCTTCTATTGCCGAGACCTATTGTACAGTATATAATTTAATTATTATATTGTTTAGGCTCTGAAGTTCCACAGAGTAACATTTTGGCAAAGTGTATTCTGTTATTTCCTCTGTATTGATTTGGCAGCTTCAGGTTTAAGTGACAATAGGTTGAAACTGTTCCAGAAACAAATCTGTTCTTAATGTGAATATAGTGGGATACAATCTATTTACTAAACAGCAGGTTCCGGAGCTGCTGACTGTTGGCTTTGTACGGGGGAATTAAAACTGCAATAAATGTAAATGTAAATACATTTGTTTTTAAGTCCTGTGTGCAAAACTGACGGCAATACGCCGCCTCGGAAACTTGCCATTTAGTAACTTATACACCATTGTCTTTTATTTCCAGATTGGGGACTTTTATTTTGTCCGTTTTTATAAACTTGTGACACAATATATACATGACTATGGGCAGTATGCTTTCACAGAAGAAGCCGGAAGACCTTTCGCTTGCCCACGTACCTATATTGCAAATATTTTTTCTTTTCTGACAATTTCACTTTACTCGTTACTGTAGGTCCATGAGCGAACTGAAGAAATGGACTTTTTGTTGATGATTATACGCAAACTCTTACGTACTAATTCCCGAATGGTAAAGGTGAGTGATCATATCAGCAGTTTTTAGGCATGCTGCATAATTTCGGCATTGCGCGCCTGCGTATTTCTGGCCACTCCCAGAAAACGTCCGGTTACCACTCTCAAACACCGGCTTCCTGTCCGCCAAGTTGCGTAAGGATACAGGATACGATCCGCGCATGCACTGTCTTTTGATAATTGATCGGCTAGCACATTAACCGTTCTGAATAACCCCTATAGTGTGCACTGGATACGGTCATTAGGTCGACATGGGGGAAGGTCGACTGTCAAGCCGACAGGTGGTACTGTCATGCCCTACCAGCCACTAGCGCGTGGTGGGAGAATAAAATAGTGTGCCCATGTCGACATTCGGGACAGTGAAATCCCATGTCAACTGTCGACATAACCCTGTTGACCTAGTTGCTGTCTATCCAATGATCCATACCGGTGTCAACTGGGAAAAAGCACTTTAAAAAAAATCCCCCAAATACTCTCATTTTAGTCTTTATTAAGGACCATATGCTATGTTGGCTAAAGCTGGGTTAATATGATCGCGGTTAGTCTTTGTAAATAAAACTTCTGCTCCCTGAGGCTGAATGGTTTCATCTGTGACCAGTGTAATGTGTTGTGATTAAGAGTATTCTCATGTTCAGTTAAATTAATTTCTAAACTTGGCCTCAGGCTGATGGAAATCTAAAAATCATTTGCGCAGAGTTGTGGCCGAAATAACAACATTCAAACTCTGAATTCCACGTAGTACCAGTATCTCCTCGTGGAATGCTTTATAAGCATTGCTAGTATGAAGAGGTTTGCGTATTAATAAAATGTTAGTTTTCCTCGTACTCCTTCCCCAGCAAGAAATATGAGCAGCCTTGTTAGCAGTCTTGGCTGGTTATGGCATTTTACCCAGCGTCGCGGCCTTTCCGCATCAGTTTTCATTTGCTGACCTTTCATATGATTTTAGCCACAGTTCTCTGTGCATACAGTAGCTTATTATCATCTTCCCTGATGTGTCAGCGTGTGTGTGGTGGCTGTGGCAGATTCTCTTCCTTACTGCGCCCTCATGTCCGCTCCTACTGGCTTTGTTTTCAGTTCTTACATACTGTATTAACCTCATTCTTAAAAAAAAAAAAAAAAACATAGTAGTAGTAGATTTTTCTATTCTCTAATGAGGATATGGCAGAAAATTATAAAGTATTAGTCTGTTTATATTTAATAAGCATATGTCCTGGACAGTTTATGCTGTGTCATTTTAATGGGTATGGGTCATTGACTCGACCACTGAAGGTTAAGCCCGAAAAAAAGATGCTACCAAGGTAGCGGGAGCAGGCGCTTCCAGAGGTGCTCTGTCAATAGAAGCCGCTTCACAGTGGGATTGTCAGTCCCTCAAAGAACCAAAAATGAACAAAAGTGGCACTTGTTTGATGAAAAAAGGACCAATAAATTTATTAACAATGGTTAGAAGTCATCACATTTAACCAAGAAACATATATACAACATACATAATGGTATAATTGAAAAAAATAAGATAAAATAAAAATATAAGTAAATAAAACACTGTATAATTGAGACCTAGACCACAGGTTTGCCGGGGGGGGTGATGGTATTCCTTTAAAGACGGTGGTACATACCATCTTCCCTCTCCTCCCCCCCTTCCCCTTCCCCTTTGACTAAGCAATTTTGTCTAAGTAATGATAGTCTATGATCTATTCAAAATTGCCTTGCCTTCAGTCAATGTATGCTAGACACTATTGACTAAGCAGGAGAAAAGTAGGGAGATTTTGGCTAACCTTCTAGGAGATTTTGACTATCTAGTTGAAATCTCCTGCCAAAATCTCACTGTGTGTACACCCCATTGAGCAGGAGAAACACTGGGAGATTTAAGGTCCAAACACACTGGGCGACCATGCCCAGTGTGTATGGTCAGCGATTATCGCGTTCATCGCTGGGGGGGAAGCCGCTCAGTGCATACACACCGAGCGGCTTTCCCCCTGCCCGGCGCCGACAGAGGGGGAAGGACGGCTAAGCAAAACCATCCTCAAAGTTGCTCATCTGCTGGTAATACCAGCAGATGAATGGCTTTCCCGGCGATAATGCGGGCGCGCACAGCAGCGCTCATCGCCAGGCCATACACACTGGGTGGCTTTGAGCTGAAAGCCGCTCAAACCTGCTTTTGCCCAGTGTGTATGGGCCTTTAGGCTAAACTTCTAAGAGATTTTCACTATCTAGTTAAAATCTCCTGCTAAAATCTCACCCTTCTAGGTTGACACATGAAATTGCTTGACATGGGTAATGTCTACATTGTTGGAAGGTCCTAAACAACGGGAAGGTCGACGGTCAAAAAGTCGACATGAGTTTTTCACGTTTTTGTCCTGAAAGGTGTATCTCGCCCCCTCTATGCTTCGGGCACGGGGCCTCCTTCCACTTGGCACACTGTCATATACTCCCTCCGTGCCCTAGTGGATGGTGGGGTAGCAAATACTTCCTGTTGTCTCAAAATTTTTTGAAAAACTCAAGGTGAACTTTTGACTGTCTACCTAATGCTTGTGTCGACCTTCAGTTGGGGATCCAATGCATGTTGACTTAATATGGGTTGACCATACGACCATATCCCCAGTTTAATATCTAGTGCTTTACTGATGTGGCCACCGTTGAATACAGAATCGTTTCATGGACCATTACTGCCGGCACAACACAATTAAGGTTTTATCGTTCAGTTTCATTAGAAATTTTTAGGGATGTGGGTCGAGTGCAGCTTTGATTCTATTTTATCTGGTGGGTTACAAATAATGGTTTGGTCACTCAGTGTAGGACATGCTTACAGGACCTTTAGGACCTTTACAGATGTTCTAAGCAAAAATGTATTACCCCGAGCCAGAAGCTTCTGGGGTTAGGTACCCACCCCAAGAGACAACTGAATGGTCACCTTCTTTGTCTTGGCGTTGGCATTTTGGAGACCTGTGTAGTGGACGGTTTCCATTATCCGTGCTAGCTGGTGTTAGGCGACAGGGCAGCCAAAGGTTTTCGGTCAAGTCAAGAAAGTGTTAAAACCACGAGACACATCCCATTGATGTTCTGCGGAACTTTACTGTTCCTTATAGAAAGTTAAGTGACAATTGATTTATAATAAAGGGGTTTGTCTGGGAAAGTGTTAAATGAAAAAATAAAGTACGGATTAAACACTTTGGTTCCTCTGACTTTTCATTTAGGTGATTATGTTGTATGATTGTATACATTTACAGTAGTGTAAGAGTCCAGTCAAATCAGGACAGAAACTAAAATGTGTTGCGAACATGTTTGTTTATGCCGAGGCCACACATTGCGGTACAGCGGTAAAGAGCCTACACAAAGGCTCCTATGCGGCCGCCCAAACATACTGTACGTGGGGGGGACCACAGCCGCTGGATACTACCTGAGATTTCTGTGGTTTAACAGGCTGGTGGGAAGACCAGATTTCAAGGCGAACACATACTGTACATTCAAATGTATGTGTTCTCACAGTGCGGCTCTACTTGAAATCCAGTTGGCAGTGGCTGGATCCTGTTCTGCAGGATCTGGACAATAGGCCTTATTCTGATCGGTGCGGGCCGATCAGAATATGCGGCCGCAACCGTGCAGGCGAATCCCCGCCTTCCATACGGATCGCCACCTGCCGTCCGTACGCGGATATGTGGCGATCCGCATGAAATTGGACGGGGATACGCCTCCTCCGTCTTGGGAGCTGCCCCTGCATTCGATGGTCGCCGAACATCGAATGCAGGGCCGCACGCTCCACCAGGTCCCGCAACACAAGACCACACGGACACTTGTCCGTGTGAAATCATGTATGGGGGCGGGCAGCTGACATCCGGCGATGTCAGATGCCCGCCCCGTACCCACGCGTCACGGCCTCATTACCATGCATACGCCCCGCGTTTGCATGGGAACGCCCATGAAACGCGGGGCGTATGCATAGGGTAATGAGGCTAAGTAGCCCCTCACGCCCCTCTACGCCCCCTGTGCGGCGTATAAAGAATCCGTGCGGCGAAATCGCCTGCACATGCGCAGAGTGACCTCTGCACATGCGCAGACGATAAACATCGGCGGGCCGTACGCAAGCGGGAATATCCGCACCGATCAGAATAAGGGCCAATATGCTTTGTGCAACTCTACACAGCATCCTTCCGGCTAAGCCGGTCCCACTGAACGGGCCCTGCATGATCGCTATGTGTGGCCCAAGCCTTAGAAATCTACACTCTGCAAACTGGGAGAGAACCGTTTCTATCTTCCATGACAGGTCATCTTGATGTCTGCCACTATAAACTGCAAGGAATTTGCGGACTATTTTGCACTGCCCATTCATAACCAGCTGGTCCCAGCATGCATCTTCAATGTTGAAGGCAAACCGTATGATGTCGATGTGTTTTATCTGGATGACTTAAAGAAAATTCCCAGAATCAAGGTGAGTAAAAACCTTACACTGTGTAGAGGAAGTGTGGTTTACTCGAGAGAAAAAGTTATCTGTTACCCAAGGCTTAACTTTGTATAAACCTGCCTTCTGTGGTAACCGCCTACTCACTTTGGCTGTGGCATGACTTCCTGTAGTGTCATTGGCTGTGGCAGTAAAGCTGTTTTGCCTAAGCATTATGGAGAAGTGATTCAGCCCTTAAACAAATGACATAAAACATCCCGATCAGTGTCCATACTGTAGGTCACCTTTGTGGTATTCAAGCAGGCCTATGTCGGGGTTCACTTTTAACCCTTTGCCAACGTTGCTGGGAGACAGCCTTAAAATATCCACAAAAAATGTCAGTGTCGCTAATCTTTTTGGGTGCAATCTTTAACTGAACTTCAATTAATTGGTTCAGCTGTATTTTATACAAGCGGGATTCCATTGGTCCTTTCTCCAACAACTGAATCCCAACTGTCAGAATCCCGACTTTCACGGGCTATTTTCTCTCGCTGAGGGAGAACAGAATAGGTGGCGAGCACAGCGAGCCCGCAAAGGGCTTGAATGCACTCGTCGCCCCCCCATCCCCCATATCGGGCTCCTGACAGTCGGGATTCCTATGTTGGAGTAACGACCGTAAGAATCCCGACTGTTCGAGTTATACCGTGACCCTGTTTTCCTCCCAGCATTTCATTCTGGCGCTGCACCCGGGAATGCTGCTTGCAAGTAATTCTGGGGCTTGATGTTGGTGGTTAGAAACCACGGCATCACTGTCAAGGAAGGGGGGGGGGGGGGGGGGGCTGCAGCAAGGGGATGTTTCCTTCATTTAACACTTGGTGGGAAGCATTGGGCGGAGCGGACGCATGTTATGTGACCATAACCGGAGTCCTGAGTACTATTGTATTATATGACCAAAAATGGTTTCTGTAATGTCTTTGGTGATGTTTACAGAATGCTGTACAACGCTTTGATGATCCAATGATCTGTAAGGAAATGTACGATGTCGCAACATTGTTGATACAATTATTTGACGAAATGGAGACGGAGGAACAAAGGTAAGGTGTAATTTATTAACATAAGCTAATCGCATGCAAATGACTATGTCGTTATGTCATTTTTGGCGGTTTTGTTGCTAGTAGTTGAATTATAAGGCGCTGTAATGTGTTGGGATGCTGTTCTTGGCTAATGTGTATATAATCCTGGATTCTGACTGTCGGAACGTCCGGACATGGGGAATCCCGGGCTGTTTAGCCTGAGCTCCACTGAAACTCTACAACCGCAATTCAATGTTCCTGCTGTCGAGTGTTGGAAAGTGGACGTTTCTGTAGAAATGACCGCAGATTGTCTAACGTCGTCTGTGAATTCAACAATCCGCAGCTATTGCTAACAAAACTGAGAAGACTGTTTTAAAGTCCAAATCTGCCTTCAACGCTTTCGGAAACGGCAGTATTGAAAAGGCAGCGTACGGTATTTCCCAGGGTGGAAATAGCAGCCGAGATTGAATGCCCCCCTAAATGTTGCTCCTCTGTAGACTGATTCATTGTCATTGCATTAACACATATGTGTCCTAATACATCTAGCCTCAATATGCAACTTGAGATTCCTGGCATGAGTGAGGCTCCAGGTACCGTGCTAAAATTGGGCGTGTTTTATTCAGACGTGTATTGGCTGATATTTCAAGGTCACCAGTAGATCATTTTTAGGGGGAAGTAAAAATCCAATTCTTTTTCAACAAGGCAGCAGAATAGGTGAAGCATTTTATCAAGTGATGGATAAAGGCGATAGCCGTTAAAAGGTCTCTTTTTTGAGTCTTCAAACTTGGTCCAGTAAACCCAGGGCCGGTGCTACCACTAGGCAGCTTTAGGCATTTGGCTAGGGCGCCGGCCACTGGAGGGCGGCAGTTCGGAGCAGCCAGACCCCCCCCCCCCGATGGAGTGAGCGAAGTTGAGCAGAGGTGAACTCCGCCTCCCTATAGGCAGCAGGGGGGGCCGTGCTATCTGAGGGGTACCTGTGGAGCCCCCACCACAACTTAGAGCCCCGTCAGGTATTGCCTTCCGGCCAGGAGGGAGGGAGCCTCCCGCTGTACCGCCCAGCCGGACTGAAGTGCAGCCCGGTGCCGTCCATCATCATCGTCCGCCGGGCGGCGGCACAGGAAGCACTTCTGGGTTTGAAAACACTGGCCGCACACTGAGCGTGCAGCCAGTGTTTTCAAAATCAGAAGCAATTCCCGCGCCGCCACCCGGCGGATGGACGGCAGCACTTCACTCCGGCTGGGCGGTACAGTGTGCGGCTCCCTCTCTCCTTGCCGGATGGCGGCACCCGATGGGGCTCTGTAAGTTGCTGTGGGCGCTGCAGGTACCCCTCTGACGGCGTGGACCCCCCCTGCAGCCAGTGGGCACCGGGGCGCCCCCATCACACCTCGCCTTGCACCGGCCCTGAGTAAACCTTTTTTAAAGGCTCATGTTTCTACTCATCCTATTGGGTACAAAACAACACTGAAATCCCGAAGGTTAAAGGTGAAGTTGAACAGGAACTAAGATGAGAATTGGGGGGGGGGGGGCATAAACCATAACCACGCAATTAAAAATGTAGGGTTTCTGCTTTAAATTTTTCAATTTCACTTAGCATATTTCACTGATCAGAATTTTTAGATGATATATTTTTTTTTCTCCCATATTTTGAGTATTAGTATCACAGATGTACACATTAGGCTGTGAGCGATGTGAGGTTGCAGGTCGCAGAGCAGCAGCTGGATGGTGAGTGGGGAGATAGGCTGCTTCCAGTTTGAAGTCTGTTCTATTTAATGATCTGTTAGATCAACCTCTTTTTCTTCCGTGAAGCCTTCTGCGGCACAACTCTGACATTATGTAACAGGCACGTGTCTGGACACACTGCCCGCCATTCAGTGTCCTATAATAACTAAGTAAATCCTATAACTTTTGGATTTGAATTAAAAGCAAACAGCACTTGATCGTGTTGCTAGATCACGCTAACATCCTGTGCGGGACACCGAGGATCTGGTCCTGCCGTAGGATGCTGGCGCTTTAAATATTCTATTGACTTTCTCTTTCGCTTCCCCGTCTTGCTGTTCACTTTTTTTAATTACCCATAGGACAGAATTATCAATTGGCTTCTGCCCTCATTTATTTTATTGATTACTTATTTTGCTGCTGCCTGACCAGCTCTGAGTTCCCTGAGATGGGGTCGTAGGGTCGACTGCGTGATGGTCAAAAGGTCGACATGAGTTTTTCGCGTGTTTTTGTCCCGGATGTCTACGTAGTCGACTGTGCTTCGGGCATGGTGCTTTGCTGCCATTGGCACTATTCTGTTGGCAAAAGAAAAAGTGAAAAAAATAATGTTGACATTTTGACTGTCGACCTTCCCATTGTCAACCTAATGCTTGGGTCGGCCTTGGCAATGTGGCTTAGCAAGTGCCCCCTCTTTCCTGGTGCCGGATAATTTGGCACTAGACTTGACATGGATCCTCTGCTCCACTGGGTCATGTGGGGGCAGCCTCAGCACAATTGTCCCATCCCTTAGAATAATGGTTGCTTACTTGTTGGGCTGTAAAAGAGACGGCGTGTCATCACCCCAAAGACAGACTTCTGCTATGCATCTTCTAGCGCCTATACAGACACTGTGCCAGCATCTTCTAGTGCCTATACAAACACTGCGCCAGCATCTTCTAGTGCCTATACAGACACTGCGCCAGCATCTTCTAGTGCCTATACAAACACTGCGCCAGCATCTTCTAGTGCCTATACAGACACTGCGCCAGCATCTTCTAGCGCCTATACAGACACTGCGCCAGCATCTTCTAGCGCCTATACAGACACTGCGCCAGCATCTTCTAGTGCCTATACAGACACTGCGCCAGCATCTTCTAGCGCCTATACAGACACTGCGCCAGCATCTTCTAGTGCCTATACAGACACTGCGCCAGCATCTTCTAGTGGCTATACAGACACTGCGCCAGCATCTTCTAGTGCCTATACAGACACTGCCCCAGCATCTTCTAGTGCCTATACAAACACTGCGCCAGCATCTTCTAGTGCCTATACAGACACTGCGCCAGCATCTTCTAGTGCCTATACAGACACTGCGCCAGCATCTTCTAGTGCCTATACAAACACTGCGCCAGCATCTTCTAGTGCCTATACAGACACTGCGCCAGCATCTTCTAGCGCCTATACAGACACTGCGCCAGCATCTTCTAGTGCCTATACAGACACTGCGCCAGCATCTTCTAGTGCCTATACAGACACTGCGCCAGCATCTTCTAGCGCCTATACAGACACTGCGCCAGCATCTTCTAGCGCCTATACAGACACTGCGCCAGCATCTTCTAGTGGCTATACAGACACTGCGCCAGCATCTTCTAGCGCCTATACAGACACTGCGCCAGCATCTTCTAGCGCCTATACAGACACTGCGCCAGCATCTTCTAGCGCCTATACAGACACTGCGCCAGCATCTTCTAGTGGCTATACAGACACTGCGCCAGCATCTTCTAGTGGCTATACAGACACTGCGCCAGCATCTTCTTGTGGCTATACAGACACTGCGCCAGCATCTTCTAGCGCCTATACAGACACTGCGCCTATACAGACACTGCGCCAGCATCTTCTAGCGGCTATACAGACACTGCGCCAGCATCTTCTAGTGCCTATACAGACACTGCGCCAGCATCTTCTAGTGCCTATACAGACACTGCGCCAGCATCTTCCTGCTCCTCTGTGTCACTAGATGCAGCAATGTAACTGGATCTGGTGTTTGTTGAGTGATATACGTTGCATATTTCCTCTCCTGCAGTCTGTGCCAGTCTGCACTTTACTCACTTTTCATACTGTGTACTATATCTCTTTTGATTTTTCCATAATGTTGGTGAAGTAATTAATCCTGTACCTCAAGGGCTTTATCGTTGATGCCCCCTTTGCCAACCCAGACATAAGCAGTGTTACAGGTGCCGGTGCTTCCTTCTGCTGGCGCTTGGAGATGACATCATCGGGACCTGGGACACCTGATTACACTGTCCCATTACCCTGAGCCTTCCTGGGGCCACCTCTGTATAAATTAGATTTTTTTTTTTTTTACATTACCATGAATGGTTCGCTTCAGCTAGGGTGGAGGACCTTACAGCACCATTGTAATGCCACCACTAATCTAATTACAAATGTTGCAGCGTTTCTAGGCCAATTAAGAGGAGGCCTAGTGAAGCCTCTGCTTGAGTCAACAAGATGGGGAGTCCTCAGACAACAATTAAGACTTGGCCTCCCTCAGTGCAAACATATGAGTAAACATTAGAATGTTTGCCTTCAGGGGGAGCCAAGACTGAATGGTTGTTGTTTGTTGAAAATGTTTATCTCCCATCTTGACCAACTTAATGAAGGCAGGGTCCTTGCCCCAAGTGCATCCTAGGAATGTGCTCCGATGTCTCACAACGGTATTATCAACTGCCAGAAATATATCCCTACTCAGTGGGTCTTCTGTTTCAGTAATCAAAGCGGCACGGGGTCAGCCACATGTCATCCCAATAAAACCATAGGTTGGTGCGCCTCTACTTAGCGAATGGGGACCTTTTGTCGAGGGTCCATTGATATTTTTCATCTGTATACTGCGCATTCTCCCTAAAACTTAAAAAAATAAATTGATATATTTTGGCTTTCAAAATGACGCATTAAAACTTGTATAAGCTACCGGAAATCCAGGCCTATACTGTACACCTGCTGTCGGTCTCTCTGCTTTGTGATTCGATCACGCAAGGATTGCAAAACTGCTTTTAAGGTCGGATGATTCTATTCCCTTGTCAGCCAGCTGCCTATGTATCCATCCTGCACATACTGGGATTCCACACTTGTAGGAAGGGATTCAATTGAGGTAAAGCCCATGGCTAATTGAATACCCCCCGATAAGTGTCAGTGTTCTGTAGGAATCTTGTATCTCCAAGGCCGAGATTCCCCCATGGATTCAGAGAGTAGATCATTAATGTAAGTATAAAAAATCCCTTTTTTACAGCTTTCGTTGAACACATTTGACATAACTGATGTTGTGTTTATCCTGTAAGGTAGGGCTTATTTACTTAGGCTTAGGTTAAATCTTGAATGTGCTATACATGTAATAATGACAGCTGATAGGATTTGATATTTATACTTGTTTTCTTCAGGCATAAGAAGAGTACATCTAGGTCGGATGTTGAACCGAACAGTGTATTGGTGTTTTTGCCAGGTAACAAAATTTTTTGTGTGTATAATTTTTTTTTTTTTTGGGGGGGGGGGAATTTAGTAGAATGTAAAGATAACTTAAAAGAAATTATATGGACGGGATTTGCACAATATAACCATAAAATGTGTATCTGATCACTACAACGTGGCTGAATAATCCTAAATACAAAGGAGAGACCACGGTCACACCTGCTTTCTCCCATTTGTATACAGGTAACTGTGCTGAAATATGCATAGTATGTGCAACTTGAGTACCAATGTTTTAGTGAGTGATCAGATACAACTTTCTGCGCTTTACCCCTAGGTCAATGATGGACTGAGAGAGGTATTGGTTTAAAAAACCCTTTATTAAGTGCACATACAATAACTGATATGTGTCAGAAATATGCAGTTGGATTTAAACTAGCAAGAAGTGATGGAGAGTATCTTCTCCAAGTCTTAGTCACAATGTTGTGACTGTTGATGGTCTGCTGCTAATGGTCAGAGGTGGCCTTTCCCAGTTATCTGCTGCAGTCTTCCCACTAAAGCTCTCTAACTCCGTCGGTTTAGGGTGGTATACTTTCTGGACGGTCGTTAGTCTGCTATGTTGTGGGAAACAGTCAGTAGGTGGTCAGGGCCGTTGGCAGCAGTGAGAGGTAGTAATTTCCAAAACCCAGTTCCTAGTGTAGGTAACTGGGTATGGGTGAGTCTGTGCCGGGGGGCAAGACAGGGGATAAGACTGGCGGGGGCAGATGACCGTACGTTGGTGGGCGTCAGTGCTGGGTGGCACCGGAGGATGGCGTCCCTTACCTCAGGTGGTTCACTTGCACTTCTTGCGTCTGGGTCCCTCGTCGCCGGTGACTTGCTTCCTGTGCTGGGGAGCTCCAGGCGGCTCCTGCAGCTCTCGATCCACGGTGCTTCTACGCTGGCTGGTGTTACTTCTGGGTCGGGCGATCTCGCGTGATCTCGTCCGCCGGGAGCACACCAAACAAACGGAGCTCCGTGCGCTCAACTCCGAGATGGGGAGGAGGCTTGAGGAAAATGGGTGATTGCTGGCTGAGTGTCTCAAGTGTCTCCAACGCGTTTCGGCCCGGGGGCCGCCTTCTAGGGAGTTTGTGTCAGTGTTCAGTTTGGGGCAGTAGTTATGGATGGAGGGCGGGACTTTGCCGGAATAGGGTCCTCCTATTGGTTAAGTCCTGTCTCACTGATTGGTTGAAATGTCAGTCCGTCTGAGTGATGGGTCTCTGTCAGCGCTTCTGATTGCTAGAGCTGTTTCTACTGAGTACATTTGTGGATTGCCTGCTGATTTCAATTGAATAATAAACATTCTAGGATGGTGAAAAGAAAAATGGGTGCAATTTATAACTGCAAGTTAAGAGATGCTGGTGAAGAGTGTTTAAAGAGAGTTTAAGAAATGATGCTGCGTGTTTATTGCTTAGGGGGTAAAGTAAGGAGTGCTAAAGTATAATGGGAAAAGCTGGATTGACTAGGTACTCATTATTTTGTTTTCTTTTTTTTTTTTTCCACTATGGATTTAATTTCGTTATCTATATTTAGGCCCAGTGGAGAAAAGGTTTTCATTGTATAGATCCATCTAAATTCTATTTTGTTGATGCGGTGAATGTAGTCTCCTCCCCTCCAGTTCTGCGGGACTTCTTGTATACCTATGAAATTTAGACCTGCTTGGTTACTTCTGTGGTGTTCCTTAAAATGTTTGGATAAGTTGTGTTCGTCTGACCCTGTCTTGTTTTTACGGATATGTTCTCCTACGCGTGTATTGAGCTGTCTGATTGTGCGGCCAATGGGCGGTATTCAATGTGAATACCTGCGAGGTGCAGCGAATCCTTTTTAGGATTCGCTGCACATTCGCCACGTTACGGAGCCTCGCCGGCTCCGGTATTCAACGAGTCAGGGGCTCGCTGCCCCTGACCGGCGAATATGAGCTCCTGTGGCGAACGCCGCAGGGAGCCTGAGGACGGTGGCAGGCAGAGAGATGGAAGTCTCTCTGCCTGCCCCAGAGCGTATGTGGGGGGGAGGTGGGCTCCCCAGGTGCCAGGCAGCACAGGCTGCCCCCCGGGGGTGCCAGCAGGGGACCGCGTATATTCACTACACCCGATCGTAACGATCGGGTGCAGTGAATATATGAATATGTAATGAGCGGCTCGGCTCCGGCGCCCCCTGCTTACAGCACATGAATAAAAATAGCATGCCCCTCCTCAGAATAAAATTCCTGATTTTTTGACACCAAATGTAAAAAACAAAACACTTTATTTTTAAAGTTCACATTCCACTTCTCCATAAAAAGATAGCGATTGCTACTCGGTGAATCATGGCGAAAAAAACCTTCAAATGCATTCGCCATGTGGTCATTGAATAGGGTGATTCACTGTTTTAGTAAAAAATTCGCCAAACAGCACAAATTCGCCATAAAAACATGGCGAATCAGGCTCATTGAATACCGCCCAATGTATTGCTTGTGGCATGGACATTCTAATAAGTAGACTATTCCTTTACTGTTGCAGGTTATTTGGTTTTTGATTTTATAACTGGTTTGTGTGCTGGTTGATGTAAACTGCGTTGGTGCATCCTATGCAGGTGCCACAATAGTAGTGCCCTCCTACTTGGCTGCTCCTGTCAATTGTGGTTTGTATAGTCCGTTGTGGGGGGATATGGCTGTTTGTTAGTTTACTTCGTATGTCAGGTGCTTTTCTGAAGGTGATTTTGGGGTGTGTTGGGAGAAAGTCTGTGATTTGTTCATCTTCTTTGAGTAGGGGCCAGTGTTTGCGCAGTATGTGTTGAAGGGTTTTTGAGTGCTGAGAGTATCCGGTTATGAAGTGTATTTCTTGTGGTGTGTCTTGTTTTTCTTTGTATTTTAGGAGGTCTTCCCTATTGTATTGGTGTATTTCTTTGTAGGTTGTATTGTTGTTCTGTGAATTGTGTGGTGAGTTGTGTGCTTTGGGTCTGAAAATCTTCGATTCTTGAGCAATTACATCTTAATCTAATGAACTGTCCCTTGGGTATTGCCCTTAACCAATTTGGGTGGTGCCAACTAGTGGAGTGGATAAAGCTATTGACATCTACTGATTTCCTGTAAGTTTTTGTGCGTAGCTGTTGGTTTTCTATGAATATGTGTAAATCAAGGAATTCTACCTCTGTTTTGCTGTACTTGTTGGTGAATTTGAGATTATTGCTGTTTATGTTCATATTGGTGAGGAAAATCTGTAGTGTGGGTTCTGTGCCACGTCATATAAAGAAGACGTTGTCTATGTAACGTGACCAGAGCACGAGATTCGCCCCAAGGTGATCACCCTGCCAAATGTGGTGGTCCTCCCACCAGCTCATAAATAGATTGGCATAACTTGGAGCGAATCTCGTGCCCATCGCTGTCCCTGTGTGCTGGATGTAGAATTGATCCTCAAACCAGAGGTTATTGTGTCTTAAAATGAATAGTATACTGTCTGTGATGAATTTGCGTTGTTCTGTCGTCATTTTGGGGTTGTTTCTGAGGTGATATTCTATGGTGTATAATGAGGTGACGTTTGATGTGACTAACCACATGTCTTCTTCCCACTTGATGTCTTTTAATTTATTTAGAATTTGTGTGCTGTCTTTCAGGTGTGATTGTTGTGTTTGTACGTAGGGTTGTAGTAGAGTGTCTGTCTAAGTATTCTGACAGATTAGTGGTTAGTGAGTTGATTCCCGAGATTATTGGTCTGCCTGGTGGGTGTATGGGGTCCTTGTGAATTTTTGGCAGGTAGTAGAAGACTGGGATAACCGGGTGCTGTTTCTGGATGAATTTGTATTCTTGTTGGTTTAGTATTCCTGTGTGTGTAGTCCTGTTTGTATGTGTTTTTCTAGTGAGTGAGCCTTAAGTGTTAATATACCAAGGGGGGAAACAGGGCCCTCAGTTGTAAAATCTCACTAATTGTAGCAAAGATTTTGGTCATAAGAGTCTTGACTGCTAAAACTATGGCAAGGCATGCTGGGATGTGTAGTTTCACAACAGCTGGAGGGCCACAGTTTGGCCATTCCAGGTCTGGACTCAAATCTTGGTCGCCATGGCAACCTTGCCCCCTGGCATTGAGCCCTTCTGTAGAGTACATTTTATCTGCTTCGGAGTCCAATCGCAGGGCCTCATTAAGTCATTTAGCCCTTCAGTATGACCCAATCTGTTGCTGATGTTGCTGATATGTGATGGAAATTGCATTTCTGTACAGGATGCTTAAATTTTTACACCCGTTAGGAATGATTGTGGCTAAAATGGGTAGCAAACTTTTTTTTTTTTTATACCCCTTTCAGACAGAAAAGTCTGAATATCCTGGCAAATACACGGCATTTCAAATGCTGTGTCATTTTGCCGGGTGCAGCCTGACACCCCCCCCCCTTCACACAGATGAACAAATTACCGGGTTAAAAATTTCTACCCGGTAATTTGCTGAATAACACGGGTATTTCTTCTGTGTGAAAGAGTCAACACAGGTCGTAAATCCCGCATCCTCGACCCTGGTCAATTCCAGGGTCGGAGACACGGGATTTACAACACGGTGTGCCCTTTCACACAGAAGTTATTCACAAAATTACGGGGTATAACTGCTTTACCCGGTAATTTCGTTTTCTGGCTGAAAGGGGTTATCATGTATGGAGTAGCCACAAACTTTTGGCCATAATGTTATGTAGCTAAGCCAATGTGATGAAAGTTATAGGGAAGTATTCAATCCGGGATCCCGACAGTCAGAATCCCGGGGCCTTTTTAGTTTCTTCCGACTGTAACTAGACAGCCAGAATTCAATGTTCCGGCTGTCAAGTGTCGGCAAGTCTGTGGATTGGCGAAAGCGGCGGTGAATTACGACAGTCCGCAGCAGTTTACGACAAAACAGATTCTACTTTTTAAAAAAGTCAGATCTGACCACCTTCAATGCTTTCGCTAATGGCAGCATTGAATTGGTCAGTGCTGATATTTCCTGTCGGGACCCCTTCCCCCGTTTTATTGAACTGTGTGTTGGTGGGATTAAAAAATGACTAACACTTTGTCACAGTGTAAATCTGCCAGTTGGCCTTTATTACGCCACTCATCAATTGACTATAAGGCCTTAGAGGGAAAAAACGGTTCCTGACCAGTTCTATTGGACGTGTATGTGGGTGCGTTGAATCGTACTCTAATTAGACATTATTCAGGGCACTGAGCAGGATTTTAGGTGAAGTTGTTGAGGGTAATGATTGTGCTGATGCCGGGCTGCACTGTATGCACAGAGATGTTTGCATAGCCTGCAGTGCCTTGTAAAATGTCCTTCCTGTCAGTCATTTCATTTATCTGGGCCTCTCCGCCCCAGGTTTAGAAATGTCACAACTCGTTTGTTGTAGATAATGTAAGTTACATGCAATTATTCAATGTCCTGCTCGATTGTTCACTGCTGCTTCCACAAGGCTTTTTACCCCATATTCATTTAGACATTACCATTTTTTTTCTATGGCTGTCAAATCGGAACTTATTACAGGAACCTGCAATATTGTGGGCATCTGGGATTTACCTATGGGAATGAATGCTACACCTGACTATGTACTTGGCACGTTTAGTACTAGCATTTGTCTGTTGTTATGATGTAACAGGTGCTTAGGTGCAGTAAAGCATATTGCATTGTGGGAAAATTGTCATCTAGAATAAGTGCCTACATTTCTTTGTGTCGCCTCACTTTCATACCTTCAGTTATGTGGCAGAAGCGCTTGTAATTGGCTGTATTCAAAGCTAAGAAATTAGCTTCCTTCATTCTAGCAAATATCTGGGTGCTGTGTGTGTGTGTGTGTGTGTGTGTGTGTGTGTGTGTGTGTGTATATATATATATATAGCTCTTACATATTTGTGGGTAAAATGTAGTCATTTACATTGGCCCAATTTGGTGACGCGGGTCGGACTCGCCTACTGTGGTGGGGATGTGGCTCGGGCCCGCCCCCTTTTGTTCTGCCCCTGCCCACTAAAATCTTTTTTTCCTCTACCTCCCCCATGGCAGCCAACACCTGTGGGTTATCTCCCTTCTGGGTAGTACTTGGAAAGGAAAAAAGACATCCGGCCACTATATAAGGCTCCTCCTCCTGGGCCTCCTTGTCTTTTTTCCTTTCCAGCAGGGTAGTGCATGGAGCAGCAGGTGAAAAAAATCCTGCAGGAAAGGTATATGGCTTACCCCAGCGACAGGACTGCTCTCCCCGACGCCTAGAGCGCACCGGCGGGAGATGGAAGGTGATGCCGGCCTTCGGAGGTGAGAGATACCTCGGGTGCTGCATGCCGCTTCCTAGAGGAGTAGGCTCAGGCGGCGGCGTCCTCAGGCGGCACGAGTGCTTACAGTGGTGCGCGCCTGGTCCGGGTTAATCAATGCGTGAGACCGGACGGACGTCATAGGGGGCGCGGCGCTTAAAGATGACGCGGCGGCACACGGAAGCGCTGGAGGCTCTGTGTGCTGCTGCAAGCGCGCTGTCGCCGGAGGAGAAACCCTATACCCAGTACAGCCAACTTAAAAGTGAGTACGGCTGGTGTCCCTGTGTGGATTGACGCACAGCAGGCAATGTGGATGCAGTGGCTAATTACTATATGTTGTTAGCAAGCAAAAAGGTGTTATTATGGAGGAGGAAAAACGGCCAGTCGTTAAAAAATCGGGGTAAGCCAGGTGTAAGCCTGTTATCATTATGTCAGGTTTGTGAGTGTTGCTTTGGGCTAAAACACTCGGTGTGTGTTTTTGCTACAGGTCAGACTCCAGTAAGGATAAAGGGGACCTTAAAGCAAAACACAAAAAAATGCACGTGGCTAAATGTTTGATGTGCACAAAGGATTTGCCAGATAATAATAATATTGGCAGTGTGTGTGAGCAGTGCAAATCACCTCAAATACCTCTAACCCAAATGACGGGTCTGGTAGACATGCTCAGAGTGGCTCTTACTGACACATTTGTAACCAAAGAAGACCTGGTTAAAGCTACAAGCAAAAGAAGCAGGGCTGTGTTAAGTGAGGATTCTGCAGGTTCAGCAGATGAATTAGAGGCAGGAGCTATGGCTGATGAAGAGGAGGTGATAGTTGATAAATCTGACTCGGATTTCAACCCAGATATGGTGGAAAATCTTATACTACTGATACATAAGTCTTTGGAAATAGAAGACAAACAGGAGAGTATTCTGCCACAAGATCTTTTGTTCAAGGACAAAAAGAAAAAAGGGAAATGTTTTCCATTATCGCAATCTCTTAGAGGCGGTTGCAGAAGAATGGAAATTCCCAGACAAAAAGGTTTCAGTACCTTTTAAAGATTAATAAAATGTACCCATTCCAGAGTGACCAGGTTTCAACTTGGGAGGAACTACCCAAGGTGGATGCTGCAATAGCAAGAATTTCAAAGAAAACAACACTTCCTTTGGAAGATGCGAATATTTTTAAGGATCCGATGGAACGGAGGATAGAGTTAGGTTTAAGGAAACAACACCTAACCACAGGGGCAGCCTTGAAACTGCAGCATCTATGGCCATAACTGCAAGAGTCCTTAGAGGATGGTGTCAGCAGTTGGAAGTCGACTTACTGGATGGGATCAAGAGAGCCGAAATATTAAAAGGTGTGCAAAACATACAATTGGCAATAGAGTTTCTTTGTGAAGCTTCTATGGACTCCTTGAGGTTGGCTGCAAGGGCAAATGCCACAGCAGCGGTGGTGAGACGGGCACTTTGGCTCAAGCCCTGGGCGGCTGATGTACAGTCCAAAAACAAACTACTGACACTACCTTTTCAAGGTGATTATCTATTCGGAGCTCAGTTAGACGAGATAATAACAAAAATCTCGGGAGGAAAATCGGTATGGTTACCTCAAGACAGAGTGACAAAGAAAGGCACTAATAATAAGCCGTTTAGGTATCAGCCTCAGGACTATAAGGAGGCTAGAGCCTATCGTCCGGGAAGAGGATACAGAAGAGGAAATTGGTCGTCAAGATCTAATTTTCGTGGCCAAAGAGGAAGAGAAAGTAGATTTTTCTCCAAACAAATTACCCAATGACGCCAGTCCACAGACTGTGGGGGCCAGGCTACTTCACTTTGCAAAAATTTGGGAGAACTCTACATCGGACAAATGGGTCCGGGAAGTGGTAACAGAAGGTTACAAGATAGAGTTCAAAACCAGACCAGGAAGATTCTTTACAGAATCTCCAGTACCCAGAGAAAAAGTAGAAAAGAGAAGCTTTACTATCCATCCTCCAGGTCATGATACAACAGCAAGTGGTTGTGAAAGTACAGGAGTCGCAGATAGGAGAAGGCTGGTACTCCCGTTTCTTTATAGTAAGAAAAGCGTCGGGAGGATTCAGAACTATACTAGATCTAAGAAGATTAAACCGGTTCATTCATGTAAGGGCATTCAAAATGGAATCGGTGAAGACAATCCTACCAGATCTGAGACAAGACATGTTCATGACAGCCATCGACTTAAAAGATGCCTACCTTCATGTACCAATTTATACAGGACATCAAAGGTTTCTACGTTTCTCAATCAACGGAATAAGCTATCAATTTACAGCACTTCCGTTTGGACTGGCAACCTCCCCAAGGACGTTCACAAAAGTCTTGGTGATTGTGATAGCAGTGCTCAGGAGACAAGGCATAATGTTGTGGCCTTATCTGGACGACATATTGATCGTAGCAAAATCAAGGGAACAGGCAGTCGACCATACACGGAAGGTGTTGGAATGCCTAACAGACCACGGCTGGCTGATAAACTTGCAAAAGAGCAAACTAGTACCGTCAAACCAAAGAGATTATTTGGGAGTGACGATAGACACAAGGTTAATGAATGTGAAATTAACCAAGGAGAGACAACAGAAGTTGCTACGCTTCTTAAAATCGATGGTAAAAAAATCTGTAGTCTCATCGGAGATGTGCATGAAAGCCCTGGGGCTGATGTCGGCAGCACTAGAGACTATTCCATGGTCAAGGTTCCATATGAGGAAAATGCAGAACTGTTTTCTATCCCAATGGGATGGGAACAGCAAGAATTTAACACAAAGAATTGTGCTGGCAAACAGAGCAAAAGAAGACTTAAGATGGTGGTCGGATGTAAACCGATTGGAGAGCGGAAAATCTTTTGCTGTAGTACAACAAGTTGTGGTAACTACAGATGCCAGCCAGATAGGTTGGGAGGCAACATGCGACCAACACCTAACGCAAGGGCTATGGCCAGAAAAATTTCAAAAAGCACACTCAAACTTGAGGGAGATGCGAGCGGGGTATCTGGCTTGCAAGGACTTCGACCACATCCTAAAACACAAGGAAGTGGTAATACGTTCAGACAACAGCACAGTGGTGTCTTACATAAACAGGCAAGGAGGCACAAGGAGCCAACACATGATGAAGGAAACAGAGAAATTGTTAATTTGGGCCGAAAACAATGTGGAGAGCATGTCAGCAATATTTCTGGCAGGGAAGGAGAACACCCTGGCAGATGGGCTCAGCAGGACTACATGTGTCCCAGGAGAATGGGGTCTGAACAGGGAGGTCTTCGAAACCCTGGTGGAGAAGTGGGGACTCCCGGAGATAGATCTCATGGCCACAAAAGAAAACAGGAAAGTCCTGAAGTACTTCTCGAGGTTCAAAGAACAACAGGCGTCCCAAGTAGATGCCCTAACTTGCAACTGGCCGGTAGGACTGGCATATGTTTTTCCACCTCTTCCTATGATACCAAGGTTACTGAGGAAAATACAAAAGGAAGAAACAACAGTGATAGCAATATTGCCGTATTGGCCAAGGAGACCTTGGTTTCCAAAGTTACTTCAGATGGCGATAGACAAACCCTGGAAACTACCGCAAATACCAGACTTACTAATACAGGGGAAAGTACAGTGTCCACAGCCAGAGTCGTGGAACTTGACGGCGTGGCTGTTGAGGTCAGAAACTTAAAAAGAAAAGGTTTCTCAGGGACAGTGATTAGTACACTGCTGAAAGCGAGGAAGGAATCTACCTCAAAATCGTATTATAAGGTCTGGAAGAAGTATAGTTCTTGGTGTGTGGAAAATCAGCAATCTCCAGGGGAGATTCCAGGAATTCTGGAATTCTTACAAGGAGGACTAGAAAAGAGACTGTCTCTTAGTACATTAAAGGTACAGATCTCAGCATTAGCCGCAATGCTCGACAAAAATATAGCTGAGAATAAGTATGTTAAAAGGTTTATACAAGCGACAAAAAAGTTGAGACCAACTTTTAAAAACCCTTTGGCACCATGGGACCTGAATATGGTCCTAAAAACACTCATAGACAAACCTTTTGAACCTTTAACAGAGATTCCTCTAAAGTATTTGAACTGGAAAGTGGCATTCCTGGTGGCCATAACATCGGCCAGGAGGGTTTCCGAATTACAGGCATTATGGGCGGAAGAGCCTTTTCTGAACTTTTTTGAAAGTAAGGTAGTGTTACGGACTAATCCACAATTTCTACCAAAAGTAGTCTCAAATTTTCATGTAAATCAGGAAATAGTGCTCCCATCCCTCTGTAAAAATCCGGTAAATGAGAAAGAGAAAAGATTAAACACACTAGACCTAATGAGAGCTCTTAGAGTGTATATAGAAAGAACAAAAGACTTTAGGAAAGCAAAGAATTTATTTGTCTTATCTGAAGGATGTAGAAAAGGATCAGGAGTCTCAAAATTGACACTTGCCAGATGGATCAGAAGCTGTATTCAAGAGGCGTACAAAGTAAATAACCAAATGTTACCAACTGGGTTAAAAGCGCACTCTACGAGAGCACTAGCCACATCTTGGGCAGAAAAAGGAGAAGCGTCCATTACAGAGTTATGCAAGGCAGCAGGTTGGGCATCAGCTCATACCTTTACTAGACATTACAGAATAGATGTGATGTCCTCAGCAGATGCGAAATTCGGACGAAAAGTGCTAAGTGCAGCAATTTAGACCAACAAGGGTTTGTAAAAATATAAGAAAAAAAAAAAATATATATATATATATAACGAAGGGATTGGCACTCAGGACCAATAGAGAAATGCCGGGGTGCCTTCCACGTAAAGGTATACAATATTAGTATCCACAGAGATTCCCTTCCAGGTCCCAAAGCAGAAGAAGAGGCGGCACTCAAAACGGACTTTTCAAATCAAGTGAATCTTTGTATTAAATCATAAATGTAAAAGCAGTTTGACTGCTGTCGAACTGCTTTTACATTTATGATTTAATACAAAGATTCACTTGATTTGAAAAGTCCGTTTTGAGTGCCGCCTCTTCTTCTGCTTTGGGACCTGGAAGGGAATCTCTGTGGATACTAATAATATATATATATATATATATATATATATATATATATATATATATATATATATATATATATATATATATATATATATATATATATATATAAAAAGATATATATATGTATATACATTATTTATCATATGTTATTGGAGGGAAACCCACCCTAATAGTACTGCTCGGGTACCTCCCACAGGTGTTGGCTGCCATGGGGGAGGTAGAGGAAATATCAGATTGTTACCTGATAATATGTTTTCCTCTACTCCACCATGGCAGCATATATTCCCGACCCTGTGTTGTTAATTTATTGTTATGTGATAACTGTTAGTTTATATTTAAGCTGGAGAAATAAAGACAAGGAGGCCCAGGAGGAGGAGCCTTATATAGTGGCCGGATGTCTTTTTTCCTTTCCAAGTACTACCCAGAAGGGAGATAGCCCACAGGTGTTGGCTGCCATGGTGGAGTAGAGGAAAACATATTATCAGGTAACAATCTGATATTTTTTTTGTCTAGTGGCAGAACACCTCCACATGAATATTTTCTGTATTATCATTGGGGGGGGGGTCCTCTTTCCAATACGGAGTGTCTCGTGCGATTGGCACTACTTGCCATCTTGTTAAATGTAGAAACTTGAAATTGGGCTTTAGTTAGAAACAGGGGGGGGGCGCGGCAGAGCGGAGTGTCAGATAGGGAGGCAGCACTGAGGTGATGCTGTTGCGTCCTCCATAGAAGTGAATGGGACCTGGGATGCTCGACCCGGGTTACCCGTTCACACTGCCCAGCAACCCGGGTCTGACCCAGGAATATGTGTGGTGCCAATCAATTACAGACAATTGGGTAAGTGTCATTGTGGCTAGAGAATATCTCCTGCATTTTGGAGGTCCTATGCCCAGAACGGTATTTTTTTTGTTTTGTTTTTTGACTCTCCATTTATGCAAGACCAGTCAAGATGTACATCTTTAGGCACGATTACATTTGCTTTTTTTTTTTTATTATTCCAGAGACATTGTTTCAGGTAATTTTATATACTTACAAATGTTGGCTTCTTTTTGTGGTTATCAAGCAAGGCAGTTCCTTCTGTCGTCTACAGTTTCTGTAGGGACGTCTACAGTTTCTCTGTTTTTCAGTAGGGCATCTGCATTTCCAAATTCAGGCTCCTCCTCTCGTCCTGTCCACAGTCCCCAGGATTTTCACAAGGGTAATGGCCCACATGGTTTAAGGCGCAGAGGGATATCCATTAATCTTGATTTAGACGTCATGCTGGTCTTGGTTGGACAGTACCTTCAGGTAGTGGTGGACGTCTTGGCAGGCCACTGTTGAATTATCCCAATTCAAAACTGATATCTTTCAAAGAGTATGGTTTTCGTGGGACTTGTTTTCTGCACACACTTTCAGTCTGTCTTCCTGTACAGAAGAGTCAAGTCAATTAGAACGTCAGTCTTTGGTGAGATCAATCTTTCAGATATTTTAGGTTTTTGGTGGGAAAGGGTGGCTTCCTTCATTTAGAAGCAGTATAGTTTTCCAGATTCCTTTCAGACACTTCAGATACAGGCTTTGTGCAGTACAAATTCAAGACTAAACAGGCACCTGTCTGATGGGTTCTTGAATCGGCTCTGAATCCACCCTCTCCATAAACTTCCTGAAATTGAGGGCAATTATGTATTCTCTGATATGAGTTCAACATTTATTACAGAGGAGCTCTGTCGGGGTGCAATCAGGCAATGCCATGGTAGTGGCTTACATCAAGAAGCATGGTGGAACCATGGAGTCATCAGGTGATGTTAGATGTGTCTCATATACTTCTTTGGGTAGAGAATGGAGTTCCTGACATTTAGGCCATCCACATTCCCAGAGTGGATAAATGGAAGGAGATCCAGAGACCACCATGCAGTCTTGGTGGAGATCATGGCAGGTCCGTGGTTCTTAAATCTGGGTTATCTGTTTCCACCTGTGTCTGTCTTACCCCAGGGGCTTCAGTGAGTTTGTCAGGATGCCCTTACAGTGATTGTTCATGCTCCTGACTGGCCACTTTCCTCCAGAGCATGTTGGCTGCAGAGCCGTTCCATATTCCTCTTTGGTCAGACCTTCTTTGACAAGGTTCCCGCCTTCAACCTATATTGTCAGTTGGCTTTTGAAACCCAGATCTTGAGAGCTTGGAAGTTGCCGTTTTCCCAGGGTCATGCTGTTACTGTAGGATGGCTTATCACCAGGGTGTTCGTCTGTCTACCCTCATGGGCTAAGTTTTATCTCTCTGTCATTTTTAAGCAATGATTGGCTACGGTTCTGATAGTCCAGGCTTTCTTGCAGCGATTCCTTTCTGTTCAGCCTGCATGTGTCCCTTGTTCCTCCCTGTGATTTTTTTTTTTTTTTTTTTTTTTTAAACGTTTTATTATTTTCATAAGTTTTCGTTGAAAAACATTGCATATACACAAAAACATAGAGCTGTAAGTGGAATTTTACACAGATTTCTTTTTCATAAAACCTATACCAAGAACAGGTATTACTCCTCAATTATCAGCAAATAGAAGATGTAAAATAATCATATTGGTGAAGGAAACATAATCATCACATTACAGATTTTCTAAAGACATATCAAAAAGTTTGAATGTAGTTCTTCTATGTTATGAGTAAAATACTAATAAAATATATGAATATCTCTTGAAGTCCTGTGTGTTGAATTTCAATTCCGCTATCAGCGAGTACTTATCATAAGAGGATTACAAAACAAGGTAAACCATAATTCTTATATTGGCTTTTGTACCTCCTGTACTTTACACAAATCCCTTCGACAGATTAATGTTACTAATTAAACAACGAAATATAAAATTGAGCTTAGATCCTAATAAAAAAGAAAAAAGGGAAAACAAACATGAAGGAAGGGGGGACACAAAGGATAACATACCGGGGAGGGAAATGAATTCCCAAAAATCCCGCTTTGCATCATTCTTCATATCACATGAGTTTAGGTCTCAGAATATACCAATATAATACACACTCAATTATTCACAGAACTGTCATCCACAATTCGGCGTCGTAAATACCATGTGGTATTCTCAAATAATTTCTGTATGAACAGTTGAGTATCCTCGTCAAAAGTTGTTATTACACAGTCCCACTTCTTGTAAAATTTAATTACACCTTTCTCTATATCTTTAAGAGCTGACTGTCTTTCAAATAAGATTATGTCAAGCAACGCTTGTTTGAACTCCTCAATAGATGGGGACCTTCTGCTTATCCAATGACGGAGAATCAATTTCTTTGCTAACGTTAGTAAAACCGTTAAGGCTGGAAGGATCAATTTTTTATTGCAGCCCATATCCCAGTCTTTTAAGTATACAAATAAACAGGGAATTGGGAGGGCTTTTAATTTTAGTTTAAACATATCATTTATATAATTGATCAGTTTATGCCAAAACACTCTTATCTTTCTACACTCCCAGAAATTGTGTATCAGAGTAGCTCCCATCATCCCGCACTTTGGGCATGATCCATCATCATTTGGAACAAAATGGCTTCTCTGTTTTTGTGTTACATACGCCCTATTGATAAATTTCAAATGGGTTTCTTGGAGGGACGTGGAGCATAAGTATTTTAAGGTGTTTGGGCATTTTTTAAACAGGTCCTCTGGTTTCGGAAGCAATGGGATATCTGTTTTCCATTTATCAAACAATACAGCCCTTTGGGAAGACATGTCACATGTTACCAAGAACCCGTATAGATTACGTAATCTGTACCCTGAAGCTCCCTGTGAACCCAGCAAAGAGACCACCGGGTCTGTAAGATCAGTTCTAGTCCATGGCGAAGGTATAGAGCGAGCGTAGTGACGTGCTTGTAAAAACATATAGAACTGGTTTTCCGTAATGTTAAATTTTTCCTTTAGGACAGAATAAGTAAGAATAGTCCCTCCCGGGTCGAAGACATCCCGCACAGCACATATACCCTTGTGCCTCCAGTGTGAGAAATTTATATTTTCTAAGCCAGGAATAAAATTAGGGTTTCCCCAAAATGTAACAAAAGGGGAACCATCGTACCTGCGACCCATTCTCTTATTCAACGCCAGCCAAGAAGCATATGTATTTTGAAAAAGAATTGATTTAAGTAGATGCGGGGGGATAGAAGATCTTGGCAAGTGTAGAAGAGCTGCAAGGGAATAAGGGGAAGAAATAGCTTCTTCCAACTTACTGTTAGTATACACCGAGTTACCCAAAAACCAGTCCGTAATATAACGGAAATGCGTAGCTTGTGTGAAATATGAAATATTAGGTAATCCAAATCCTCCCTCCCCCTTTGGTAGACATAATCTTGAATAATTGATTTTTGTTTTTTTCCCCCCCCAAATAAAATTCCTGAAAATGGATTGGCATTTTTGTAAATCTTTTTTTTTTTAAATGAGAGGTAGCATTTGTAAGATATATGAAAGTTTGGGAAAAACTATACTTTTAATAACGGTGATTCTTCCCATTAATGAGAGTGGTAGAGTTTGCCAGCTATCTAGTAATTTAGAGATAGAGACTAAGACTGGGCAGATATTCATTTTGTATATAAGGTCAATATGGGTAGGGATATGAATTCCCAAATATTTTAATGTGCTTTGGCATATTTTAAAATGATCAAATAAAGGGTCCGATGAGAAATATGTTGTTGGGCCACTTAGGGGGAGCAGTTGGGACTTGTCATAATTAACCTTAAAACCCGTAAATGTACCATAGAAATCTATGGTATCCATTATTTTAGGGATAGATGTATGCGGGTCGGAAATAAATAATAAAAGGTCATCAGCAAAGAGACCCAGCTTCAGCTCCTCCTGATGCACCTTAATTCCCTTGAACTCCGAAGATGCTCTGAGACGAATTGCCAGCGGCTCTATTGCAACAGCAAATAACAAAGGGGAGAGAGGACACCCCTGGCGTGTACCCCGAAGTATGGGAAAATTTGGAGAGAGATAACCATTGGATAAAATCTGGGAGGAGGCACTACAATACAACAACTCAATCGTTTTAATAAATTCTTTTGGGAGGCCAAACCGAGACAATGATTCAAATAGATGATCCCAGGTAACAAGATCAAAGGCCTTCTCGGCATCTAATGATAAAAGGGCTTGTGGATCTGTGTTGCTGTTGGTTTGTACCCAGTGCATTGCCGCGAGTACACGTCTAATATTTGTTGTAGAGTGCCTCCCCCAGATAAACCCAGATTGATCAATGTGGATCACTGAAGGCAATAAAGTTTTCAATCGGTCAGCTAATATTTTTGTGTAGATTTTATAATCAGTATTCATCAAAGAAATTGGTCTGTAGGAGGCAGGTGAAGCTGGGTCCCTCCCCGGTTTCAAAAGAAGTTTAATGGTGGCTGCATTAAAATATTGGGGGAAGGGAGAGCCTTGCAGAAATTCATTGAACATTACTGTCAGGGGTTTTACAATTTTTGGAGCTAGGAGTTTATAAAATTCATTAGTAAGACCGTCTGGGCCTGGAGCTTTACTTAACTTTAAATTTTTGATCACGTTTAAAATTTCTTCCTCTGATATTGGGGTTAATAGTGTTTGCGCCTCTTCTTCCGAAATCTTTGGAGTCTGAATTGAGCTCCAAAAAGAACTTTTGTTAATCTCATTTATCTCTGGTTGTGTATATAGGGCCTTATAAAAGTCATGAAGAATGCCTGAAATAAGGGGACCTGAGTTATGTGTGTTACCATTCGAGTCCTTTAAAGCTGTGATAATTGTCGGGGGTTTCTGCCCTTTCAAAAGATTAGATAATAATTTATTTGCTTTATTACCTAAGTTATAAATACGGCTTTTCGTTTGGAAAGTTTGCCTGGACTCTTGTTGTGCCAATAAATTGTCGAAAAGTTGTTTACGATGTGCATAGGCAGTTTTATTCCTTTGAGTAGGATTACGTTTAAATAACTGATATGCTTCTGTAAGCTGGGCTTGGGTTTGTAAATACAGCTGAGACATCTTCTTATTAAAACTAGCAGTGTATGAAATGATGTCACCTCTTATGACAGTTTTTGAGGCCTGCCAAAAAACTTGGCTCGACCTTGAAGCCATGTCTGCATTTTCGTATTCATAAACCGTCCAGGAGTGCTCTACTGTCTCTTTAAATTTTTTAGAATTTGCTAATCTGGCTGGGTACCTCCATTGGATATATGTACCCTTATCTACTCGTGAGTCAATTTCAATCCAACAGGCGGCATGATCAGAAATGCAGATAGGTTCAATCCCTGTCTTGATCACCCTAGGGAATAGTGTGGTAGATATTAGAACATTATCAATGCGGGATAAGGTGTCGTGCACCTGTGAGTGACAGGAGAATTCCCTTTCGAGGGGATTTTGAGCTCTCCAAGCATCTGTTAAATGTAGTTGTGTCAACAAAAAGGGGATACCTGTTTTAGGAGATGAGCGGCGACCCGGGAGGGAAGGAGATCTATCCAAAGTTGAGGAGGAGGTCGCGTTAAAATCGCCTGCTAGAATAATAAAACCAGCCATATTAGGAGATAAAAGAGTCATAACACTACGGAAAAATTCTGGTGAATGGACATTCGGTGCATAGATGTTACAAAGTGTGTAGCGAGTGTCATAAACTGTGGCTTCTAATATGACATATCGTCCTTCTGGGTCTTTTACCGTTGAGTGAACAGTGATGGGAATATTTTTCTTAGTTAAAATTGCCACCCCTCTTGACTTAGAATTGTAATGGGCTGCAGCTTGTAGGGTCCAGCCCAGGGTATTTAATTTTAACAATTCAGGGGGCAACAAATGTGTCTCTTGGAGATAAATTACGTCCATTTTTAATTTGTTTAAGTAGTGTAAGATTTTCTTCCTTTTCGAAGGTAGATGGAGACCACGTACATTAAGTGTACCAATTTTCAATTGCACCATGAGGTTAATAAATAGACCGAGTATAAATGTAAGGCATAATATACATAAAGGGAATCAATTTTTTGCAGAGACCGGACCCATATGACGCTCTCTAGGGAATTAGGGGAGAGGCGGGAGAGACAAGACACACTGGGGAAAAGCAAAACAATATAATAATAAAAAATAATATAAGAGAAAACACTAACATTAACATCCTTTTGTTCATCAAAAGACATGGAGGTGTTCCTTTTGGCCATCGAGCCCAGATTCAGAACCTGGTACCAGACCAGAAGACTAAACATGAGCTCAATCATGCCCAACTCCTCCTTTGTTCCACTTGGGCCTCCGAAAAACCAGGGCCCCAATGGGTTTCCTGGTCTTCCAGTGTGAAACATAACAGAGGCAGAGACCAAGTTTCTCTTAGTCTCAGCCTTGAAGTGACGCTAACCGCCCCAGCATTTTTCTTATTTACAAAACATCAGAAAACATTGCAAAACTTTGGTTGTAATAGTCTAACAAATGGTCATTCCGTGTATAATAATATACCTCAACCTGATCACACTTCAGACCAACAAAGAAAAGAGACTTTATGAACAGAACCTCGTGAACCCTCTAGTCCACACATGTTAAAAGTCTCTACTTCAAGTTAAATCAAACGTAAGGGAGGGAGGGGTCCAAAGTTGTATAGCATTTTTTGATTGATATTTCACGGGAAAAATCTATATAACTATAGTGAACCTTAACATTTAGACCGTGCCCTAATCGCCGTAGTATAGACATCTGTCACCCATCATGGTGAATTGTTATAAGTCATTCTCAGAAGAAGAATGATAAGATTCGCCCTGAGCTTCCTCTGCGATAAATGTTTCAGCATCCTGAGGATTTGAAAAATCTTTAAATGCATCTCCCTGAAATAGGCGGAGCCGTGCTGGAAACAAAAGTGCAAATTTTCTGCCTTCTTTTACTAGATTTGTACAAATTGGGGAAAATTCCTTTCGGGCTCTCAGCACCTCAGCCGAGTAGTCTTGGAACATTAGTAAATTACTGCCATTCCACTGAAGACATTTAATTTTCCTGTATGCCATCCATAAAGTTTCTTTATGCAGAAAGTTTAAGCACTTAAAGATCACTGGGCGAGGCCTAGAATCTGGGTCTTGCCGTGACGGGCCCAACCTGTGTGCCCTCTCCACCACAATTCCATTACACTGCTCCTGCACCCCAAGAATACCAGGGAGTGTCTGTGCGATAAATGAGTACAAAGCAGGACCCCTGATAGACTCAGGTAGACCAATAATTCTAAGATTATTTCTTCTTGAGCGGTTCTCAAGACTGTCCACCTTATTCATAAGCTGAAACTGAGACTTCTGTAGGGAGTCAGTGCAAGATTTTAATTTGGCCACATCCTCGAATACCTCTCCCAGCCTTTGCTCTGTCACTTGTACCTTTTTGGCAACTTGTTTTATCTGGGATTTGACATCCTGGATGGCCTGGGTTAGTTTGGCAGAGTGAGCTTCCATTATGGGGTTCACTGTCTCGCCTACCGCGCGTACAATATCGTCATATGCCAGGGGGCAGTATGCTGAGGGGAGGGAGACACAGGTAGCAGGGGGGCAGTGGAGGCATGGATTTGGCTGAACAAGTCTGCCTGTGTATCTGCCTGTGTATCTGCCAGGTGAAACTCTCTCCCTGTACTCACTGTGCTCCCCGAGTGGTGTGGCTGAGAACGCTGCGGCTGCGGCTCCAGCTCAGGTGCGTCCGCCATCTTGGGCGCGGCTCTGTCTTTCTGTGTACGCCGCTTGTTCTCCCCTTCTGGTTTACGCTGCTCCATTTAGGCTGACACAGCGATGCGGCGGGTGTCCAGGGAGACGGGATTGTAGCTTCGGCAGGTCGGTATGTCGCGATGAGGGCACCGGGATAGCTTAGTATTGCTGGGGCGGTTGCGGAGCTCCGAGATGCACGTCTGCTCACATCCCCACCCGAACCGGAAGCCTCTCCTCCCTGTGATTTAAACATGGTGTTGCTCCTTGAATTTGTTCAACTTGTTTCTGAGATGGCTTCCTTTTAGTCTTCTCTCATTCAGAATGGGTAGCTTTTCACACAAAAGCCAGTCTGAGGATTAGTAGGGGTTAGAAGGGGACCCACTGTGCCGCTATGTGTGGCCCCAGTTTAAAGTGCCGTGTTCCCCATATGAACTTCAATGCAATGTACAGATTTTATGGTGAATAAAAAAAATCTAATGATTTTTTTTTTTTTTTCTTACACTGCATTAAGAGAACTTAACTAAAGATACTTGACATTCTAGCCGCACCATACTAGTGAGTGACCAAATTAAAGAAAGCATGTTATCGCAGAATTGGTACTTACACACAAAGGGCCAGATGTATCAAGCTTCAAAAAGTGATAAAATGGAGAGTGATGAACAACCAGCCAATCAGCTCCTAGCTGCCATGTCACAGACTGGGTTTGAAAAATGTCAGGTAGGAGCTGATTGGCTGGCTGTTCATCACTCTCCATTTTATCACTTTTTGAAGCTTGATACATCTGGCCCAAAGCCATAAACCAAACTACACCAACATACATATCTCCTCTTATCTCAAAATATCATCCAACACGACCTCTACGCTCCTCCCAAGATCTGCGTCTCTCATCCACACTCATTACTTGCTCCCATTCCCGACTGCAGGACTTTCTTCGGGCTGCACCCACTCTGGAGGAGAGTCTTATTGTGCTTAGGAGGGCATTCCACAGTCTCCAAACCTAGAAGCGTTCCCTAAAAACTTATCTCTTCAGGCAAGCTTATCAAATTCCAGAACCAGTCATAGAACCTTGCATTCTGGTGGAATCGATGCAATAAAGAATACAGTATCTATCCTTATGTATCTATCCTTATTTCCCTATAGATTGTAAGCTTGTGAGCAGGGCCCTCCTACATTTTGACTGTCTGTAAATCCTCTGTTTGTTGTATCACCTTTGTAAAGCGCAACGTAATATGCTGCGCTATATAAGAAACTGTGGTACTTATGTATTATCTGGGCTCCCATGTTAAATACACCCCATTTTTTCATACCCCTACTATCCAACTATGCATGGAGTTGATTTTATATAGTGTGGCGAGCGCAGCGAGCCACCGTGCCCGAAGCGTGGCGAGCCCCGCGAGGGGACGCGGTCTCATAAGAAAAACGGGAGCCCAGATATTACATAAGTACCGAAACTGTTAATAAATAAAAATTAAATAGGGATTGTTTTTATTCTCCTATTAAGCAGTCAAGCAAAATATTTTGGCCGTTTTTAAGCTATGTACAGATTTTTAAAAAAAAATTTTTTGTTTTTACAGGACTGTTTGAAATTAACTACATGCACGAACTTTTCACAAACATGGTTCAAAAAAGGTAATTTATATATTACTGTATATTGTTAGAGAATTTTTGCGTCAATGATCTACATGTAGGTAATGACTATTGATTCCAGTTGGGTTTCACTAAAAGAGAAAGTAGTTCTTCTTGCTGCTGTTTAGCAAAATCAACCCCCTTTGGCTTGAGATGGTTGGCCACTCGCATCGGGACGATGAGAATAATTTAGACAGCATAGAGAGGTAATGAGCGGTAGAGAGATGAGAATGTAAAGGAGATAATCTCTCATACTCTCACTTTTAGTGTCGTATTTACTAAGATTGGCAACATCCCATCAGATTCTATCTATTTTCTAAAAGGTGCTAAATTAGTAGAATCTGATTGGTTGATATAGGCTAACACCCATCTTCAACACAACTCCCATCTTAGCAAATGTGTTTTCTGGATTTTCTATTTTTTTTTTTTTTTTTTTTGCGCATTTTCCATATTACCTTTATGAAGGAGTCTTGAGCTTCCTCATCCCTTTTGTGTATTTGTTGGCCTTTCTTGTACAGACCTCGCACTAATGGTATTGGTTTCACAATGTTTTGTCTTTTTATAGACTACATGTGTACCCGCTGCACTCCAGCATCACTCTGGATGAACAGAACATGGTCTTCATGGCTCCTGTTTGGGGGTACAGGAAGGTATCTCCAGCTTTAATCTGCACTTGTTTCAAAGAAAATTCTGAACTTTTTTTCTTGCTCAGAGAATTGTGTTCTTTAAATCTACGTTCCTTTTCTGCATCTCCGTAGGTTATTTTATCCACAAACATTGCGGAGAGCTCTATAACCGTTTCCGATGTGAAGTACGGTAGGTGGTATCTGATTGGGGTCTCCTGGTAGATAAAGCAACTTCCTCAGACCAAGTCTTTTTTGACTTGCTGTTAATTTACTGGTTGTTTTTTTTTTTTTTGTGGGCTGCAGTGCACTGTTTAAACTACTTTGTAAAGATTGAGTATCTACTTGCTTAAATTAGCCTGCGGTAATAATTGAGGTTCCCCTTAAATGTTTGCCCATGTTTTAGGCATAGCTGTGAAACCATTCATATATTTACTGGAAGGAGTCACTGTAAATTGAAAAGGTGTTTTTTGCAGTTTGGTTCTTTTAAAATAAAATCATTTTCTTCTAAATTATTTTAAATTTTCTTACGGTCGAATTGTGTTTGTTTAAATTTCAGTTATAGATTTCTGCTTGACAAAAATACTGGTTTGTGATGAAGAGACCAACTACCAGAGCTTGAGGCTCAGCTGGGCATCGAAGACTAACTGTGATCAGAGAAAAGGTGCAGTATTCCGGTGTTTGCAGTGACTCTAGATTGAGTTGGTCAGAATCGCCCTGCCTTGTGTGAACATAGTGGAATCACCAAGTAATCATTTTGAAGTCCAGTTCCTTTTATCTTAACATCTGAATAGGACTATATCTTTTGCCCACAGATCAGCCCATTTCTTAAGCTGGGTACACACCTACAGATTTATCTTTCAATACCATCTGTGGTATTGTGTGGGAGCATATGAGAATCGCTCACGCAACACTGGAAATCAACAAATCTGTTCCATTTAACAAATTTATCTGAACAATTACTTTTATCCATTTTCCAGTGTTTGGGAGCAAATGGTTAATTGCCCATAGATTACCGGATTTATGTTCTCACCAGACAGATTGGACAGATAAATCTGTAGGTGTGTGCAAAGGCGGATGCACAGGCACACCCTAATGCAGTGCACAACCTTATGAATAATGCTGCTTTCCCACTGCCTACACGGGTAATGACCCGTTTTTTTTAAACGGGTCTTTAAACGGGTAAGAGCCATAAAGACTCTTTCCCACTGCAGCTTTTAAACGGTAAATTACCGTTTAAAAGCTGTTTTTGTCACATTCCCACTTACCCGTTTAAAAACCCGTTTAAGCAGTGTAAAGATAGGGGGGTCCCCCCCACTGCCGTAACCAGCACCAGGCTGAAAGAGCCGGGGCTGGTAATAAAAAATCAGGAAACCCGACAAATAGGGGTTCCCTGATTTTTTACAACCAGCCCCAGGCTCCAGGTCCGGGGCTGGTTCCCAAAATACGGGGGACAAAATGACTAGGGGTCCCCCGTATTTTAAGAACCAGCCCCAGGCACAACCAGCCAGCAGGGTAATGCCACAGCCGGGGGACACTTATGATATAAGTTCCCGCGGCCAAAGCATTAACCCTACCGACCAGTCAGCCTGGCCAGGGGCCCTGGGGGAGTGGGGACCCCCCCAATAAAGGGGTCCCCCCCCTCCAGGACTTACCTGACCAGGCTGAAGCCTGGTGCTGTCCTCGATGCCCCTGGGCGGTGGGCATCGAGCTGATGGTATGGTGTAAAAAATAGAATAAAAACCATTGTCTTTTACTGGTGAACTATGAGTCCCAGCAAGCCTCCCCCGCAAGCTGGGACTTGGAGAACCACAAGTCCCAGCCTGCGGGGCATTAAAGGGCCCGCTGGGTCTTGTAGTTCCACAGTAAAAGAAAGAGTTAAATAAACACACTGACACACGTGAAAAATAAAAGTTTAATACATACATAACACATACATACTGATACTTACCTATCTTGAGCCCGTAGGTAGCCCTGGTCCTGATGTCCTGGTTCGTTTCGGCGTCTGTATCCATGTCGGCATCCCTGTCGGCGTCGGCGGTCCGGAGTCCGAAGAAATCCATTTGGGAAGCTGTGGAAGGAAACCATACTCGCCTGTCCCAGCGCGACGTAGTCCAGGTAAGGTCTTTGCAAAAAAACAAACCGACACCCCGAAACCAGACCGGACTGACGGAGACGCACGTGTGTTTGTTTACATCGTGCGGCTCCGCCTCCCGAATGCCGCTATTGGCCGCCTTGCGGCCTAGCGGCTCCTGATTGGCCGCTAGGCCGCAAGGCGGCCAATAGCGGCATTCGGGGGCGGAGCCGCACGATGTAAACACACCGTGAGGCTCTCTGCCTGTCCGCTTGGTTCGGGTGTCGGTTTGTTTTTTTTGCAAAGACCTTACCTGGACTACGTCGCGCTGGGACAGGTGAGTATGGTTTTCTTCCACAGCTTCCCAAATGGATTTCTTCGGACTCCGGACCGCCGACAGGGATGCCGACATGGATACAGACGCCGACACGAACCAGGACATCAGGACCAGGGCTACCTACGGGCTCAAGATAGGTAAGTATCAGTATGTATGTGTTATGTATGTATTAAACTTTTATTTTTCACGTGTGTCAGTGTGTTTATTTAACTCTTTCTTTTACTGTGGAACTACAAGACCCAGCGGGCCCTTTAATGCCCCGCAGGCTGGGACTTGTGGTTCTCCAAGTCCCAGCTTGCGGGGGAGGCTTGCTGGGACTCATAGTTCACCAGTAAAAGACAATGGTTTTTATTCTATTTTTTACACCATACCATCAGCTCGATGCCCACCGCCCAGGGGCATCGAGGACAGCACCAGGCTTCAGCCTGGTCAGGTAAGTCCTGGAGGGGGGGGGACCCCTTTATTGGGGGGGTCCCCACTCCCCCAGGGCCCCTGGCCAGGCTGACTGGTCGGTAGGGTTAATGCTTTGGCCTCGGAAACTTATATCATAAGTGTCCCCCGGCTGTGGCATTACCCTGCTGGCTGGTTGTGCCTGGGGCTGGTTCTTAAAATACGGGGGACCCCTAGTCATTTTGTCCCCCGTATTTTGGGAACCAGCCCCGGACCTGGAGCCTGGGGCTGGTTGTAAAAAATCAGGGAACCCCTATTTGTCGGGTTTCCTGATTTTTTTAATACCAGCCCCGGCTCCTTCAGCCTGGTGCTGGTTACGGCAGTGGGGGGGGACCCCATGCCGTTTTTTTTTTTTAACGTGTAAAGGGCTACCCCTTTCCCACTGCCGAAAAAACGGCTCTTACACATTAAAAACACTGCTTTTTACACTGGTAACAAAAACCGGTATTTGTTACCCGTGTAAAGCAACCTGGAGCTTTCCCACTGCAGCTCTAGCCGTTTAAAAAGGCTAAAAAAACGGCATTTACACGTGTAAAGCCTGCAGTGGGAAAGGGGCATAAATCCCACTAGCAATACCTTTTTATCAGACTCTTGCTTTTTTAGAACTGTATTCCATTAAATGAAGCGCCCATCAATCCATTGTGTGTGTTTTGCATTAATTGTACTAGACCATTGTCATATCACTACATACCTGCGTCACCCATATATGTCTTTGACTTTATTTTCATGTTCTGTTACACAGTAGTTAGATTAAAACTGAAATAGGCCGGAGATTATGGTGTGGCTGAGGGCCTTATTCTGGTCTGTGCGGACGGAGCCGAATATGCGGCCAGGACCGTGCGTCCTAAACCCCGCCTTCCATACGGATCGCTCACTCCGTCAGAATGCGGTAAGAAGCTGTCCGAACGGACCGCAAGTGTATTTCTCATGTATACACCTCCTCCATCTCTGGGAACCTCCCCCATCATTCGATGGTCGCATACCATCGAATGCAGGACCGAGTGGCCAGGCAGCTCCCGCAACCTCAGACCACTCGGGCATTTCTCCGTGCAAAAGCAGGGATCTGGGCGGGCAGCTGACATCCGGCGATGTCATATGTCCGCCCCCTACACGTGCGTCACCATACGTACGCCCAGCGTTTTCATGGGAACGCCCATGAAACGCGGGGTGTAAACATATGGTAATGAACACAAACAGCCCTTCACACCCCTCTCCACCCCCTGTTCGTAGTGTACACATTTCATGCGGAATTTGGACGCCTCTGCACATGCGCAGACACAAAACATCGGCGGACCGACCGCACGCGGACATTACCACACCAACCAGAATAAGGGCCTGAGAGACGTATTATATCGTAGCGAGTGCCAATAGATTTTGGTAGACACAATTGACTGGCGGTGTTAGACGCACCCGTCTGATGGTCACCCCTTAATAAAAATGTGCTGCGCACGCCTAAGGGTGTGTGCCCAGCTTAAGTAGCATGGCTTAACAAGGTTTTGCCAATAATCCTTTTGAGTTCTCTGTGCAGGCGGACTTGATGGCATCATGCTTCAGATTTTTCAGACGTGAATCTACTTTTTCACGACATTGCGGTTGTGGACTTTTGGAGTGTAATGTGGTGATTATGGGAGAACACAGATCTTAGTCATAATCTTACGGAACCTCTTTGGAAATGGTGTGTGCTTTTGTTACACTGCACACTATCACACTGGACAATGGTAGATGGGTGGCCTGTGGCCACAAACTGAGGATATATATAGTCAGCAATTATACAATGGTGTCTGTATGTATATGGCTAACTACTCCTCACCACCTATGATGTGCAGTACCACTAGTGGCCACCATAAACATAGGCAAAACACTGCTCAGTACGCATCACATGTGTTCTGAGCAATCTGTGCTTGGGCAGCTCGCTCCACACTGGCACCCGTCTCCCTGTGGGTACGGTGCTTTAGCCCGATATAGACTGTTTTGTGGTTTTAGTTACAGGAGTGGATCTCGATGATATGCTGTAGTTGTAGCCGCTCAGGGACCTTTGCTTATTAAGCGTATATGGCTGTACGATGCGTTTCAGCTTGATGAGGTAAGAAAGTCTACTGTGATATAAGAGAAGTCCCCGTCTATACACCCGAATGGATTAGGTAAATTTATGTAACCGGATGTATTCAGTACCTGAAGTAGAATCTGCCCTCAGCGGTTTTATGATGAGCATTTCATCATGCAGCCTACTGTATATTGTTTACTTCAAAATTGTGTTGCTCACGTCTGTCACAATTTTACATTTTCAGGTCGAGCTGGGCGCGTTTCAAAAGGATATTGCTACAGACTTGTGCTGAAGGAGTTTTGGGATAATTTCATGCCTGAGAACATTGAACCGGAGATCCTGGTATGTAACACAATGGAAACGAATTTACGGTGAACAGAACTTTTACACACTCCCTCGCCTCTGTGTCATATGATGGGGTTCCCCTGCTAGGTCGTCATCTCAGCGTTGCACCTTACTGTAGTTTGCCCGTTTACGGCCTGATTCCGCCCCATCAGTCTCGCAAATGTCTCCAGGACTGCGCACGTACTGTGGCCTGCTTGGGGTAGGACACTGGGACTGTTTCACAAAACGGGGAAATTATATCAATGCTTATATTGCCTGTATGTAAAGTATAACAAGGGCAAATTTCTGATTTCAAAATATTCTGATTTTGTTTACCAAGCCTAGCAAACTATAGCCGAACAATTGGTAAAAAAAATTATATTCAAGTCTATTTTTTTTATTTTATTTTTTCAACTATAATAATCTGTTGAAACCACTTTGACCGCTTCTTGTCCTTGTTATGTCCTTCAGCGAACCCCTTTGGGAAGCACAATTTTGAAGGTGAAAGTCCTTGACATGGGCGAGCCTAGAGCGTTGCTGGCTACAGCTCTCTCCCCTCCGAACGTCTATGACATTGAACGCAACATACTTTTGCTCAAGGAGGTAAGTGTCTGTTTATGTCAAGAGATTCCCGAATCAAAGACTTTCTTAGAGTTTACATTCTCAGAAACCATGACAAAATCTGATCTGTACAGTATTACTATGCGTTCTAATTGTGATAAACATGGACATAAATTATGGAAGTGGCTCCAACCAGTTTGATGATCTCAATGTGTCATTTGGCTTTTTAAAATAAAAAAATAAAATAAAAACTAAAAAAAAAAAAAAAAAGACCCACTGCGCCGCAAAGAGCATGCAAACAGGTACGGTTCCTATGCGGCTGGCCATACATGCAGCCATTGCATCAGGACCGGAAGGCGGGGTGACTGCATTTCAGTGCATAAATGCGGTCAGGAGTGGGTGGATCCTGTTCTGCAACATCCAGCCACACACCGCCAACTTGCGGCTCAGCCGGTCCTGTTCTCGCCGCGACGTGTGGCCACTGCCTAAAGAGATGAAATTGCTAAAATATCTAAACTCAACTGACTTGTTAACTTGTAATTGAATTGGGTCCCTCCTTTTGCCACTCACACACTTACCATGATGTTGTGCATTGTGATACTTTTTATAACCTCAAATATCTGACTAAACTTAATTGTGTTCTTCTCCAAAGCTTTCCTTACCCCTTTTTTCTCAGTTATTATTTTTTTTTTCAGATTTACTTTTATGCGTGCATATTTAAAAGTTAATGCAAGATTATTTCCTTATTTACATTACTATTTTTGTGCAAACTTTCCAATCTGCACCGTTAAGAGCCCATGAACAAATACTGACTTCTGTTGCGCAGCAGCTGGTGATTGGTAGCAGTGATAATTCAGTCCTTGTTGCGATTTAGGCCTTTTGAGACTAAAACTTGCTCATTGACAGTTTCCAAATCATGACCGTTGTCGTACCTGCAGTGTGGCGTAATGATAGTACTCCTGGTACAGATGGAGCCGGCTCCATCTGTTCCCGGCGCCCGGCAGATCCCTTTCACTGGCGAGCGCCGGCGATAGCGACTGGGCAGCGTCACCCTGCCTGTCTCCGCTTCAGGGAGATGCTGCCCAGTTCGGGGGGGGGGGGGGTTGGGCGGCGAGGGGGACCGGCGGCAGGCTCCGTTGCCACGGGGCGCGCAACAGAATCGACAGTCGCTGCAAGGATGAAGAGGACTACATCTGTATGTTCTTCTTACAGATCGGGGCACTTGCAGTGAGTAGAAACCAGGAGGATAATCCATACGATGGGGAAATCACATTTTTGGGGAGAGTTCTCGCGCAGTTACCGCTTGACTTGCAGTTCGGAAAACTCATTGTTTTTGGACATGTTTTTGGCTGTCTTGACGAATGTCTTATAATGGGTAAGTGTTATGGTCCGTATTTTAAGATTCCTTCTATCTTCTACTAGCAGGAGGTACCCCGCGATGCTCAGGTTTGGTTGTGCAATTAGCATTACTTGAACTTTATCATTTTTTGTTTTAAGCTAAACTGTTCGCGATGCCCATGGTGTGACCGGCATGCACCTGTCTGTGGTGGGCCCATGGTGTGACCGGCATACACCTGTCTGTGGTGGGCCCATGGTGTGACCGGCATACACCTGTCTGTGGTGGGCCTATGGTGTGGTCGGCATACACCTGTCTGTGGTGGGCCCATGGTGTGGCCGGCATACACCTGTCTGTGGTGGGCCCATGGTGTGGCCGGCATACACCTGTCTGTGGTGGGCCCATGGTGTGGCCGGCATACACCTGTCTGTGGTGGGCCCGTGCTGTGACTGCCAATACACCTGTCTGTGGTGGGCCCATGGTGTGACCGGCATACACCTGTCTGTGGTGGGCCCGTGGTGTGACTGCCAATACACCTGTCTGTGGTGGGCCCGTGGTGTGACTGCCAATACACCTGTCTGTGGTGGGCCCATGGTGTGACTGGCATACACCTGTCTGTGGTGGGCCCATGGTGTGACCGGCATACACCTGTCTGTGGTGGGCCCGTGGTGTGACTGCCAATACACCTGTCTGTGGTGGGCCCGTGGTGTGGTCGGCATACACCGGTCTGTGGTTGGCCCGTGGTGTGACTGCCAATACACCTGTCTGTGGTGGGCCCATGGTGTGACTGCCAATACACCTGTCTGTGGTGGGCCCATGGTGTGGTGGGCCCATGGTGTGAACGGCATACACCTGTCTGTGGTGGACCCATGGTGTGAACGGCATACACCTGTCTGTGGTGGACCCATGGTGTGAACGGCATACACCTGTCTGTGGTGGACCCATGGTGTGTACGGCATACACCTGTCTTTGGTGGGCCCATGGTGTGAACGGCATACACCTGTCTGTGGTGGGCCCATGGTGTGGCCGGCATACACCTGTCTTTGGTGGGCCCATGGTGTGAACGGCATGTGGTCGTCTGTAGTGGGCTCCCGGATGTGACCACAGTTTTTTTTTTTCTTAAACACCAATTCCTCTACCCCCTCTATGTTATGCAACTGTGCCGTTCTATCTGTTCACATCCTTTTTGTTCTTGCACAGCTGCAGCTCTGTCACTCAGGAACTTTTTTGCAATGCCCTTCAGACAGCTCCTTGATGGATACAGGTATGTAATAATTGGCAGTTAGTTGTATAATGCATGCATATTCCCCAGCACTTTTACAGATCATTTACATTCAAAGCAGTCCCTGCCCCAGTGGGACTAACTATCTAACTTTTTTTTTTTTTTTTTTTGTAGTGGTTTTCATATTGTATTTTATTTTTTGTGGTTATTTTTTACTGCCATTGATATTTTTACCTGTATTTGAATGTAACTGATCTTTCTCATACACTGGTGTGTGTGGCAGTAATTTAGACACATTTACTATTGAAGAGAATGTTGGAAGAGAAGACATTGGGAAGGACGGGGGACCCGCTGCTTCAGCAGCATCCTAAAAAGAGTGCGCGGCTATGCCTGACGTTAAGATGTGAGCGTAACCAGAAATGCCAGTTAGTAATAACTTGGGAAATTATAAATTGTACCTTCATAGATGAGATCAGAACAGACAAACGAGAGTCAACAGGGCAAGGCATTTTGGAAGCAAAACCACATGTCCCAAAACTCTAGGAGTCAATCTGCGCAGGAAAATCCAGCAGTGGCGAAATCCGCGTGGATCGGTGAATTTGCCGGGAATCAACATGGTTTTTGCGAATTTGCAGCAGTTTTCGGCCATGCCGATGTGACCCCCCCCAAAAAAAATAACAACGTGAAACAGCCACAAACACGAGCAAAAAAAAGACCCGTCAATGATTGATCATCTCCATACTTGTCCAAATACCAATCTTTGAAGTTACCAAGTGAAGAGGAGGGGCTTCCAGCATTGCACAACTCGGCATCTGGCTGCATTTAATATTTGGACTACTAATTTAATTTTGGTTATCTCTAATGATGTAATTGGCAAACCCAAGAGTAAAGACCCAAGGTACCTTAACTATGGGGACGTTGACCACCATGCTAATCAAATTCACAATTCTATCCACGAAAGAAGTCTACCGTACATAGGTAAAAATGCTCAATGTGCCACAACGGGGCAGATTTATTAAGCTTGGTGGAGTGATAATGTGGCTGGTACTTTATCACCGGCCAATCAGCTCCTAACAGTGAAGTTACAGGCTTGGTTTAAAAAATGACAGGTAGGAGCTGATTGGCCGGTGATAATCACTTCACCAAGCTTAATAAGTCTGCCCCAACCTCTCTAGCAATGAGGGGAGACAGTGGGGAACATTGTGTGTAACGTAGTAGTGACCAAATACCACCTGTAACACATTATAGACATCTTCCTGAACCAAGGTTGAGATAGATGCCTTTGAGTCTGACCAAGCTTGTGCATCTGGTGCTGGACCCATTTCCCACTGAAGTATATTTGATGTAGCAGGAAGATGCCCAATACTGATCTTGCTTTTGTCGTTTCTTCTATTTTATAGGAGCAAGCTAAGTTACGCTGGTAACAGTGGAAGTGACCTCATCGCACTTGTTGATGCCTTCAGGGTAGACTTTCATGTTCTAGTTTTTAATTAGTTATTGTTACAGGTTAGTCCTGTGCTGTAAATGTTATGTTTTTCTGTCTTTGCAGTTTTGGCAGGAGTGCAAGAAGCGAGGTGATCTTAGATATCCTAAGGTGTGTTAACAAAGGACTAAAAATGTTTTATGGGGTCAGGATATCCTGATTTACCCAGTAAATTTTTGTTCCAATCACCCACAGCCTTCTCCCAACGGCGGAGCTGGCAGCCGGGCCCTATACAATGCGGTCTTCCCCGGCAGCATTGAACAGGGTATCTCGGCAGAACGAGCCTGACTTCACAGGCAGTGGGGCTCATTCTGCAGAGAACGGCCGGGAAGTGACGAGCTCCCGGATGCAGCTCGCCTCTTCCCATCCGCAGCTCGCGGCCACGCCCCCCTTCTCATACCGCTGCTGATGGGACATTGAATCCCACCTGCTTTTTCTCGGTCGAGCAGACAGAGAACGTGACAGGGTCACGGCTGTCGGGCCAGCTCGACAGCCGTGGCCCAGGATAGAAACCCCCCCAAAAAAAACTAACCTGATAATATTTTGGTACGTCTTATTTAGGAGGAAATGGAATGGGGAAAATCAAATTACATTCAGATAAGACGAATACGAGAGGTGAGTGTGAATCTGAAGTGATCTACCATAATGAGTATAACACGGTCCTTTCTGGTGCTGATTGTGATAAAGATGATTGAACCCAGCCTGGGGGGGGGGGTTAAAAGAAGTATTGGTTAAGTTATAGTCGAACATGGATCACTACTGCTTTTAACTTAATTTGCAAATTGAGTTGTGCATATCCTATTTGGCCAGAAACACAATAATAAAGGATTACCACAGCTGATGATGATTTTACAGGAGGGCTCTGGGAAGATATTATGGGATTATGGAAAAGAAAAGCCAAACCAAATCCACAAAGGGTCAGATTCAATGTAGATCACATGCTAGTCTGCGGTAACACACGGTGCGGTTCCTTTTCTATTCAATTAAATATAATTGTGATCAGGATTTAATCGCACGGCGCGGTGTACACGTTCGATCTGTACTATACAGTCTTGCCTGCACAGTCTATTTTTCTATTCCATCTTGTTGTCGCGCATCGGTATCGAATGCGTTAGATTTCATTTTCGGTTCGATTTTTGTTATATAAGCAAAATCAAATAGAAAATAGACTGCATCGAACCAAGTGTTCACACCCTATTACTAGGATTTTGTAGTGCCTGCTTATTTTCAATACATTTTGTGAAGAGGCTTTTATTTATTTAATTTTTTTCACATTAGGTGGCTGCTCTATATGATGAACTTAAACAGCGCATGGCCCATTTCAACATGCATGTAAATCCACAGCCTCCTATGGATGATGTTTCCAAAAACAAGCAGCGCTTTTTACTCCAGGTACACGCCTATATCCCTCCAAAGTACTGACTTATTACTGTGTTTATTAATTGTCATTTGTTCCTAGAATAAAGCTTTATTTCTACAGTCTAAAAAAACAAGTAAAACACCTAAGCACAGGTACACGCTGTAATGACCATCAATTGTTGCCGGATCCATGTTGATGCCAGATCCATTTTGCCGGAATGGATCAGGCATCCATTATTCATCGGCCGAATCCGGGTGTCGGATTTGGCCGATGATTGACACTCGCCGGGCCGGCGCTCGGACCAGGTGAGCGCGGGAGACTGAGAGGGAGCCTGGATGGAGCCGGTGCAGCGGCGGGTATGTACAGGAGGGTGCGGGCTGCGGCGGACAGGAGGACGGCGCCATATAAGCTGCTGCTGCTCACCCGGCACCGTCCTCCCTGCCTCAATCCGGCATTGAGAATGACGGAAACACAGCAGTTTTGGCTGTGTTCCCGTCAAAAGCCGGTGAATTAGCGGCTATTCCGTCAATCCACCTGCTTTTCGGCATGTCGAAACATTACGGGAAAAAAAAGCTAAGATTGAATAGATCGGAACCCCTTCCGATGTATTCATGTCGAAAACTGCCATCTTTTCGGTAAGACGGCAGTTTCGACACTGATTGAATATACCCCTATGACACTAGAACATGGGTCTTCAAACTGCGGCCCTCCAGATGTTGTGGAACTACATGTCCCAGCATGCCCTGACAGCTTTGGCATGCTCTTATAGGAAAAAATGTGGCAATGCATGCTGGGACATGTAGTTTCACAACATCTGGAGGGCCACAGTTTGAAGACCCATGCCCTAGAACAACATTCATGCCACTCCATTCTAGAGAGTTGTATGAAGGTGAGGTGTGATCGATCTGACAATGTTTGTGGTCCGGTTTGCTGTAAGCACAACACCAAATTTGCTTGTGCTATCTCTAGGTTTGATCTGCAGCACATCAAACCCGATAACATTGCAAACGAGCGCAGGAGGGCATATATTGCGTGTACGTATTGAGCAATGAAGACAATTTGTTCAAAAATGGTAAATCTGCCAGTCAGCGCTCCAGCGTGTAACCGACTTCAGGTTTTTTCAACACTGATTTGATTTATTATGAAAACAGAGGCGAGCTGATAAGACTACGTCACAGCCACACAGATTTAATGGCAACATGTGGTGTGTTTGTACATTGGCTTGCAATTCATTGTGTCCATCTCATAGTTACTACACTCTGATTTCAGTTGTAACGCTCTCTGTATATTATCTCAAGTATATAATGTGTATCTCCAACATTTCTCAGATTGTGATCGCCGGGGCTTTCTACCCAAATTATTTCACTTACGACCAACCATATGAAGATCTTGGTGTTCGAGAGCTAGGAGGCATGAACCCCAAAACAACAGTGTTGGTAATGTCAAAATCATGCACACAGTAACACTTCCTAGGCCAGCTAACGGAATATGTTCTCTACAGAATCGGTTAGCTCAAACTGCCAAGAACAACCAATATTGCAATGTCTATTTAAAACCGATCTCGATATACCGTTAAATATAGACGTACGTATCGCCAGAGTAGTGTTACCATCCAATAAAATAAAACACTTTTGCCCCTTAAAGCCCAATTCATGCCTGGTTGTTTGCTGAGCAAATGAATCGATACGATGCGCACGTGTATAGGCCGCAATGCGCATGTGCTCTCTGCACTCTTCATGCGTCAGGCACCGTTATATTTTCCATCTATGCCCATTTCGTTCCTGAATTAAGAAAAAGTTGTCAAAAACAAACACAGGAAGAACTTCCCGACCATTTCCTGTGTTGATCAGTGACATGTCGGCCTTTTGTCAATTGCTCCTTTTTGTTTTATGCGTTGTAACACCTATGTGTTATAAAAACAGATTAGGAAATTGCGGAGTAGATCCATAAATCCAGTTTTAATTGGCCTAATTCACTTTTCATTTTCTGAGCAGCTGAAGAATGTACCAGCCTACGGATTTCTGTACCACAAGCAGATACAGTCTCTCTTCCGACAGTGTGGGCAAGTGAAAGCGATCATGTTTGATGGGTCAAGGTGAGTACTCCTACCATTAGGGCTTCATACGTGAACCGTATTCTTTTAATGTCTCCTTCAGCGAATGTTTCCGAAAGTGGTCTGTTTTGCAGAAAACCGTCCTCACGGTTCTAATAATTAATAATACTTCTTATATAATTTAATGCACAAAAAATATTCTGTGACTCCAAAAAGGCTCTAAAATCTGATTTTCTCATAGGACAGACACTTTAAAGGATTGATTCTTAACCATTATAGCTTAAGTTCAATGTGTCTGTTGCCATTGTCCTAGAACCCCCCAAACAAGGAATGGATGGTACTTGGGATTTCAAAAAAAGTTAACTTTGATGCCACCCATACATGGTGCGATGAGCACTGTGTGTTTTAAACTAGATTGCATCGCATCTAGTTCAAACCGCGCGCAATTTGCTTAAGCACTGTGTGTTCTGAACTAGAGGCGATGCAATCTAGTTCAAAATGTACCTGCAGCTCATACTTTTTGGACTGTACGATGTGACGTGCGCGGGAGCGGCATCGCCCCGGCAGCCCAAAACAAACCAGGTATGGGCAGCATTACTGACATGACAGGTGTGATTGTATTCCTGAAACACCCCCACTATCCACGTGCGCCCAAATAGTGGCGAGCGGACGCGGTACGCGTCCTCGCGACCTGTTCATACCCCCACTATCCACATCAGCATGGAGTTGATTTTATAAAGCATGCCGAGCCCGAAGCGTGGCAAGCTCAGCGTGCCCTGCGAGGTGAACGTGCTCGCCACGCTTTTCAGGCAAAACTTCCTCCTTAAAATCAAAATAGGAGGGCCCTGCTTGCAAGCTAACAATCTGTATAGGATTGTCAAATTACTGTAGCAATCATAAGGTTGCTGCCTCATGTATCACTGAGGAGTTATACGATGTTTGTTCACATTTTCTTTGTAGAGCTTTTGTCGAGTTTTCTTGCCACTCCACTGAAAGGTTCAAGACTCTTAAGGCTGTCCACCTGGCACTTAAGACAGCGCAGCTGAGAGTTCCTCTGCCGCTCAATTTCCACTCCGATAAGACGATTGAGATGTCTAAAGATAATGACGATGAGGACATTAGTTCTTCAAAGTTTACCAGGTAATACTGTATGAATTCTAGAGCCCATTACAAACTTCTCCGCTGTGACTCTTAAAATATTATCTGTAATAAGTTCTTTGTGTGCTGTAATTTTATGGGTACGTAGTAGTCATTACTATAGACTTGTACTCTGGTTAGGAACCATAATAACCACATTCAAGAACTTTCTCATTAATCATTTGTCCCGGAAATGTCTGCTGCCACGGTGTAGTTGTAATTGACTGATCAATATACGCAATTTTTGTTTCTGAACTAGACTATACTTTCCTGCAATAAAATGTATTAAAGGCCCCCATACACTACTGCGAGTTATTCCTTTTTTTTTACCCGATTCCGACAGATCGGTTTGATAAATCGGGGTGTTTGACATGCCATCTGACCCAATGCGCGGTCACGTGCACATCGGGTCGGACCCTACAGATTGAACCTCCTGCACAAAGGTTTTATCGGTACTGATCCGCAGGGGTGTGCCAGCGGTGAAGCACCACTGGCACACACCTATTTGCAGGTCCGAGTGGTGGCGCTGGAATCGGGCGGCAGCTAATGAGCGGGGAGGTGGGCAGCAGGCTTGAAAAGAGAAAAGAAAATCTGGGCAGCCGCCGATTGGCTGAGAGAGCTCACTCAGCCAATCAGAGGCTGGCCAGTCTTTTGATAGTTTTTTTTTTTTTTTTAATTCTCCTGCCACCACTGCAGCTCCCCGGGAATCTGGACAAGTTGGTCTAATGTATGGGGGCCTTAACCTGAGATGCAGTTATAATGTTGCATACGTTTTGTATATATATTTTACAAATCATTTTTCTCTATTGTAGAGTTATAGTTGACTTCAACAACCAGACTGTGGAACCAGTATCCCTTTCCCCATCTTATAGGGAACGGTTTGGAACCCAACTAATTCTGTCTGTTACCGTTACTGAGGTAGGAACTGAATTTCAGGCTCAATGGCAGCCCTTATTAGTGTATTAACCCCTTGGGTGGTATGCCTGGGCTCAGCTGCGCTGCCGCAGCGGGCTGTCCCGAAAAATGTCCAGGCATGCCACAAATATGAAATAGGTGCGCGCCAGTGGTGTCCAGGTGTGCACCACTGGCGCAGCACCTCTAGAGCCCCCCCACCCTCCATCACCTGTGCTCCGTCAGTCACACGCTGGAGCTCTTCTAACACCTTTTAGTAGCAGTGACGTCGGCGGCAGGCTCTGGGATGTTCGAGGCGGCTCGGGGGGACTTGGGAGCGCTCAAGCACCAGAGTCCTCCTGAGCCGCCGCAAACACCCCCCAGCCTGCCGCCGACGTCTCTGCTGAATGTGACAGGCCGGCGGCTGTGGCGGCAGGGAAGCTTCAGCGTACTAACGCCGGAGCAGAGGTGAATGAGGGGGGCTTCCCACTGTGGTTGGTTTTGCTGGGGCAGGACAAACCTGCCCTGGTAGAAGATACATCACTGCTGATGTTCTTTACTTTTATTCTGTATTTCAAGATATTTTTTAGGTACTCCTTTACCTAGAAGGGCGGGCATTGCATGCACTAAAAAATCGGGTGCTATGCGACCGCCGCGATGCCCGCGATTTCCCATAGGGAACATGTTAAATGTCTCAATTGACCCGATTTTCCTGTTCAATGCCTCAATTGACCCGATTTTTCCATAGGAAACAATGTTAAATGGGCCACAGAGGCCAAATAGGCACCCTGAAGTGTGAAATGGCCCCCACAATTGTTAACGCCACCCCACGATCAACGTGAACCCGAAGCGTGGCGAGCGCAGCGGTACGCGTCCTACGACCTTTTCATACCACCACTATCCACGTCGGCGTGGAGTTGAGAATAGAAAGTGTGGCGAGCGCAGCGAGCCACCGAGCCCGAAGCGTGACGAGCGCACGCGGATACCTTCACAGGTATCCGCGTCCCCTCGCGGGCTTCACAGCTGTCCGCGTCCCCTCGCGGGCTTCACAGCTGTCCGCGTCCCCTCGCTGCGCTCGCCACGCTTCGGGCTCGGTGGCTCGCTGCACTCGCCACACTTTCTATTCTCAACTCCACGCCGACGTGGATAGTGGGGGTGTGAAAAGGTCGTAGGACGCGTACCGCCGCCCCTCACGGGCTCGCTGCGCTCGCCACGCTTCGGGTTCACGTTGATCGTGGGGTGGCGTTAACAATTGTGGGGGCCATTTCACACTTCAGGGTGCCTCTTTGGGCCATTTAACATTGTTTCCTATGGAAAAATCGGGTCAATTGAGGCATTGAACAGGAAAATTGGGTCAATTGAGACATTTAACATTGTTCCCTATGGGAAATCGCGGGCATCGCGTCGGTCGCATCGCACCCGATTTTTTACTAACGATGCCCACGATCAAAATCGTGGGCGCCGTTCTAAGTAAAAAGTACCATTTTTTTTTTTACACCCATTCTTTTAACTCTGCTTAATAACTTAATAAGATGTTTTATTTTCCTCTTAAGGTGGTTGAAGTTGGCCATTTCTGGGGTTACCGGATTGATAAAAAGAACTTAGATGTTCTCGGACAGTTAGCTGAAAAAATCAATGGACTTTCTTTGACGCCTTTGTCCGGGCGGCCTCATCCAGATTTAGTCTGCTTAGCACCATTCAACAATATTGATTTGACAAACTACAGTAGAGCCCAGATACTGTATCTTTCTGGAAGAGAGGTTGTGGTAAGTCTGATGCAACATCCACTGAGAGACTGTCCATACCTTACTGTAAATGCATTGGTGTTTCTACAATACTGTAGGTACGGAGCACCTGGGACCAGGGGGAGGCCACATTGCATGCAATGCCCCCATGTTTAATTACTTTTCCAGCCTCCTGGAGTTGAGGCCCATACACACTGGGCAATTTTGAGCTGAAAGCAGCTCAGTTTTGCCGTTTGAGCTGCTTCCAGTTCAAAAGCCGCCCAGTGTGTACGTCCCATCGGTGAGCGCCAATGTGCGCTTCCGCGTCGTCGCTCAACTGCTAGTATTACCTGCAGATGAGCAATGGGGGTGGACGGCTTTCCAAAGCAGGCGAGATTCGCCCATTGTGTATGCAAATGCAGCAAAAACATCCCTGGGGAAAATTGCTGCTATGCACAGTAGATATTTAGAAAGCGCCATGTTTCCAGAGGCCTACACATGCAGAGTCTACTGTGCTGTACAGCGGACAGGGCCATATGGTGTCTACACATAGATCACCCCCCCTGCTCATTTAATAGTCCCCTGGCTATATGTCATATTGTGAATATAGTTTGCTGCAATGTTCTGGTGTGTTTTTTAATCTTTTGCAAAACAAGTTGAGGACTGCTAGGATCGTACTTCTAGAACATAATACTTGTGTGCCCATTACAGTTGACTGACTGACTTTAATTTTTATAAGCGGGACGTATTATTTTGCTTAGTAGCAAAGTTGCATTGTATGGTACTGTGCTGGTTGTGTGAATTTTGGACAACAAAAATGTATACACAGATTGTTCAAATATAAATTTTTGTTTTATCGTTCAACACTGCTTGTATTGAGGAGGACTGGTCTTTTTTTCTTTTCTTTTTTTGGGGTGGAATATGAAGTTTTATCAAGTTTTGTCCATCTAGACAATTGTCAGGCATTAATGGATATCCTTCTTGTATGTTCACTGTAAGGTAACGGGTCATTCTGTAATTAGGGCAAGGTCATATTCTTTATTTTACTGGAAATGACATCGCTAGAGTGGCTTGTCTAATAAATCTCAAGCATCATTTTTGCATTATTTCAGTTTTTTTATTTTTTTTTCTGTACATTTATTTCTGTTACCAAGGTTTTCTTTGTGGATTATGGAAACCAGTCAAAAATTGAAGTAAACCTTTTGAGGGAAATTCCCACTTCTCTAATGGATCTTCCATTTCAGGTAAAAGTTTTAATCTCTCCTCCGTCCCTCTCCTAAAAATGATTACTTCCAACATAGAATAAGGGAGGTAACCCAGGTCACACAGGTCATCGAAAACATCAAGAAATCTTGAAAATTAAAGGTGTTTTTTTTTTTTTGGAAAGCTCAGTAGGGATCCTATTTACCTCTGGGGCCTTACCACATGGAAAGGAGGAAACTGCCACTTCGTTGTCCTCTTTTTGGCTAGTGGTGATTCTATAAATTCCCTACTGTCCAGGAGGAGGGAGGGGTGGTAGAGACATTTACATATTTTAGGTTTACATTGGAATACAGAGGGGCTATATAAATGGCAAGTATATACATTGGGGAGGAATGAATAGAGACGGGGATACATTTTATATCTCCCAAAAGGGTCTGTCTGAACTTCCTGATGGCCATACCAAGGGATCTACAAACAGTTGATACTCCCCTGGGAATTCCCGCACAGGGTTTGCGCAAAACTAAAACCTTCACTAATACCCCTTTTACATTGTCGCAACCGGTATTCGGACACGGGTCAATCCCAGGAGCGATTCGACATTCGTGGGGTGATAAGTCAGGTCGCTGACATCATCGGGGGGGGCGTGTGAACCGGACCCAGATCGCTCCACCCGGGTTACCCATTGCTGGACCCGGGATTTTTCAAAAGGCCCTTTCACACTGCACAGTGACCTAGGTGAAAGAGATGCAGTAAGAGTACCCCAAAGCTAGTGTTCATTCTAGCACCCGCTATGTGTGATAACCCATGCAGTTCCTGTTCCCTGCCTGGGGTGTCGCTGTCTGCTGTGGTGCTTCTTGCACAGACTCTGGTATGCATATCAGTGCTGATATACAGACCACGCTGTGCTAGAAGCACCACAGCAGACAGTGACACCCCAGGCAGAGAAGAGGAACTGCATGGGTTTTCAAACATAGCGGGTGCTAGAATTAACACTACCCAAAGCATTCCAACCCCCACTCAAGCACCCAAAAACTAAACAAAGTTGTTATTAATATAGTGCTAAGAGTGGGGGGCAGGTTTTACCATTGCCCAGGCCCAAGGCAAGAGTGTCCATCCTGACACCCAGGATAACAACATAAAGGTCACACAATTCAAAATGAATATCTGAAAATAAAAAAGGTAATACACTAATGCTAAGAAACATGTACACCAAGCATGGGATATCTGTAAATTTACTCAAATCATTTAGAACCTCAAAAAAAAAGTATAATAGACTAAGGCATCGCTCAAAGGTAAACACAAAGGAAAGTCGTCCAAGTTCAGTCCCTTGGAGCATTTTCCGCCATGGCCCATGAGCTCCTCGTGGGGAAGGAATCAAAGAATTGAGATCTTTCATTATCCACCAGCTTGTTCATCACTTTGACATACTGAAAGATGAACGGCCTGTTGTGCATGGAGTTGCGAACATCGTTCAGTGTGTGGACATGATGAACAGTGTGGTAATGATGTGTTATATGATTTAGAGTCCTTAAACAACCCATATAATCATCTGATCCGTTACTCAATCCATCTGTGTGTGTGTGTGCATGATATTGTTTGGCCAGGAGTGTTCTGGATTTCAAGGGGAATTGCTTACTGAGCAAACGCCTCAGCCATTCACCGAGCATCAGGGACGAATCCTGTCCCTACTACATTCATCTAGAACAGGCATGTCCAAACTATGGCCCTCCAGCTGTTGTGAAACTACAACTCCCATCATGCCTTGCCACAGTTTTGCTTCTAGGGAATGCTAAAACTATGGCAAGGCATGGTGGGATGTGTAGTTTCACAACAGCTGGAGGGTCACAGTTTTGACATGCCTTATCTAGAAGTTACAGTAAATAGACCTACACAGTATAGCAGGGCCGGGCAACACCGGCCCTCCAGATGTTGATGAACTACACATCCCAACATGCCTTGCATCAGTTTCAGCATGGCCACATAGCAAAACTAATGCAAAGCACCCTGGGATGTGTAGTTCATCAACATCTGGAGGGCCGGTGTTGCCCAGCCCTGCAGTATAGGCATGGACAGGGTTTGTAAGGTCTCTACCCCACTGAATAGTAACTGTGCTGTAAAGAAGCCAGATTATTTTGATACCATGCAGGCGAAGTCTTGTCTCTTTCTGGGTCTTGCTAATTTTTCAGAAGTATTCATACTAAATACAGATTTTTTTAGGCTTCACGCCTGCTTTGGTCTCTGAACACTTTTTTTTAATTATGGAATTAGGCCCTAGAGTTCAAGATCTGCAAAATGAGGCCATCGGTGAAGTCAATCATCTGTGGAGGAAAGTGGAGTCGTGCGGCTAGCATGAAGTTTAACTCTTGGGTCAACGGAAGTACACTAGTGGTCAAAGTGTTCTCAGTCGTACACGACATTTTCAATGTTGATGCCTTCAGAAACAATGAAGATCCTGAGGAACCCAGCATCAGAGACATGCTTATTGCAGAAGGTCATGCTGAGCCTGCTGAGGAGTCTTATGAATCAAAAGTATGTACGCTGCTTCTATATACTAGTATTGGTGGCTACTCGTATAATTCTATGGTTCTATAGTGCTTGGAAATCCATCATGTAAATGCGAACATCAAGCGCTTCTGTCATTTACACTATTAGCTGCCTAGAAACGCCAGTTTACTTGCAGCCTCTGATATGTAATACCCCTTTCACACTCGCAGAGCCGGGTCATACCCGGGAATGTACCCTTTCACACTGCACTCAGACCTGGGATCGACCCGGGACAGCCCCATTCACACTGATCCTGGGAAATCCCTGCAAATACATATGCATGTCATTAGAAATGGACTCCAGGGCTCTGAAAGATGACATCAGCATTTGTGAGCCCAAGAAAGCTCCAATCAGCAGCTTTTTTAAAGTCCCGCGTACCCAATCCTGGATATGGGACCATTCACACTGACCGCATCCCGGGTCGATTCCAGAATCTACCCAGGTCAGGACCTGGGTAGCAATACCGGGATATTCTTTCAAGACCCTTTCACACTGAGCTACATCCCGGGTTGATGCGCGTTCATGTTTAAAAACCCGGGATATTTTTGCAAGTGTGAAAGGGGTATAACATGCTTTTCAACTGATCTAAAATCTTTTATTCAAGTATTGTAAAACCAGACATACACGACACACATACCTACAAACAAGCAACATATGTTTATGATTGTGTAATGTAATCCCAAAATGGACAATATTGGAATTATCTGTTGATTGGACAAGTCTTAAAATTGCAAATATTTAAACCGATATATGTCACTGCATGAGGAGAAACAGCGGCAGAAATCTGGGACATTTATTGTGAAAATTCTATTTTTGCGCCCCTTTTTTTTTTATTTTTTAGTATCCTTCACTGACAAAGAATGTACACACGTATTCTATGAGCTATCTCCGATATGACAAAGAAGGAATCCGTCACAGATGCGATACATCTGAGCTTTAATTCACGCTTTCCCTATAATTCTATTATAATTTAGCATTGAGACTAGATCTGATTAATAAGATATTTTAAAGTGTCCTACTATATCTTTTGGAGACAGCAATTACTTTGAACGAACGCAATTATCATCTCTAATGGGATGTGACGCTGCAAGTGCTGGAATCCACACCTTTGTGCAGAAAGATATAGAATTTTGCAGGCTAAATGAAGAAACCTATGCAGATCAACACCAATTAATAGTTTGTTTGTATATAAAATACACTAATCCTCAGTGCTTGCCTCTCCTAATTTTGGGGTGCCCTATGGCTTGTGACCACATTGTTTAAATAAAAATTGCATTGACTCTGCACTCACTAAATTAATACTAATAAACCGTGGAGATTTAGGGGTTTATTCTGAGTCACTCGGAAAGGCACAATCACTCTCTAATGGACAAAACCATGTGCACTGCAGGTGGGGCAGATGAAACGTTTAGTGAGTTAGATTTGGGTGATTTATTGTTTCTGTGCAGAGTAAATATTGGCTGCTTTATTTTTACACTGCAATTATAGGTATCAGTTTGAAGTACACCCCCACCCAAATCTCTCTGCACGTCTGCCCCCCCCCCCCCCTGCAGTGCAAGTGGTTTTGTCCATTTCCGAGTGAATCAGAATAACCCCCTTAGTTCATGTATTGATCAATGCTTTTAAGCCTGCAGCCCCCTCCACAGGACCCCACTTTTCTGCAGGGGTACATGTGAATTATCCGGGCTGCCGATTTTGTCCTTAAGTTTAGTTAACTTAAGGACACCCGACCGACGCGATGCCCGCGATTTACCCCCAAGTCGCGGGCATCGCGTCAGTCGCGGCCGTTTATAAGGGGCCGCGACGCGATGCCCGCGATTTCCCATAATCGACGTGGATAGTAGGGGTATGAAAAGGTCGGAGGATGCGTACCGCTGCGCTCGCCACGCTTCGGGTTGGCGTCAATAGCGGGGTGGCGTTAACGGGGCCATGAAACTTTTTTTAAACATATCCATATTGGCCCATTTCACATTGTCATTTTATTTTGCACATCATTTAACATTACTGTAATAATTTTAACATTGCTGTCTATGGGAAATCGGGTCCATCGCGTCTTTTAACATTACTGTTTATGGGAAATCGCGGGCATCGCGTCGGTCGCGGACCCTTATAATGGCCGCGACCGACGCGATGCCCGCGATTTTTCGGGCGCGATGAAAAAATCAGCAGCCCGGATAACTCACAAGTACCTCTGCAGGTCCTAATCTATTGCTCATTAATAAACATAACTATTACAGTAGTGTTAGATTCCGGGCATGTGATCTGGTCTAATGCTCACAGCAGACTATGCTTTTAAAGGTAAGTCAATTACCAACACACCTGTTACTAAGCATCTAGGGAATAGTTAACATAAGCTATGATAAATACGTTAAAACAGGGTGCATGAGCACTTGTCTTCAGTGGGCTAGTGAAGGGATGGATAAGGCTATTATTGTCACTTGTTGAAATTTGAGAGAGGGCCTCATTGTTTTTGTTTTTTTAGCCTGGGTGCAGGTATAGGCTAGTATTCACTGCCAATATTCACCATGTGCAGCGAATCCTGTTTAGGATTCGCTGCACACTTGCCGGCATTCGGAGGGCTGGAAAATTCACAGCCAGCCCTCTCCCCCCCCCCCCCCCCCTCAAATTCAACGCATCAGGGGTTTGCTGCCCCTTACGGAAAATTTGTACCCCATTGAATACATGGGATACAAATTGACGTGTTTTTTTTTTTTATTATTATTTACCCTTATACTGACAGTCAACATGAACACTAAAGCATCCTCTCACGTGGCTCGCTGCACTCGCGATGCTTCGGGCACACAATTTTATTCTCCCACCACGCCCTAGTGGATCGTAGGGCATGAATACCGCCTGTCGGCTCAAAAAAACAGGAAACAAAAACAAAACATGTCAACCTTACTGCATAGTGGTATCTAACTAATTCTTGTTGACCTACTTGGTGGTGACCCAATGACCGTGTCCCAATAAAAGTAGGGCTGTTTTATTTAGAACTCGCAACATCTTTCTTTCCCAGCAAAGCCACGATGAACTGACATCAGCGTTCTTTGCCAGTAGCAGCGACCTTCAGCCCTCGCACTGCCCTTATCAGAAGCACCACCAAGATCTGATCGATAAACTACTGGAAAGCTACCAAAATAATCGGTTTGGAAGTGCAAATTGTAAGGTACGAAACACAGATTTTATGAAATATCGATCTGTATTGTGACCACATTTCCATTAGTGCAGGTGTTCAGCCTAATTGGTCAACTGCATGTGCTTGTCCCACTGCCATTGGAACAGTCAGTTGTCATATAGTGGGTCGATCATGTGTACGTAGACATTGCCGACGCAGGGAGTGGATACCGAAACAGTCACTGTACACATTAAGCTCTGGGTGTTGGTAATGACTAGGTTGTAGTGTTTCCTGAAGACAACCTATCAGACTCCTTGGATTTGGGTGCAAAGAGATCTCTTCGTACTGTGGAAGGGTTGCCCTTAGAAACTCAGTTGGAAAATGTTGCATTTGATTTGCATATGAATACAGTACAGGTTGAGTATCCCGTATCCGAGTATCCGTTATCCGAATTATTCCGAAAACCATACATTCCAGAAAGTGGAAAAAAAAATATTTTTTTGCTAAAAACTCACTGGGGACATTTGTAACAGCACTACTGGTGACATGATATGTAACTGGCACTATATATGTGCAAGAAAATGATTGCTTGGCATTCAAATTCAATATCTGAGATAGTACACAAATTTTGTTTCATGTTTTGAAAACTTGTTTTTTGAACAAATAAAATATATTTGTGTGTATTTTATGTGGTAATAAAATATATTTGTGTGTATTTTATGTGTTTATACAGCATACATGCAAGATACTTCAAAATACATAATTGAAATATTAAAATATTCCGAAATACGGAATAATCCGTTATCCAAAATTCTCCTGGTCCCGAGCATTTTGGATACGGGATACTCAACCTGTAGTAATATGGGCCTGTGTACGCTGACTTACGTCCGCATGCTCCTGTTTAATTCCATCACTGTACGTGCCAATCATGTTCACTCCTGCAGGATGGCCGTCAAGGCAGTGGGGGACCACGCACTCCAACGGCAGGTGTCTGCATGGTATCGTTGTTACAGTATACAGTTGCTTTTACGGACACTTTAGAATGTGTGAATGAGCTAGATCTTGTTTAACAGGTTACATTTCTTTGTTTTTACTGTGCTTTTGGTTCCGTTTTCATGTTTCTCGGGGGTCCAGTTTAAAGGTAAAAACATTCAACTGCAAGTTAAGGGGGTAAATAGCGTGCAGCTTTCAGGCGTCAGCATATTCCCGAGGAGTTGGCACGATGGTTTAAAGAAGCCTGGTTTTGCCTTACATGATTTCATTGAAAAACCTGGACACCACCACAGAATCTGGGATCTCGCCCATGCCTGCAAGTTGCAGACTATTGTAATCACCCCATAGTGATGGAGGATGAGAGGGGTGATTTGTACATACATACATACATACATACATACATACATGTGTGACATGTTGTCAAGTCAGATTTAGTGGTATTCCATCACCCCCAAGTACAAGGCAAACTACAATTCAATCTGAAGCTGCATAATGAGTAAATAGAACAGATTATTGCAGGGGATACATAAAGATGACCATGTGGCATTCTGGTGGTGGGTATCCCAACAGGGGAAGGTGTCCTCACCCTGCTGTGTGCAATCCAAACATTTTAGTGAGAGTAGCGTATATCCTGGCGTGAAGGGGAGGAGTCCAAGCCTCCACTTCGCTGCTTTCGGAGTTCTTACAGTATTGCCAGCAGATGTGTCATTTTGCGGTTGTATTTATTTACTGTTACCCATATCACACCCTTTTTCTCAGGTTAATCTTCATGGGCCTTTCCATCCTTATACAATCAGATTTTTTAGTATGACAAACGTTGCCAAATTCAGGTAAGTAGGATTGAAGAACTCAACAGTTTTATCCTAATAATTCTCTCAAACATTGTGGTGATTTTATATAGAATGAATGCCTTTTTAGTACTCCATTACTTAAGTGAAATGACACTTATGTCTGTGGTATGTTTCCCGTCTAATGGAGTCCCAGCGCACATGAATTCCTCCCCACACACACACACACTGTAGCGCCCATCGCACATGATGGCCGCCACACCGTAGCGCCCATCGCACATGATGGCCCCCACACCGTAGCGCACATCATGGCCCCCACACCGTAGCGCCCATCGCACATCACTGCCCCCACACAGTAGCGCCCATCGCACATCACTGCCCCCACACTGTAGCGCCCATCGCACATGATGGCCGCCACACCGTAGCGCCCATCGCACATCACTGCCCCCACACCGTAGCGCCCATCGCACATCACTGCCCCCACACTGTAGCGCCCATCGCACATGATGGCCGCCACACCGTAGCGCCCATCGCACATGATGGCCCCCACACCGTAGCGCCCATCGCACATGATGGCCCCCACACCGTAGCGCCCATCGCACATCACTGCCCCCACACAGTAGCGCCCATCGCACATGTTGGCCCCCACACTGTAGTGCCCATCGCACATGGTGGGGGGGCGCAAAGTCCCACACAAAGGGCATGGCACATAAAAAAAAAAAAAGAAGGGTACTTATGTAGTATCTGGGCTGCCGATTTTTTGATTGTATGCCTTAAGTTAAGGCATACAATCAGATGCGATGCGATATCGCATCGCATCGCATCCGATATCGGATGCGATGACCCGATTTTTCCATAGGAATCAATGTTAAAATGATTCCTATGGAAAAATGGGTCCTTTTCATACCCCTACTATCCAAGTGGGCATGGAGTTGGATATAAACCTGTGGCGAGCGTAGCGAGCCACCGAGCCCGAAGCGTGGCGAGCGAAGCGAGCCCCGCGAGGGGACGGTATTCGTCCCCTCGCGGGGCTCGCTTCGCTCGCTACGCTCGCCACAGGTTTATATCCAACTCCATGCCCACTTGGATAGTAGGGGTATGAAAAGGACCCATTTTTCCCATTGAATTCCATGTTAAAATGGACTCAGTCCATTTTAACATTGATTCCTATGGAAAAATCGGGTCATCGCATCGCATCGAATCGCATGGTCGCATGCGATGCGATGCGATCTCCCGATCCGACCCGATTTTGAAATCGGCAGCCCAGATACTACATAAGTACCAAAAGAAGCTTAGAGGAACACCTAAGTGTGTGTTTTTGTTCTTCCCTAGGTCCGTTTTGATTGAGAAAGACAGTGTCAACTCTGTGTTGGTCAATAACACACCAGAAGCCTCTCACCAGAGAATGTTTGTTGCTGCATCGCTGTCTGTAAACACGTCTGGTATGTGTATAGGTAGAACGCCTTAATGTGATGTTTACGCTGTGATTGTGTTATGTGGATTACATGATATATCGGGTTTTTTTTTCTGCTTTCAAACGATCTATAGATTGTACCCTTATTTCTGCTGGCAGGCTGGCGCTGATTCAACGTTTGTTCATAAAAAGCTAGAGGGCAGTTGGAAGGCAAAACAAATTATCCTTAAAAGGGCTGAATCTGGCCAGTGTTCTGCCATGTGGATAAATCTGCGTTACACGGGGAGTTGAGGACACAGTACAGTTCCTGTTCTAAAGCCGGTCTTTACTGTGTATTAGTACTAGTTAAAGGCCCATCAGTGACTCTTCTGCAATGTACTTTCACTTTGAGCTGTGACTGTTTACTTTCACTTTGAGCTGTGACCGTTTATAGACCACAAACTCTCCACCCACCCCAGTCCCTATCTGCTCCTACCTCCAATCTGTTTTTACAGCTCCCTCTCTCCATATCCATCAATTTTGACAATGACCAGTGTCCCTGCACAAATTGCTTTCACTTTCTGGTATGACCTCTTCATCCATCCATACTCTGCCACTCGCTTTCTGACAACTTTGTGCATTGTACTTTGTTATAAAAAATTAGTAATACTTAACTGTGTAGCCTTCACCACGTGTGTCTAAGGCTGGGTAGACAATAAGTGACATATTGGATGATATATCGCCCCAACGGGGTTCAGAATGATTTATTGTTGTGTACCAGCAAATGTATGCTCAAAGCCTTATCTGATCTCTGTCAGATGGTGCAACCCTGTGGGTGTTGAGATGCAGTTAAAATCGTGATGTACCAATATAGTGCACCAACGCACAATATATTGTACAGTGTGTGGGGCGGCGCTATATATCTGTCATGTTTAGATACCCATCCTAAAACTGGGTACACACTATACAGATCATCAGAAAACGTTCTGATTGCTAGAGAATTGTGTGCTGATGATTGAATACATGTTATAATATTTCACACATCTTAAGCTGGATACACACTACATGATGTGTGTACCATCGATATTGGCGGCGGCATGGACCCAGCGCAGTGCTGTCATTGGCACGTTGCATACAGGATTGCCAATAATGGGTGTGGGAGTGGGATCCATGTTGCGTTCTACAGCATGGCTTTCGTTAACAATGCGCCCCCTTATCTGTACATGCAGGACAACAGAGGACTTCGGTAAGACCCGCGGGAGAGCGCATCGTTCCAGATTTTATTTAGCGTACAAACAATAAAGCAATAGTGCTCAATTAAAAGATCGCTTGGTGTGTTCAGTCTGACAGTAGTTGTGGGCGTTCTACTGATCTTTTCCCTTTGGTCATTGACCACTAAATAGTGAAGGTCGCAGGGAACAATTGTATAGGGCAGTGGTGCTCATCCTCTGTGTTCAAGACCGCCGCAGTTCATGTTTTCCAGGTCACCTAACTGGTGCACAGGTGTATTCATTGACACATTTTAGAAGATCCACAGGTGGCCCTAACTATTTCTCTTGTGAATCTGTGAGACCTGGAAACCATTCAATGTTTGGTGTCCGAAGAACAGAGTTTGAGACTTGTGGTATGTTGCAGTCCTGGCCAATCTGTGGCTCTCCGGCTGCTGTAAAACTATTTGTCCCAGCATGCTTTACTAGCTGATGGAGGGGTCAGCTGGAGAACCGCATGTTGGCCAGTAGATATAGAACATTGGGGCAGATGTATGAAGCAGTTATAAGGGAGGAGACTTGAGCAAGAGAAGTGGCCCAAGGCAACCAATCAGCACTGAAGTAACATCTATAATTTGCATAATATAAATTATACAGAGCAGCTGTATGATGCAGTGACTTCTCCCGTATCACTGCATCATACATCTACCCCATTGTACCAATTCCATCCTTGTCAGCGAGTTAAACAGATGTTATAGGAATCAAAACAGAGTTTGTGGTTGATTCACGGAGGCCTTTGCAATTTTTTTCTATGATGGTTTGGTTGATTTTTAACTGATTTTGTTTATTTTTTCCTAATGGTTTTCTTTTTTTAATCAGGTTCTCAGCTGTTGCTACGAGAGACGACGCTGCTTCCTTCTATTCCAGGGTTACCAGCTCTTGTCAGCATGTTATTTGCTCCAATGATAGAGCTGAGGTTAGTGGTGTCACTGCATGTTCTCAATAGTAACAAGGGGGATACATGTGGGTGGCCGGCAGTGGGGATGTGGAGTATCATCAGCATAGAGATGATCATCAAAATCAGAAGAGTTTATGAGCTCGCTTATATATATGTACAGGAAGAAAACCGGAAAGGTCCAAGAATAGAACCTTGGGGGGGGACACTTACTGGATTAAAATGAGTCTAGAAGGTAGAGGGAGGAAAGAAAGGCAGCTGTAGACCATATGCTCAAGTTTGGAGGCAAAAAAGATGTGTTGGTAGTTGCAGAGTCTTCGGATCTAAGGCTGTGTTTTAGGAATGGAGGAGACAAGGGCATGCTTGAAAAGAGGAGACGTTGCCTGATGAGAGAATGGAATGAGGAGAGGGTAAGATGAAAACAGGCAGAATTAGAGAGGTTGTGGAGGAAGGCCCAAGGGGATAGGGTCTAGTCCAGGCATGTCCAACGTTGGCCCCCCAGATGTTATGAAACTACACATCCCAGCATGCTTTGCAATAGCTTTAGCTTTCTCTAATAGCAAAACTGTTGCAAAGCATGATGGGATGTGTGTTAGGGGGGAGGTTACCGGATGGGGTGCTCCAGTTAGAGGAAAAGGAAGTTGGGTTGTCAGGGAATGCATGGGAAGGGGTTGTTGAGAGTCTGAATGGGGTGTGATGTCCTGAAGTATCAATTTAATTTTGGATGTGAAGTGGGTGGCAAAACTAAGGAGGGTAGTTAAGGTGGGGGTGAGCAGAGGTGGGTGATGAGGAGATGCCGGGGTTTTGAAGACTTGGAGGCTATTGAAATAGGACGGTATAAATTAGAAATGGAGGAAGCCTGCCATAGGGTGATTGTCACTTGGCAGTGCACAAACATTTTTGCACCTACCTGGTTAGTTTGGAATACCAGGGTTCCCCACAGATGCTTGGCATATACTGTACATCCAATAACGCTTGTATCCTACTAACCAAACATAACTGCCCTTTCCAGTCTATTATGGGGTTGTCTATTTTATGATCAGGGTGGATGACAAGAGACGGGAGTATACAGGTGTCCTCTGTGGTTTGGGTTGGCTCTACAGAAATGCTGCAGTCTGGCCAGAGCATGATCTAGAACTTGCTTTCGATGTTCGCATTGATGTTGATGACCTAGTGAAGGTAAATCGGTGGAAAACGATTATTCCGTTCCTAATCTCTGGGGGAAAAAACATGTTGATCATTTCCTTTTTATAACACTTTCCAGATCAATTTGATAAGGTCAACTATTAACAAGATCGTTTGCCACAGTCACGATGATCATTCTGGACGCGAGAGGACTGCGCGGCTTCAGGATGAGGTCCGTGATCATCTGATAAAGTAAGGAAAGAATTGATTCGTAGCTCAGTTTCTAGCGAGGTAAATTGTACTGAATTGGTAATATGGAATCTATTCAGTCTCCGGGTAACCGCCCCCTGTCGGTCTGAAAACTGTGATCACCGTTTCAGGGTTCGTGTACGCGCGTGCGCAATCCTTTCATTGATTTGTTAATGGGTCTGAATTACGACCCTAAGACCCAATGAAAGTGTTCCCCTTATTGAAGGCCAACTTTTAGGATAGTTCATTTGTCTGTTGCAATGAATTGATTGTTGCTTCCAGCGAAGAGTTTATCACTTGCTTACTTTGGAGCCTTGTTGAATTGTCTCTGTTCAAAAATGATTCTATTTCTCGTCTAATATCGTGTTAATAACTCAGTCAAAGGGGTAAACTGAGATGGTCTCTATGCTTGACTGTTCTAAGCTGGGACCAATGGGTTTGTATGGTTGGCCTGGTAGTATTAGTCCTGCATTGTCTAAAGTCTTCAGCTTCCAAAGCTGGATTGGCTATTTTAGTTTTGTGCCAGTTTACCTCCATACAGAAACTGATCCAGCGCTGTACAATACAGGCCAGGAAGTGTTTTACTGGAGGCTTCTGGTTCCCCTTTCTCCACTTCCGGTGGCACATCTTGTTAAGCCAGGACATGAGTGGTTTGCAGCCCTGGCCCAAATGCGCTGAGCCTCTGAGTATTCTCTATAAGGAATAAACATCAAAGCCAGGTCTGGTTATATTCTCTGGTGGCTTAGATTGGTTTTATTGGAGGGGTATATGTGTCTTAAGCTGCCCATACATGTACAGATTTATTGTTTGATCTGGCAGGTTGGAACAAAAACCTGGTAATATCTGAATTGGCAATTTGTCAGTTTCCCAACATTTCGAAGGAAATGCTCAACTGTCATTTGCTCTCATCCGTAACCAGGTTTTTGTTCCGACCAGCCAGATCGGACAATAAATCTGTGTGGCCAGCTTTAGTCCTTATAGCCCCCTTCAGTCAGACCTATTCCGGCTACTGCTTGCACAGCCGTTATGAAAGAGGAGTTTTGTAGTTGAGTCACCATGTTTCCCTTTATGCATAAGTTGGACCCTTGTTTGACTACCGTTTTCTTTGTATGTTCCTACTCTGTACATCTAATAGGTTAGTTCTGTTGTCTTGTCCATTTTTAGCCTTGCCGGCATTTTAGCAGTCTAGTTTGGCTGATTTTCCCTATGTATGTGTTTCCCGTGATAGCAATGCGACAGATTTCAGTCAGATTCCATTCAGCTCACTTTATATTGAGCGGTCCATGTTTCTTGGTGCCTGTGTCGAGCAGATGTAGGACAGCTGGCTGGACATCTGACACGTCTTACCAGTTTCTCTGGGTTGCTGGATTGGGCGATATGTTTTTACGCTGTACTTTATCAAGTTGTTACTGCAGATGGCAAGAAAAAGGGGAATTTTGTGCTCACCATAAAATGCACCTTATTCCTTCCCTGGTGGAGGGTCTTGTGCTGGTTGCACCTTGTGTTCTCCATTCGGCTTTGATAGATAAATAACTGTGGCTCCAGTGGAGGTGGGATGGCTCAGATATATGGGTGGGAGCGTTCAGCTGCAATCCTTATTAACTATTTATTGCCTACAGCTCAGTCTCCACTCTAGGCCCCACAGGCTTCAGTGTCCCCTCAGAGGGGTTGTTTTTACTGGAATACTCAGCTGCCAATACCATGGCAGCAGTCATGAATGGCGGGTTCTGGATATTTATCTATAGCACTATATATCTCTAACACATAGTTATCATATTTTCACTAATAGTGCAGTTTAGAAATATCACTAAGGTCCCTGGTTCTTCTGTCCCATTGATCAAAAACATGCATCTTCCCTGGTTGCTTGTCCACGTCCATTACTGTTCTGAAGTGCAGGCGTATGAGCGCTGAAATGTGCGCGGATATCGCTGAACGCAGTCAGCTGTGATGCCCAGAGTCTATTTTATACCTTTCTATCACCATTATTATATCGCTGCAACTGGGAAAGAATAGATACCTCTTGTATCCAAATAGATCTGGCACTCTTCTCATTGGCTGGGTCGGAGAATGGTCCCTTATGCTGCTACACCCGTACATCGCCAAATATAGCCCCTCACATTATAGTTACAACTGTGCGCCAGTGTCTTCTCGCTGGAGACTTTCTGTGTGTGACCAATAACATGTGCCTGTTACTAACACGTACTTTCTATCGCTAAGCTTATTCCAAAAGGAGAAATCCCGAGAAGTGATACCTGAGAAGTGGTGTGGTAACCTGTACAAGTGGAATGAGGTGAGGCCGGCTGCTGCTTACTACTGTATAGTGCTGACATTCTATCCGATAACTTTGGGGAGGGGGGGGGGGGTTTATGAAAATTACAGATATTGGGGCAGATGTATTAAGCCTGGCAAAGAGATTTAAACTGGAGATAAAGTGGAAGGAGAACGCACCAGCCAATCAGCAGTGTTTGAAATATGACAGTGACTGCGTTCTCCTTCCACTTTATCTCCAGTTCTTCTCTTTGCCAGGCTTAATACATCTGCCCCACCAGGAGGACTTCTGTATAGCCTTGATGACTAAGAGGGGTTCTTATGTTTACTGATACTATGGGCCCAATTCAGGCCTGCTCGCGAGGCTGCAAATTCACACAGCTGATTATCGATACACGGCGCATGCATATGGGCCACAGTGCCGCCATGAAAGCATGTTACTTTTTATTTCTTCGCTAGTCATTCACAATGTGATTGACAGGAAGTAGGCCTCTGGGGGTGGAAACTGGACATTTTAGTGCAAAGTAAAATGCTAGGTGTTCCAAAAAACCACTGGGAGGGTCTGGGGAAAAAGGCTGGTGCATTCCAGCGTTTTAGGGGAGGGTGACAGTAACAGGCCGGATATAACCGTTCCCATGCAGCCGATAAGTCCCAGGCTACGTGGCGCCTGCGATGACTTTTGCCCAGTGTAGAAATCGTTTGAGCCTCTTACGATGGGTTTTGGATATACAAGAGTGGATCAATCCGTACCTGTATTAAGAAGGAAGACTAACATTTTTCACAATTTTTTAATTTTTTATTTATTTTCCAACATTATCTCCTTTCACGGCGATACACTTTACCCAACATCCCAGACATTTCTTTAAACCCTCTAAAAAATACGATTTGACACTCGCGTAGGCTTCTGCCTCGACATAGACCTCCTCGTTTGAGCTGAATTGTCAGGTTAGGGAACAGAAATAATTTGCAGGGAGCCAATTCGGGCGAGTACAGTGGATGCGGCAACAATTCATAGCGCAATTCATGCAATTTGGCCACAACAATTCCGGATGAGGGAGCTGGTGCATTGTCGTGGTGGAGAACAAAACTAACCAATGAATCAATCTGAAACTTGGTATGGCGTTGTTTGAAATATGGTAGTACACAATAGTAATACCGACTTTCCTCAGCAACGCCACCTGTCTTCAAACACAGGTACTGATTGATCAACCCTCGTATTTGCTATGATGCAAATGAATGTGTAGCCGTGTACATACATTTCCAAGGCGGGATTTCAAACTAGCGAGGGGGGGGGGGGGGGGGCGTCTTAACTAAACGTGAGCTGTTCGAATTTGTTCCCGTGTGATCAGGTTGGAATCGAGCAAATCTGTTGCATTGCTTTTTTTTGGGGGGGGGGGTAAAAAAAAAAGGCATTGTATGTGCAAACACAAAAGGTCAAAAACCTCTTTACAATCCCATAAAAGGGTACAGGAATAACCGGAAGTCAGGTAAGTAGCCAGCAGATTACATGCTAATACCAATGCGTTTTTATGTTCATCAAGGTTGAGTCACTGAATGATAGGTCGTGCGGTTTATAACCTAGTAAAGGGTTGCCTACAGGAAGTGAAGTCCTGATTGGTAGATACACATGTATCTTGTGGAGATCCAGCCGCTTGTGCTTGTTTGTCGAATCCAATTTGCACCTGCGGCACAGAATCGCCATGCTGAAATATTGCTGCTCAATGCATTTCATGAACCTTGGGAGTGAAATAGACACGCGCATTGTGCAAATTGTCACGGGAGTCACACGTGGCAAGGAAGAGCATGGCAACGTCTGTATTTACGAATAGTACAATCCGATTAAAATTAACAATTGGGTGCACACATTGAGATCTGCATAAATGTTCAAAATCGATCTGGGCTCAAGCCATTCACATCTGCGGCTGGTAATATGTAAGTACTCTATACTTTTCTTTCACCCAGACATAACAATGCTGCCTTGATTCTATTGTATACTATGTCATTGTTGAACATGGGGTTGACTTAGGATGTAGAGGTGTCCGCTTTAAAAACCTATCTCTGGCTAAAGTTCAAGCTGTTCTTCCTTTCTCAGTGACTTCCCACTGGGACTAGGCATTTGTCAAGGTCGCCCAACATCTCCAGATCTATTTGTAACTCCTCTAAAACATTTAGCTCAATTAATATGTAACGAAGGATAGAGGGAAAATCTCCTTCTATGCTAATGACCCACGATTGAATCACTCTTTTCTTCAGCATGTGCTGGAAACCGCAAACTGATTTGGATGTTTTCCTACCTAAGAATGAAATGTGATAAATCCGTCTTAAGGTGGCCTTACATTACTGCGATGTATCGCATGTGGTCCTTTCACATGTGATCCTGTTCCCTGCTGTCAGGAGAGGGACAAGTTGGCGGTCAGGCAAGCAGCAGGTCTGACCTCCGGCCCAGGTCCATTTGCACAGGGATGTGCATCAGACCGAAGGAGGATGTCCAAAACATCTGTTTTGGGCCGATTTCTTGGCCTGATCTGTTGGGATTGAGTGAAATTGGACTAGTGTATGGGCACCTTTATGCCCCAGTCAATATCATCCCTAGGCTAAACAGGGTGACTACACAACAGGTTTTTTTTTGGGGGGGAAACACCATTTAGATGTCATCACTTTACACAGCTATAGCATTTCTGAACTTCCATTGTTGGTAAAATAGACGCAAGACTTTGATGCTATGACAGAAATATTTTATTTGCACAATTAAATTACAATGAACTTTCCTACTCGGATGGTTTGGAGTGGCTCCTACCAAACACAGGTCAGGTACTCAGCCGCTCAGACTTAATGGCTATGGTAGCAAGCTAACCCTGCTGCGGAAGTGCGGGAAAGCATGTTGCTACAGATGCGTACACACGCGGTGGAGTCTGCATCTAATCGATTATACAAAGTATGTGAACGTGCGCACTCCCTGCAGAAAACGAGTTGCGTGTTCGATTAATCACAACATGCGTTGATGCATCTGTAGATCGATCTACAAACTGGTGGAACCTTTAGTTATGAGCACCATTCCCTGTTCATATCTCTATCACATTAATTTGGAAGGTTTGGTGACTTGTACATAGACCAGTGTGTGGATCTCATTACTAAACCTCACTGTAGAACTATCAGGATTTTCAGCATTTATCAAAGAAGGGATGGTGGGAAGAGGTATACGTCCAACATGTAAGCCATGGCATACGGATATACAGTACTTGCTGATCTTGTGGGGTCCAATCGTATTATGGGGGGAAAGTGCAGACAGCCATTGGGTTTGTGCCGAGGGAGATCTCAAGGAGGAGATAAGGGGCAAGTAGGGTGTCACGGACCTACCGGTCGCTTCTCCAGATACGTCAATCTGAGTAGCATCGGCAGTGACTTGGGGGTCCCTTTGAACACGGGGTCATACATATACGGTCCCTGTCACCAGCCCAAGCCCAGTTTTGGCTTTCCGCTTGTGCTCGCACCTGATCAGAAGATACAATATAGATATAAAAAAGGTATAACGTTGGCGAATAGGCGTTGAGTCATAAGTAACACAGATTTCAGAAATAGAAATTATTTGTTTCCAAGAACACTTCAGAGCCTTAGTTACAAAAATGGTTACAAAGATGGTTAAATATATTTTAAAAATAGACACCGAGTAGTACAATCTCTCAAACCGAATAAAAGGACCTAAAGCAATGGGCAGCATATCCTGTTGGGATCTGATCAAGTGATGGATCGTGACATAGGGTGTTGGGGGCAGACTTTTGTACACAACAGAAAATAATTGCTAAGCATGAAACTTTTGGTGATGACATTCCCAGCCTGCAGCATCAGTAAGACTGTCAGTGTTGGCTGTACGTGGTGGGGGTAAATCAACCCTCTTCCCATAGGTTGCCTGACAAATGGAAACTTCCAGGTAAATATGTAGCTACACCACAGACATATGTGCTGATTGGTTGGACCCCGTTGTCATGCTTGTGCATCTAATTCACTCCCAGGTCTCTGAAACGTATTGAGCGGTGATGGAGGGCGGTGGCAATTCCACACCACGGATGCGATATTGGTGCACCAAACAGCCACCAGCAGTAGAGGAACGGTAGCATTGAGAGCGGCAATATCTGTAAAAATAAAGTTCCGCTTCCAGCGATAATGCCTTCATAGCCACAGAGCGGTAACGCCAACTGGAAATAATGATTGTTTATCGAGCTTGGCAAATCCACGGTCGCCATCCATAATAATGAGTTAATTTAGCCACAGGAGACCTCATACAGGGCATTGGACCCATGGTTGACAAGTCCATGCCACACAATACACTTAACAAAGCAAATATGCGGTACACTTTCTTTCACATAATTCCTGTTACATACATTGCTATATTCCTAGACCAGTAACCCACTGATACAGAGACCACGGACATATAACCCATGATGTCTCTTCTTTTGTAATCCTGTGAGTGTATGCAGTCAGAACGTAAGCATTTTAAGGTGGACATTGTTGGCAATGGTTAAAACATCATAGTTGACATGCTGAATGACTCCAATGTCGGCATTACAACCATTCTGCTGTCGGCATAATCAATATTCACAGTGTTTCAAAACAAAAAAGATGGACAAAAGGATAAGTGTTTTTCCATGATCTAATTGTGGCCGCCTGATTCAGGGAATGTGCGCAGCTATAACGTGTTCGCCTGTGGGGGCGTTGGAAGCCGGATCGGAAGTGATTAGTGCTTTCCCAAACCCTCTCTCCTGGCTGACTTTGAGCGGCACTCAGTCCTCATTTAGCTTTCCTTAACTGGGGTCATTATTCGCTCTGAAAGGCTGTTGACATGCCTTTCCCTTAATAAAACAATTGTCCTCACACACTGTCACTTAAATTTGTGTAGAGATATAAAGGGGGGGGGGGGGGGGTGTTGTGTGCCAGCTAAGTGTTGGGGATTTTTACATTTATGCTGCGAAGCACTTTATTTTGAAATAGAGAGTATTTGTCAGGCTAAACCAGGTCATCAGGCCGGATTATATGTGTGACACTTGGATTTGGCATTTTGTATTTTAATCTTCAGCATTGCTGGGAGATGCTGTTATCAGAATTCATTCAATTTCATAAAGTAATCCTCTTTGCTGGGTTAGCATGTCCTTCCAATTCCCTGGTAAGTCAGGATTAATGCGGTGCACAGGCAGACCTGATCTTTCATACATAGCGAAAAGTGTTTGGAATATGGATTTTGTAATTATCTATCACACAACTCTATTTGCACACATAGCCAAGTGTTTATATAGTCATCCAGTATAGTCCCAATGCCGAGGGATATCACGGAAAGGGGTGTGACGCTTGCCCTGTAAGACGTGTCACCGCTACACCGGAGTAAGTTGTTCATTAACAAAATACAGTTTTCAGATTTGTAGCAGTTCATCCTTTGTATCCGAGTCTGTTCCTATTGTGATTAACTACCTGCACTTGCTCTTGTTACATATCTACAATAGGGAAAGTGATGCATCTTATCTGTCCTGCAGTCTCTTGCTGTATTCTGCTACTAACAGTACCTGGGGCTTCACTCAAGAGGATTTTCTATTTTATTTGAAAAATATAGGCTGGGTTTGGAGGAGGGTTTGATTGGCTGATGCGTTGTCAACTTGCACTTTATCACCAATGTATCTCTTCTCCAGGCTTAATACATCTGCCCCACAGCATGTAACATGGCAGTTAGGAGCTAATTAGCTGGTATTTTAACTCTCTCTACTGTATTTTAAGGCTTAGTACATAGACCCATAAAATGCTTTTAAAGCTGTTTCCAAACTCTGCCATTACATCTTCAGCTCCTGGCTGATTTAATTAGTACATCTTCAGTATATTTGTGTTTAACATCTGGACTCGAACATCAATATCCTTAAAAAAAAAACAACAACTCTACTTTAAACCAATTAAACAGACTAAGTGGGGGATTCAATTAGCTGCAAGAAGGGTGGATTAGCCCTTGGCACAATGTTTTTACCACAGCCCAATTCACCCCCTTCGTATGGCCGGCCGAATGTGGAGCTCTCCCAAAAGTGCTTGCATCCTATGAGTCCCATCATAAAGTGTTTCAGTGTCACACTAATCTGCCAACACCTAATTGAATCCCCTCCTATAAATGAAACTTTAGGAATGGACGTTTCCAGCAATTCCACCATAGAAAGAAGCAAGCTCCTGGTAGCCACCAAAGTTCCATCGGTAGTTCAGAAACCAACGCATTTCGTTGCCTGCATAACTCATTAGGGATATGCTTTATATAGTGAAACGGTACTTGTTTCCTAGCACGGCGCCCATCTCGTTGATTGTATGTCTTAAGTTTAAGGCACTTAAGGCATACAATCAACGCGATGGACCCGATTTTGTGTCAATCACCAGCTAATTTGCCGGTGAAAGACAAAATCAGGTTGATCGCGGCCCTTAATAAGGGGCCGCGATGCGACCAATGCAGTCAACCCGATTTTCCCATAGGGAACAATGTTAATTTTTTTTTTAAGTGAAAATCGAGTTGATCACGTCGGTCGCGGCTCATTATAATGGGCCGCGATGCGATCAACCCGATTTTACATAGGTGACAATGTGAAATGGGCCAATATGGCCCATTTCGCATTGAATATGGTTAAAAATGATGTTTAATGCCCCCCCCATTGTTAACGCCACCCCACTATTGACGCCAACCCGAAGCATGGCGAGTGCAGCGGTACGCGTCCTCCGACCTTTTCATACCCCTACTATCCACGTCGGCGTGGAGTTGATTTTATATAGTGTGGCGAGCGGACGCGGATACCTGTGAATCCCACGAGGGGACGCGGATACCTGTGAAGGTATCCGCGTCCCCTCGCCACGCTTCGGGCTCGCTGCGCTTGCTGCACTATATAAAATCAACTCCATGCCGACGTGGATAGTAGGGGTATGAAAAGGTCGGAGGACGTGTACCGCCGCCCCTCGCGGGATCGCTGCGCTCGCCATGCTTCGGGTTGGCGTCAATAGTGGGTTGGCGTTAACAATGGGGGGGGGGGGCATTTGAAACATGAGGGGAGGTTTTGGGGCTTTTTGCATTGAAATCAATGTAAAATTGGGTCTCGGGGACCATTTTACATTGATTCCAAAGTAAAAATCGGGTCGATCGCGTCGCATGCAATTTGGTTGGCATGCGATGCGATCGACCCGATTTTTCTGACCCGATGCATACAATCAAAATCGGTGGCGCCGTGCTAGGAAACAAGTACCAGTGAAACAATGAAAATCTTTGTGACACCTATGTATGATGTGTACGTTTAACGGTCTCATTAGATGTGAATGGGAGTCTGACACTTGTTCAACATTATTTGAACCTCTCTTTCACACACGCTTCTTCACGACAAAACACTTAATACTATGCCCTGCTCTTATTTCATGCAAATCACAACTAGGGCAGTAATATTTTCTTGCGCTGCATTCTCAAATAAACTGATGTTACACGTTCAAACCTGTACAGAAATGACTGTGATGACCGCAATCTAGTACGCGGAGTGTTGGTAAGACGTGTGGCCAACAGAACTTTTTATATAACTGGAGTGCGGCTCATTTTTCACTTACCGTTCGTGCTTGTGTTATTTATTAATCAACTAAAGTTTGAAGTCTAACATCATTTTCTGAAATGGGTCTGTATTTAATTATCATTTTTATGTTTTTTGTAGGTGGATCCAAGATACCTCATGGACCAGTCAGGAAATTCTGGAGTAGAGGCAAATTCCTATATTTACCAGTTACACAAACTTGTCATGTTAAATCCGTGAATGCAATACCTGTTTGAAATACAGTGTTCGTTCTTTAAACAAAAAAAAGTGAACATTTTGATGCTTAAAAAAAGTTCACGTAAATACTGTGTGAGATCAGGTTTGTTTTTGGTTTATCTTGTTCTTTTGTTGTTACCAGTGACTGAAAAACTGCTAATAAACGCTTGCAAAACATGTTAAAGGTTTCTCAGAATCCTTTGTGTAACTGTTAAAGATTTATTGGATGACATTATGAGCCTCCACTGCTCACGTAGTAGGTGCACTGTAAGGTGGTATTCCAATAAGCGCAACACAAACCTTTCAGGTGATTTTTTTTTTTTTTATGACTTAGGAAAAAAATTTAATCTCTTAACCCCTTCCCGACATTTGACGTATATATACGTCATGGCCGGGATGTACTTCCCGACACATGACGTATATATACGTCATGACTTTAAACTGTCACCGCGTCTAGGGATGTGGTGACAGAGGGACGATGTCTGCTGTCCCTGACAGCAGACATGTCCCAGCATGCCCGGGGGGGCAGCGGCGATGCCTCCCCCCCGTCGGCGATCGCTGCGATTGGCTGTTCAATGTGAACAGCCAATCGCAGCGTTTTCCTGTGTTACCGGCGAATCAGACGCTCGGTAACACAGGGATCAATCACCGCCGGGTGTGAGGGGGTCACCGGTGATGACCACACCTCACCCCACCTGCCCCCAAGGCTGTGATTGGTCCGTCGGACCAATCACAGCCATGGCGCGTGATTTAAACTAATGGTGACTGCGCTGCAGACGCCATTCTGGTCTGGAATTGCGTGCAGAGCGGTCACCGTGCCAATCTGTCGTGATATACTGACCTGATCCTTGCCTGGTACTTACCTGATCACCGCTGGTAGCGTGCTGCCAGCAGCTGGATGCTTCCTCGATCTTGTGACTTTCTGTGTGCTGCTGCTGCAGTGTCATAGAGTGACAGATAGTGAGAGATAGTGATAGAGAGTGCTATATTTTGTGTCTGCTGCCCCCCCTTTTGTGCTGATCAGTATATCTGTGCTGATCAGCAACTTTTTGGGGGTGCAGGTTTTTTTTTTTATATATATATACCTGTCAGTTGCACCAAAGGTTGTGCTGCCTGTGCAACTGACTGCTGCCCCCCTTTTTGTGCTGATCAGTATAAATTAACTGATCAGCAACTTTTTGGGGGTGCAGGTTTTTTTTTTTATATATACCCTGTCAGGTTGCACCCACAGTTGTGTGCCTGCTGCCCCTCACTGCTAATCAGTGTTGCATCACTGCATCACTGATCTGCAGTTTTTTTTTTTTTTGGAGAGTGCAGTGGGGTTTTGTTTTTACACCCACGTTGCTTTTGTGGGTGTCCTGTGGCCGCTGAGCGCTGATCAGTGACGTACATCACTGAACAGCATTTTTGGCACAGGGTTGATATAATTTTTTTTCAGCAGTTTTTTTTTATTGTTTTTTTTTGGAGAGTGCTGTGGTTTATTTTTTTTTAAATTGTTTTTACACCCACGTTGCTTTTGTGGGTGTCCTGTGGCCGCTGAGCGCTGATCAGTGACATACATCACTGAACAGCATTTTTGGCACAGGGTTGATATAATTTTTTTTTTTATTATTGGGATCAAATTCCTGTATAAAGTATTTTTTTTTCTGCACTACATACACACTACATACCCCCCGTGTTGAAATAAAGTTTGTACCCCCCCTACACTATACACGTGTTGAAACATTACACTTACAGAAACACAAAAATAAAAATGGCATCCCAAATGTCATCCCAGTCATCCAGAAGAATGTATTCAGCGGAGGAGGCATATGCCATGCTTGCCTCTGACTCTGACACAGCCAGTGATGCAAGCGGGGAATTTGAAGGATTCGTCTTAACCTCATCTTCCTCCTCTAGTGATGAGGGACCCCCTCAAAGACGCCCCCGTAGAGCAGCTGAGACCCCCCCCCCCCCCCCAAATGATTGATCCCGTATGGACCCCACACCAGACAATTTTGAGCCCCAGGTTCCTGAGTTTTTGGCCATCCCAGGAATCCAATTTGATTCAACAGGTCTCAGAGAAATTGACTTTTTCAAATTATTTTTCTCTGATGATTTTATAAATTTAATGGTGGACCAAAGTAATTTATATGCCCAGCAGTTTATTGCTCAAAACCCCACGTCATCATTTGCTAGGTGGACCCCTGTAGATGCAGTAGAGATGACGTTTTGGGGTCTGGTGTTACATATGGGCATAGTAAAAAAGCCAGAAATTAGGCAATATTGGAGTACAGATGTTCTGTACAGCACCCCACTTTACCGTATGGCCATGGCTCGGACTCGTTTTGAGACAATCCTTAAATTTTTACATTACACCGATAATGCACAGTGCCCACCCAGAGATGATCCCACCTTTGACCGGCTATTCAAAGTCAGGCCGGTCATTGATCATTTCAGTGCCAAATTTGCAGAGATGTACATCCCTGAAAAATTTATTTGTATCGACGTGTCCCTTATACATTTTAAAGGAAGGGTTAAATTCCGCCAGTACCTTCCCAGTAAGAGGGCAAGGTATGGCATAAAAATGTATAAACTGTGTGAAAGCACCTCAGGGTACACCCACAGGTTTAGGGTATATGAAGGGAAGGATTCAAGAATTGAACCGCCAGAATGCCCCCCCTCCCTCGTAGGTGTTAGTGGAAAAATTGTCTGGGATTTAGTGCACCCCTTCCTGGATAAAGGTTATCACCTCTATGTGGATAACTTTTACACTAGCATCCCCCTGTTTAAGGCCCTTGGTTCAAGAGGTACAGCAGCTTGCGGTACTGTGCGCAAGAACCAAAAACGCACGTTGCCCAATTACTGAGAAGGGGTGAAAGCAGGGGAATATGCACCGAAAATATGTTGTTGGTCAAATATAAGGACAAGAGGGATGTCCTTATACTGACAACAATTCATGGAGACAGTACCACCTCCGTCCCTGTACGAGGTACCAGTACCCACACCTCAAAACCTAATTGTATCCTAGATTACAATAAGTACATGGGCGGAGTGGATCTTTCAGATCAAGTACTGAAGCCGTACAGTGCCCTGCGGAAAACAAAAATCTGGTACAAGAAGCTGGCCGTGTATATCATCCAGATGGCACTGTATAACGCTTACGTGCTATTCCGTTCTACCAGCCAGAGGGGGACATTTATGCACTTTCAAGAGGAAGTCATAAAGGGCCTAATATTTGGGAACCAGCAGGCAGAGGGCCCCAGTACTTCTAGTACTGGCCCCCGTATTGTACCAGGGCAGCATTTTCCTAACGAAATCCCCTCCACTGCAAAAAAGGGCAGGACACAAAAAAGGTGCAAAGTTTGCTATAAAAAGGGAATAAGAAAGGATACTATTTTCCACTGTGAAACTTGCCCCGACAAACCCGGCCTATGTATAAAGGAGTGTTTTAAAATATACCACACATCTATGGATTATTAGGTTCATCATTTCACCGTGCTTCGGGGGTCTTGCTAATGCCACATAGCACCCACCATTCATTCCACCAGAATCTGAGCTGCAAAATCCAAAAATCACTCCTTCCCTTCTGAGTCCTGCCATGCACCCAACTGGTATTTTTTGGTCACATATGAGGCATTGCCATACTCGGGAGAAATTGGGGCACAGATTTTGGGGTGCTTTTTTTCCTTCATACCTTATGAAAATGAAAAAATTTGAGCCAGAACTGCATTTTTGTGTAAAAAAATGTAATTTTTCATTTGCACAGCCCAGTTGTATCAAAATTGGTGAAACCCCTGGGGGTTTGAAATGTACACTATACCCCTAGATGAATTCCCTGAGGGGTGTAGTTTGCAAAATGGGGTCACTTGTGGGGGGGTTCCACTGTATTGGTGCTTTGGGGGTCTTGCTAATGCGACATAGCACCCACCAACATTCCACCAGAATCTGTGCTGCAAAATCCAAATATCACTCCTTCCCTTCTGAGTCCTGCCATTTTTTGGTCACACATGAGGCATTGCCGTACTCGGGAGAAATTGGGGCACAGATTTTGGGGTGCTTTGTCTCCTTCATTCCTTGTGAAAATGAAAAATTTTGAGCCAGAACTGCATTTTTGTGTAAAAAATTTAATTTTTCATTTTCACTGCCCAGTTGTACCACAATTGGTGAAACCCCTGGGGGTTTGAAATGTACACTATACCCCTAGTTGAATTCCCTGAGGGGTGTAGTTTGCAAAATGGGGTCACTTGTGGGGGGGTTCCACTGTATTGGTGCTTCGGGGGTCTTGCTAATGCGACATAGCACCCACCAACATTCCACCAGAATCTGTGCTGCAAAATCCAAATATCACTCCTTCCCTTCTGAGTCCTGCCATGCACCCAAATGGTATTTTTTGGTCACATGTGAGGCATTGCCGTACTCGGGAGAAATTGGGGCACAGATTTTGGGGTGCTTTGTCTCCTTCATTCCTTGTGAAAATGAAAAATTTTGAGCCAGAACTGCATTTTTGTGTAAAAAATTTAATTTTTCATTTTCACTGCCCAGTTGTACCACAATTGGTGAAACCCCTGGGGGTTTGAAATGTACACTATACCCCTAGTTGTATTCCCTGAGGGGTGTAGTTTGCAAAATGGGGTCACTTGTGGGGGGGTTCCACTGTATTGGTGCTTCGGGGGTCTTGCTAATGCGACATAGCACCCACCAACATTCCACCAGAATCTGTGCTGCAAAATCCAAATATCACTCCTTCCCTTCTGAGTCCTGCCATGCACCCAAATGGTATTTTTTGGTCACATGTGAGGCATTGCCGTACTCGGGAGAAATTGGGGCACAGATTTTGGGGTGCTTTGTCTCCTTCATTCCTTGTGAAAATGAAAAATTTTGAGCCAGAACTGCATTTTTGTGTAAAAAAATTTTATTTTTCATTTTCACAGCCCAGTTGTACCAAAATTGGTGAAACCCCTGGGGGTTTGAAATGTACACTATACCCCTAGATGAATTCCCTGAGGGGTGTAGTTTGCAAATGGGGTCACTTGTGGGGGGTTCCTAACTTTTAGCATCTTATGGTGCCTAGAAACCTACATGGTGCCTAAAAAATTATCTCATAAAAAGGAGGCTCCAAAATCAAGTAGGTGCTCCTTCTATTATGAAGCCTGTGGTTTGGTCAACGTGCACACTAGGGCCACATATAGGATATTTATGAAAACAAAAGAATTGGGGGAATCAATTTTTAGTCACATTTCTCTAGTAAAATCTACTGTGTTCCTTAGAAAAATGTATTAAAATTGAAAATCTGCAAAAAAATGAAATTTTCAAATTTCACCTACACTTTGTTTTAATTCCTGTGAAACACCTAAAGGGTTAACAAACTTCCAAAATGCTGTTTTGAATACTGTGAGGAGTGCAGTTTTTGAAATGGCATCATTTATGGGGGTGTCTCACATACAAGTCCCTCAAAGTCACATCAGAACTGAACTGGTCCCTAAAAAAATCAGTGTTTGAAATTTTCTTGAAAATTTGAGAATTTGCTATTCATATTTTAAGCCTCCTAGTGTCCAAAAAAATTAAAAGGAGGTTGAAATAATGATGGCAACATAAAGTAGACATATGGTCTTTGTTAGTTATTAACTATTTTGAGTGGTATGATTATTTGTCTCACAAGCAGAAAATTTAACATTTTGAAAATTGCTAAATTTTCCATTTTTTTACGACATTTTGGTATTTTTCACAAAAAAACACAGACTGTATCGACCCAAATTTACCACTAACTTGAAGTACAATGTGTCACGAGAAAACAATCTCAAAATCACTGGGATAAGTAAAAGCAAAAAAAAGTTATCCCCACATAAAGTGATACATGTCAGATTTGAAAAAAAGGGCTCTGTCAGGAAGGCAAAAACAGGCTGCGGCGGGAAGGGGTTAAAAAGACTGCTTAAATCCCTAATTTCTCTTTCAATGGTCCTGGTGACAGCTCAACATTGGGATGTAGGAGGGTCCGTAGGAGCCAGGCACCTATCCTAAAGCTTTTGGAGGGTAGGCTCCTCCCTTCTGCATCCCAGACTCCTCAGTCCGTGTTAGGTGCCCACTGGAGTGGGTGCTATTCTAAAGGGCTGCCGGAGCAGCCGAAGGATTAGAGTTAGTTAGGAGTTTTTTATTTTATTAACTTTTACACTAGCTAGGTAGGCACAGTGTGAGGATTCTCACTGAATCCTCACACTGACAGCGCAGCAGGAGCTGACAGAAGCACGTCCTGTCAGCTCACTGCGCACAGGGGAGACACTGTCTGGTCTCCCTGTGCGGCGCTTACAGCTTCTCTTAAGCTGCCTGGGCTCCGGAGCACTCTGAAACCGGCTTCACGCTAGGTGGGAGTCATGGGGGACAGGCGCTCCGTGATGGCGGCGGCCATTTTAAGCTGCGGAGCTTACAAACTGAGCTCCTGTGTGAGAGGACAGCAGTGTGTTACAGGCATGTTCCAAGTGGTCCCCAACAGAGGGGGAGACACTGGAACTTGGAGATCCTGCAGTGGGAACGGCTGTCTGGGGGTGGTTGGCGCCAAAAGCCACGGACCCCGCAGCAGCAGGGACATGGTCTCTTCCCTCACTCTGTTTGGCGCCATTCGGAAGACGCTTGCAGCGGAGCTGAACTGGCTGACAGATTCTGGCAGAGTGTTTTGATTTCCTGGGCATCGTTTTCCCACTTCTGAAAGCTTCAGACAGATAAGTGACTGTTGTGCATTGGCTCTGTATTTAACGCCTGTACATTGTGCACTGTGACTGTTACTTTTTGCATCATGTCTGAGCAACAGTCTGTGGCTTTGGGGGAGGGAGCCCAAAATGCATTGTGCTCTTGTAGTGTGTGTACACTAAAATTTGCCCCTGAACAGATGGCCAAGGGGGGCTTGTGTATTACTTGCGCTGGTGTGACCCATGGGTAGTGAACCCAGAGGGTAGAGCAATCGGAGCCTGCGTGGGCCAGTGCCCTGGGCAGGTCTGTGAATGCCTTAGTGCAATTACTGGACAGGCAGAGTGATGTGTTAGTATCTTCCTCTAGACCTATGTCATCATCTCAGCAGTCCTCTGGCTCCTTGCCTCTGACCCAAGCAGATCCTGGGTTCTTTCAGGTCATGCAGGATACTGCAAAAGGGATCAGCAGATTTAATAATTTGCTGGACAGATTTGATAGTGATACTGTGGGGACCCCTAAAAGGTCTTATTCAGTGCCATTGCTTGTTGCTGAAGAGGAGGGAGAGTACACAGACATCCCCTGGGATCAGGGTGATGACTCTGAAGATTCCTCGGCCTCAGGGGTGGAGGATTTGATTACTGCTGTAAAACAGGCTTTGAATTTGTCTGTGGAGGATAAGACTCCTCCAAAATGTGTGTTTAAACGGCAGCGTAAGGAAACTGTTACTTTCCCTGCTGATGAAGGTTTACAGGATTTGTTGGAAGGGGCTTGGAAAACACCCGATAAAAGGCTTCAGATGCCTAAGAGATCTTTAAGTCTGTACCCCATGCCTGAGGTTCATGCGGACCTCTGGGGAAAAGTTCCGGTGGTAGACGCTTCTGTGGCACGGCTTTCTAAAGCCACTGTGCTACCTGTCCAGGGGGGTGCAGCCTTTAAGGACCCCGTAGACAAGAAGCTTGAGGGTAACCTCAAGGCAATTTTTGAAGGGGTAGGTTTCACTTTATGCCCTCTTATAGCATCAGCCTGGGTCTCTAAGGCCATGATTGTTTGGGTCAATGACTTATGTACAACTTTGCATGCTGACCCAGGTGTGTTACTGCTAGCTGAGAAATTGAAAGCAGCTGCGGAGTATGTGCTTGAGGCTGAGGAGGAAGCACTTAAAATGGCTTCCAGAGTATCCACGGTGTCCGTCAATGCCAGGAGAGTGCTTTGGCTTAAAGCCTGGGAGGCGGATAACGAATCAAAAAAGTCCTTAGAGGCGTTGGCTTTTAAAGGAAAGCTGTTGTTTGGTTCCGAGCTGGAAGAGATTATTAAGCAGGCCACGGGAGGCAAAAGTACTTTCCTGCCGGCTCCTGCAGCAAAACAGGCCTCAAGATTTTCTGCTTTTAGACTGTCCTTTGGGCCCTCCCCTAGAGGGGGTGCTTCCTTTCAAGGACATTCATTTAGCGGAAAGTTCCAGTCCTCTAGGGGCAAGGCCCCAAAGTCAAAATTTGGTTCTTTCCACAAGAAACCGAGCACCAAAGGTGAGAGAAAAGCCCTCAGCATGACTACCTGGGGAGTCTCCCAGCGGTGGTCAAGGTTGGGGGGGGGGGGTCTGCGATGGTTCAGGGACGCTTGGGCGTTGTTGGACCGGGATCCTTGGGTGTTGGACATCGTATCCCAGGGATACAGGATTCCCTTCAAAGGTCTTCCTCCGACAAGATTTCTACCCACACCAATGCCAAAGGAGTCACGGCTCCGTTCTGCTCTTTTGGGGGCGGCTCAATCTCTGTTAGAAAAAGGAGTGGTGATCCCGGTCCCTCAAGCGGAGTGGAAGAAAGGCTTTTATTCCACTCTGTTTTTGGTGCCCAAGCCAGACGGTTCCTTCAGACCGATCTTAAATTTAAAGTCTTTGAATCTCCATCTGTGGGTAGACCATTTCAAGATGGAATCTCTGCGGTCTGTGCTGCTAAGCTTAGACCAGGGAGAATTTTTGGCGTCCATGGATGTCCAGGACGCATATCTTCATGTTCCTATCCACCCGGAACATCAGGTTCTCCTGAGGTTTGCTATAGGAAACCTGCATTTTCAATTCCAGGCATTGCCCTTTGGTCTGGCAACAGCACCAAGGGTATTCACCAAAATGATGTCAGTGATGCCGGCTGTTCTCCGACTGAGGGGAATCACTGTGATTCCGTATCTGGACGATCTGCTGTTCAAAGCAGAGTCGGCGGAGATCTTGCAGAAAAACTTGGAAGAAGCCATCAGGTTTTTGCAAGTTCACGGTTGGCTTTTAAATTTACAAAAGTCTCAGAGAATCCAGTTCCTGGGGGTCGTCCTGGATACCCATCTACATTGTGTATTTCTGCCAGAGACAAAGGCCAGGGACATATCCATCTTGGTTCGGGAGATTCTGGGGCCTCAGAGTCCATCGGTTTGGAGGTGTCTCAAGCTGCTGGGGAAAATGGTGGCGACTTTCGAGACGCTACAGTTTGCCAGGTTCCACTCTTGAGTATTACAGTGGAACATTCTGACATCTTGGTCAGGGAATACTCAGACCATAAAGTCAGAGCGCATAGTGCTGTCTCCAGAAACCCGGTCTTCCCTGGAATGGTGGATGGAGGTGGATTCCCTTCAGTGGGGTCGGTCTCTGCAGTCCTGGGACTGGCTGGTAGTCAGTCTTAGGGGCTGGGGGGCAGTTGCTCTGGACCTACGGCTTCAGGGCTTGTGGACTTCGGAAGAGTCAGCCTTGCCGATCAATATCCTGGAACTGCGGGCTGTGTGGAAGGTGATATCCCTGGCAGGAGAAAGATTGCAGGGTCTCCCCATGCGGATTCAGACGGACAACGCCACGGCTGTGGCGTACCTGAATCATCAGGGAGGCACACGCCGCAGACTGGCTATGTGGGAAGTTTCCCGGATCTTCTTGTAGGCGGAGCAGAAGGTTCCAGCATTATCAGCGATATTCATCCCCAGGGTGGAGAATGTCGAGGCCGATTTCCTGAGCAGGGAGGAGCTTCTTGAAGGGGAATGGAGTCTGAACTCACAGGTGTTTCACCAGATTGCAGTGAAGTGGGGAACTCCGGATGTGGACCTTATGACATCCAGGTTTTATGCCAGGACAAGAGGCCGACGCAGTGGATGCAATGACTATCCCCTGGGAGGGGAATCTGCTTTTTGTCTTCCCGCCATTTCCAATGCTGGCAGGAGTTCTGAAAAGAATCCAATCTCAAGGAATCCCGGTGATTCTAATAGCTCTGGATTGGCCAAGGAGGTCCTGGTACTCGAGGGTTCAGAGATTGTCTGTGGACTCGTGGCGTCTACCTCTGAGGTCAGATCTGTTAAGCCAAGGGCCGTTCTTCCACCTGGATTTAGCTTGGCTAAATTTGACGGCTTGGCTATTGAGACCGCCATCTTAAAGAACAAGGGTTTCTCAGAGGCTGTGGTAAACACCATGGTAAAGGATAGGAAGTCGGTGTCTTCGGCTAACTATTATAGGATCTGGAAGACCTATATTAGGTGGTGTGAAAGGCAGAAGTCGCATACATCTCGATTTCGACTTTCAAAGTTACTTGAGTTTTTGCAGGATGGTTTCTCGTCTGGTCTAAGCCTTCAGTCTCTCAAGGTACAGATCTCGGCTCTGTCAATCTATTTTCAGAAGAGGATAGCGTTGCTACCGGAGGTGCAGACTTTCCTGCAAGGGGTTTCCAGATTGAAACCTCCCTACAAGCAACCAGTGGCTCCTTGGGATTTATCACTGGTACTGGAGTGTCTCCACAGGGTGCCTTTTGAGCCGTTAAAGTCGGCTGACCTTAAATTCCTTACATGGAAACTTTTTGTTGGCTGTTGCCTCTGCAAAGAGAGTATCGGAGTTGGGAGCATTGTCCTGCAAGTCTCCCTTTCTTTTTCATGATGACAGGGCTGTTCTTCGGACAGTACCCGAATTTTTGCCAAAAGTAGTCTCTGCTTTTCATTTGAATCAAGAGATAGTTTTGCCTGTGTTTCAACCCCCAGAGGGTTCCAGGAAAAGGGACAAATTGAGAAATTTGGACGTTGTGCGCGCCTTGCGCATTTATGTGGACAGGGTGAAGGGTGTCAGGAAGACTGACACTTTTCTAGTCTTGTATGATGTGCACAAGATTGGTTGGCCTGCATCTAAGCAGACCATTGCTAGGTGGTTGCGTTCTGTCATTGCCTTTGCATATGCTAAGGTTGGTAGGCCTGTTCCGGCCAGGATCAACGCACATACCACCAGGTCGGTCGCCACCTCTTGGGTGGTTCGACATGGGGCCACAGCCGAGCAGGTTTGCAGGGCCGCTACTTGGTCATCTGTTCACACTTTTGCCTAATTCTATAGGTTCCATGAGTTCGCGTCGGAGGACGCATCATTCGGGCGAGCAGTGCTGAGAGCTGCAGACCTGAGCGTACCCTCCCAAAGGACCGGCTCTTAAACGTCCCAATGTTGAGCTGTGTCACCAAGACCATTGAAAGAGAAAAAGGGATTTTTGTAAGAACTTACCGTTCAAATCCCTTTCTCTGATATGGTCCTGGTGACACAGCGATCCCTCCCTTACGCTCAGTAAGTATGTCAGTGTTCATGATGTTTCATGTTATATATGGTTAAAAAAGGTAAAATTTGAAATTGTGCATATAATGTGTGCAGGAGTTTGTACTGAGTTTGTGGCTTTGCAAGATTGAACTGAAGAGTCTGGGATGCAGAGGGAGGAGCCTACCCTCCAAAAGCTTTAGGATAGGTGCCTGGCTCCTACGGACCCTCCTACATCCCAATGTTGAGCTGTGTCACCAGGACCATATCAGAGAAAGGGATTCGAACGGTAAGTTCTTTCAAAAATCCCTTTATTTTCTTATTTATACCCATGAATGGACAGATCCGGATGCTTGACGGCCATTTCTACCTTGCACATTTTTTTTATTTTTTTTAAATTCAGTATTTTTTTTTTATTTGATCTTTTTAAGGGTACAATAAGCAAAACTCCCGATATAGGCAGGGTAACAGACATAAACACCAGACCTTACACATATGTTTAAACTACAGACGCAGGGTATTTATACAGTAAAAAGTAATCGGAATGTTGTTAATAATTAAATATTATACGGAGACAAAAATGTAGTAAGTGTGAACATTCCAAGCAGAGGCTTTACATTGCAGGATATGTGGACTACCATTACCCAAAGGCGCCATTTAGGTTATAGAGAACAGCGGATATATATCGCACATAAATAGTATGTCCCACTAAGATACGACAGAGCTACATCAACTAGAGAAGTAAAACCTATCAGTATAATACCCATTGAGAACAAAAAAAATAGAGGAAATTATACTGGGAAGAAAGATCATTGCAAGGTCAGGTGTCCGGTCAAACAGGAAAAATAAGAAATAAAAATAAATTAAACCCACCCGCAAAGCCCAAAACAAACCACCCCTATAACCCCCCCCCCACCCTGTACAACCCACCCCCAACTAAGGCGTACTTGGATCCCTTAACCGTAACCCCTCTATTCTATTTACAGGATATTATAACAAAGATATGTTAGGGGTAGTGGACTTGGACCTTATGTGTAGACGGATCAAAAATAAACACTCCCCCACCATCATGTTCAATGACAGTGTGTTTGCCATACATAGTGTGTAATATAAGATCACATAGTATACACTAAAAGTACCTATGACAGGAGTAGAAACAGGATATAGATATATATATATATATATATATATATATATATATATACACGCATAATGTGGTATTACTGAAGGGAAAAGTAATAGTACTGCTAAAGGAACGGTGGAGGAGATATCACAAAAAGCAATACAGCGTTAATCATCAATCTGGCCAGTCCTTAAATCCATATATTATAGGTAAAATACCCGTAAGGTGTTTGTCCCCAGCATCTCGGGGATAATCCAGGCAGCGTTCAGCATATGCGAACATAGCTTCCCAGGAACTTAGAACGACCAATGCAAGTTTTACAGTAGACAGGGCCCCATAAAGCTATATGTATCTGGGGCTGGTACAGGAGCGGCAGTGTTCACATATGTAGTGTATATAAGCAGGGTGCCCTCCACGACCTTTGCAGCCTCCACCATATTATCAGGAGTACAGACAGGAGACGGGCCACCATAGCATACGTCCTCAAACTTGTTTAAAAGCCTGGTAGTAGAGGCTTGAATCCCCCAAATTATTTTTTGAGTGGAGAGTTCCATGGTCCTGTATAACGTTCAGTATATAGAGACATCTCTAATTCAATAAATCATCAGCTGTAAAATAGCCACACACAAGTGGAAGGGCGACGGCTAGCACATCGCCAGGTACATATAGAAGGTCAGCTGCATGAAGAGGGTCCAATAGGATAATATTCAGAGGACTAAAGGAAAATAGCTAAATATCTGTGCAAAGGATTTGGTGACCGTGTTCCCCACTCATTCACTCCAAGTTGCGTCACAAGTATAGTGCAGCGTATAACAAGGGTCATCGCTGCACCGGAGTTTAAACCCACCTTGCAGGTTCCAGAAAATGTATATCAGAGGTACCCCCGCTGAGCCCAGCGTAGGATCAGGTCTGTAGAAGTGCCGCAGCCCAGGAGACGGGCAAGCAAGATGGCGCAAACTTCTCCATGCGGCCTGAGCGGGGTGCCTCAAAGGAGACAGCTCCCACTCTCCCGCTAATCCTCTGGAGAGCCACCAACGCCCCCACCCGCTGGGTCACCCGGCAAGTGGCAACAACACAGTTGGACACCGGGGCCGCACAGCAGAGACTCCTGCATTTAGCCGGAGCGGTCAGAGGATCCCAAAATGGCGCCCGCGTCTGGAGAGGATGCACAGCAGGCCCAGCCGATCGTCTAGGACTGCATGGGCCGTCCAGGAAAACCATGGGCAGCACAGGTGATAGAGGAGCGTCTTTGGAGACAGCAAAGGTATGTATATGTCATACGCAGGTCCCAGGGCAGGATATTTTAAAAGGATATATACGGAGCTCACACTCCCCGCACCCGCTCTCAGTGCTGGCCAAGCCACGCCCCCCTACCTTGCATATTTGCTGCCAACAAGTATCACTTTATTTACTAAACAGAGCAAATCTGTTGGTCGCCCAGCTGGTTGTTCTCTACATAATTTGTCTGCGGTCCACTTTACCTGGGAATTATTAAAAAACGATTTTTAATAAAATGAAGTATAATTCCAAGGAGTACAGTTTTCATTGGCTGGATACACACTTTCCAGATTCTTTCCAATCTCGCTGGTTGGAATGAAAATCTGTGTGAGCAAATTTCGATGGACAAAAAAACATTTGCATAAATTGGATGCATCAAAAGGCTTTAACCCAGGGGTTCCCAATCTTTTTTGATTCACGGCACCCTAGAGAATCAGACTTTTTTTCACGGCACCCCTAGGTCAATTTTTTTTATTTAGATTGGGTTTATATGCGATTCTTAGTGGCAGTTATGTGGTAAAGGGCAGGATTTGCTTCTGTTGGTACACATTCTATGATTGCCAGCTACCAGCACTGGTTTTGCTCATAAATAATTGACCATTAATAATTTGAGTTGGTCCTAGACCACCAAGCCGCGGACCCCCCTGCATGTGTCCCGAGGCACCCCAGGGAGCCACGGCACACAGTTTGGGAACCACTGCTTTAACCAGTTTGTCTGAATGACCATTTTTCTCTGTTTTCCATGTGTGGGAAGAAACAGTCAATTGTCATTTGCTCACAGAAATGACCAGATTTAATTCCAACCGGTCCGATTGGAAGGATAATCTTGTAGTGTGTATCCAATTTAAGTCACTGTCATCTTCTGCATTTACGGTAACTCAAGTCTTCCTAGCCAATTAATTATTAATTAATCAGCAGGATTTATTTTGGGTGGGGTTTCAGGATACAGATATTGGAATCCCAACTAGCGGTACTCCAACAGGGGTGAGCACATCGAAGCCTCGCCACATGTTCTAGTCTTTCTCTATGGGAGACGTTAGACCCACACGAGGGAGAATATCCCCTGTCAGTAGGGGGATCCCAACTGTTGGGCATTTAACATTCGAGATTTCAATGTCGTTATACTGACTGTTGAAATCCCGACTGTCTGAGGTCATCCGGCATTCCAACCATCTTATATACACCCCAACCATCTTATATACACCCCAACCATCTTATATACACCCCAACCATCTTCTATACACCCCAACCATCTTCTATACACTATGCATTGATTGTATTACAGTGTTTATGCTTATGTACTAGAACACTTAGTTTATTTTTCTTCAATCAAGTCCATGAGTCGGGATGCAGTTAAAATCCCGGCGGTCGGGATCCCGGCGTTCAGAATTCTGAAGCCGGAATCCCGACACATTCTCCCTCCGTGGGTGTCCACGACACCCTTGGAGGGAGAATAAATTAGTGTGCCGAGCGTAGCGAGCCACCGGGCCCGCTGCGTGGCGAGCGCAGCGAGCCCGCAAGGGGGGGTGATCCACGTCGTTCCCCCCCCCCTTGTCGGCATTTCGGCTGTCGGGATTCTGAACGCCGGGATCCCGACCGCCGGGATTCAGTACTGAATCCCATGAGTCATATGTGGGCTGAGTCCTGCAGGATTTTCTCTGGCCAATGCGATACCCTAGGGCTTGCTATATTACACACAAGCACTGACTCATGGTAACACTGTTAATGGGGTGTGGAAGTGTCATGAAATATGTACCCTTTTTCTGTTTTAAGCATGATGACACCCAGGTCTCTCAGATCAGTTTGTTTTGTTAAAGAAAGTACATTTTAAAGTGTAAGCATTTTTTAGATGTGTATTATTTCTTAATATAGGTTGTCAATCATGCTAAAAAGATTACGGTGGGTATTCAATCTTACCAGCTATTTCCGCGGGGGAAAATATCGTCCGCCCCCTATTCAATGCTGCCGTTTCTGACCGTATTGAAAGCGGATTCTGACAAAACAGATCTGACTTTAACAGTCAGAACTGGTTCGTGGGAAAACGCCGCAGATTGTCCAGTTTACGGATGTTTTTGGACCAACCGCTGCAGTTTTTTAGACTGTCCCGAATTGAATACCGCCTTATAACTGCAATGATGCATTTTTAGATCCGTTTCAATCATTACAAAATACTTTTCTTTTTCAACAAGCTGCAGGTTTTTTAACTACACAAAAGACACAAAAAACATCCGTAAACTGGACAATCTGCGGCCTTTTCCAACAAAAGACTAGCTCAAACAGTGTACGCGCTGTTATCCTTGTATATATGCATTGTTGGCCGGTGTAAGGTGTGGCTAAATGTCCACTCACTGCCCCTCCAAACCACACTGCCACTGATTCCTACTTGACCGTCTTTAAAATGTTGAGGATAAACAAGCGCCACCTTCATGTAGTATAACAATGCTGTCTACCTCCTAGCCAGCCTTAATATTGAGAGGTAGACTTAGTGCCCCTCCAGATCCTGGCATCAAATGCCTAATGGTGGAGCCAGCCCTACGTCTGAGAGGCATGTGTGGTTGTAGCATATTTGGAGGTATGAAATAATTTGCAGAATTAGGGCCATATAAACCACATCATTGGGAATTATAGGCCTTGATTTTTATCAGAAATGAGTAAGTCATCTACTGTGTAAATAAAATCTAAGGGGAAATTATTTTTGTATTCTACTTTTTAAATCTTGCCCCTTGCAAATACTTAATTCTGAAAGCTACTGTCCTAACCCTTTCAGTGCCAACATCTGTGAGAGATGTGGAAAATATCTGCTAAGAATTCCAGCGTCTCTCACACTTGTTATATAAATTCAAATGTAAAAAATGTTGTGTGAAAATAGTTTATATTTCCTGTATAAGGTAAACATTCCAGGTCATTATGATGAATAAAATCATTTGCGTACCAATTTTCAATTTCATATTTTGACAAATTCACTCTGCACTCAAAGGGTTAAGTAACTTATAATGATCCACACTTACAGACCAATCGATTTAATTAGGAACAAGGCAAAAAGCCATGGCAAACAATATAACTTGGCTTGGAAATAATAACAATTTTTTTGTAAAAATTTAAAACCATCTTTCTGGTAAGAACCTAATAAGCTGCGGTCAAACCTCTGCAATTTATTAGATATGATTTTGTTGTACGGCTACATCTGGATTGCATTGGTACGTCATCACCATAGAAGTCTGTTTGTGCTAAGGTTATTGAGCCGTACCAAATAATGTTCTTGGCGGCAGCAATGAAAATGTATACTCTCTGGTATTGTGTGTCATAGAACTGGGCACAAGCATATGGTACGTGCATCTCAATACTTTACATAATGCTGTGCTGCCACCTGCTGGTACAGTGAATGCTGTGCTGCCACCTGCTGGTACAGTGAATGCAATGCTGCCACCTGCTGGTACAGTGAATGCAATGCTGCCACCTGCTGGTATAGTGAATGCTGTGCTGCCACCTTGAAATATGTATATCTTACAGCTTTCTTTCCATCTCCCTTTTCAAACTGCAATATAATTTTTGTTGAAATGATATGCGGTCATTAGGTTGACCACTCTTGTTTAAAACACACAAAAGTTGACATACAATAGGCTGACATGCTTAAAAGGGCGACGTGAAATAGTGTGACACGAGTTTTTCATCATTTATTTTTTTTATACCGACCTGTTCGTACTTTACCATCCCAGTGGCATAAAGGGAGAAAAACAAATTGTGTGCTGAGTGCAATGAGGCACTGTGCCCGCAGCATGGCGAGTGCAGCGGTATACTTATACGGTGTCCATGGTCCAGTCAACATAGACGCGCACAAAAAAGGGAAGAACTCATGTTGACTTTTTCCTATGTCGACTTTTTGCTTATATCGACCTTTTGACCATGTCAACCTAATGTATGTCAACATTTTCCATGTGATGACCTAATGACTGTCCACTTAACGACCCATACCCGGTAGATCTAGATTTCCAGTAAGCCCGATGTCGGCTGTACCTACTGACTTATAGGCGCCATTTGAAAAGAGGGGAGCTTCGTCAGAGCAATGCATGGAGTTGCAATGCCCAGCTCTACTCCTTCTAAAAGTGGGTGTGGTATGCGCCTCCAACAGTGTGGATCCCGACGGCCAGTGCTCTGACGGGGCGAGCAAAGAAGCCCCTTGCGGGCCCGGTGCCTCGCCAGAAGTTCTATTCTCCCTCTATGAGGGTTGTGGACCCCCACAAGGGAGAATAGCCCCTATGAGTACAGCTCCTCCTTGTCGGGATCCCGACATTGGGATACTGACTGTCGGAGCGGCATCCGGCACCCCAAAAAGTAGAGTAGGGTACATTGTATATTGCCCAAATATCACTCATAATGGCTTAAATACACACGAGTACTTTACTTGGCAAAATATGCCATTGTGCCACTTTATTTTTTGCCGTTTGACGACGATTGTTCAAAATGTGTGTGTGTGTGTAGATTGGTCCGTTTTGCTTTTTTGGAAAGGTGAATCGATGGTAAAACAAGAACCACTAACTATTTCTTAGTCTAAAAAAACATTGTTTGGTTCCATAAGACCTTAGCCATTGGTCAGTTAACTCGCTGCGACCACTGGCCTGACTGGTGTCGGCTGGTCCCTCACTATGGACCAGTCCTTGCATGATAGTTGGCAGAGGGTGGAGATGGAGGTACTAGGCATAACCCAGAACAGCCGGAGAACGTGGTTGTGTCGGTCACCAGATAAGCATGTAGTTGGTTTGTAGGCAAGATGTTTATTGCTCGAGCAGTCTTACAGAAGCCTTCCCATTTGCTGGTACTGCTTGGGGTGTATATCAGAATATATACAGATGTTTAAAGCAATATAATTTGAATATAAGTCACAGAAGATAAACATTTAGGGATTGCAAGCCCTGTTTTTCCTGTTCTTACACCCAATACCACCCAATAACCAATTAAGCTATCTCACACAATGTAAATACATATTATATTTCCAAAGGGTATAACAAATTTCCTTGTTACCACCCACAACCAGATGGCTTCCTAAAACAAACAAATTTGGCATAAAGAATTTGTATTGACCCCTTTATTCTCTTGTGTGATACTTCTCTTGTTTGATATATCCACTCAGCAGTGCATGGTGTAAATTATTTGTTTTGTTTTTCCCCTTAATTCTACACCATAAATAATTCCTAAAAATAACCTCCCCAAAACCTTCTGTGCCATTATTCTCCCAGACGCACCAGAGATCTCTTAATTTGCGTTGCAAGGAAAAGGCTTGTTCCACCACCACTTACCCCTCGACCTGGTGACCAGATGCCACATGCCTAGTTCATCATAGATCGCCAATCTGAAACTTTGCACTGGATTGTGAGGAGAAAGCCGGCCACACAAAAAGAAAAATTGACAATTGCACAGAGAATTGCAAATGGATCACAAGTCACAAATCCGTGCGCAATTCCCAAAACCTCAAAGAAACTTTGACATCTGGGCAAATGTTGAGTAGGTTAGAGGCTGCCACTAAACTGTGAATGAGACAGGCTGGAAGTGGTAAGTGCTGAGGTCAGAGACCCTCCTCTGAAATTTTGTTTTTTAAAGCACACCCAGAAAGCCGGTTTCCACCCCAAATGCTACCCATGCGCTGTCATTCAATAATCACTCGATTCACAAGTGATCTTATTAGTGATCCACAGGCCGTAGAGCGTAAAATCTAGTGTTAAAACACATGGTTACCTATACACTTACAGTATGTGTTGCCATAATTCAGCCATACACGTGTGGTGCTAGTGCCATGAGTTCATCATGTATTCTCACACTTCTGACCACACAGCACCCCCAGTCATAGTCTCCCTCTGGGGGCTGCCATCTTGGCGGTGATCAGCTGACCACTGTTAAGCTCCGTATACACGGGACAATAAATTGCTCAGCGTCCCCTTTTTCATCAGCGACCAGAGATGGTCGCTGATGAAAAGCAGACACTGCTGGGGGGAGCACGCTCCCGGCGACAGTCACCCTGTACACATGGGGATATGGTCGCTTAGCGACCGTATCCCCGGCGATAATGGCTAAAATTGCATTGTGTGTACGGGGGTGACACCAATGGGCCTCCAGGCACTCACAAGACACTAAGCACAAATTACCATTGATCCAGGGGTATAAAAGTTGTGGTTAGAGTTCCCCAAATGGCCAGAGCAACGCGGTTATATCTCTGTGTCCGCAGGCTCCAGAATTCTAGAATTTGTGTTCAGATTCCTGTATCCACTATACTGATTTCCAGTATATAGGTCAATGATGGCTAACCTTGATTCTCCAGCTGTTGTTGAACTACACATCCCAGAATGCCCTGCATCAGCTTTAGCATGACCAAATAGTAAAACTGTAGCAGGGAATGCTGGGATGTGTAGTTCAACAACAGCTGTAGTGTCAAGGTTAGCCATCACTGATATAGGTAGTACCAATTCCCGTAGGTGTGACCGTTCCTGCTTCTCTACCTAAACCACCGACCAGTCATTCTGCAAAAGTGCTACCATCATGCCAACAGCCTCTTCCAGAGAGCAGCAGAAGTGGAACCAGTTCTAGTCTGTTATCTGTATCCAGCAGCCGGTACCAGAAGCATTGCAGGTTGCAGAATTGTATCTGTATCCTTCTGCCGTTCCCTGCCAAATATCTGCACCCTGTAACCATTCCCAGCCAGCGCTAGAGACCGAACCGTTTCCAGTACAGTACCAGGAGTTAGTAGCCAGTCCCAGCCTGGCACCAAATGTCTCACCATTTTCATTCCTTTATTTGCATCCAGCCTAACAACCACCCTTTCCAAATGATGGGATGATCATCGGAGAATAACACCTATGCTGCAGAAATCCGTAATAGCCCTTTCCCACTGACAAAGATTTCCTCTTGTTTTGACCAACCGTAATACTCTACACCAGTGCTTCTCAAGCTAGGTCCTCAGGACCCCCCAACAGTGCAGGTTTTCGAGATCACCCGATAGATGCACTCATTATTTACTGACACATTTTAAAAGATCCACAGGTGGAGCTAATTATTTCACCTGTGATTCTGTGTGGTGACCTGAAAAATGTGATGTGTTGGGGGTCCTTGAGGACCGAGGTTGGGGACCACTGTTCTACACCACACAGTCCATCTTTACGGAGTCTCTGTTTGTTTACTAAATGTGGAAAAAATATATTATAGTCTTCGAAGGCCCATTCAGGCAGAACTACCATTGGTGCAACAGGTGCAGTACAGTGGGGCCCCTGTGGACTAAGAGGCCCACTGCTGCCGCTGTCACCCACTGGGTTTTTTCCCCCACGTCACACTCTGCCTGTCACCTATTGCAATGGGCCCCACTCCATTCATTCCGCACTCCTCCACCCCCAATATGTCTTTTAGCACTAAGCCGTATCTCATTACACAGTATTTGGCTTTTTCCAGTGTCTTATATTTCTACAGCATACTGTCATGAAGGCATCACAGCATCTCAGAACCCGGCTTTATGGAGGTACTTGCATTATACATGACTACCATGCGGATAAAACTAGACGTGTCACGCTTTCCCTTTCTTTAGCAATATGTTCTCGCACTATGGAGGCCGTTCTGGTTAACTCGCAAAGCTGTTTAATTCACAGCTTTGGGAGCCAATCAAACGCCGTCCGCACGAAGGCCTGCCCGCCTCATGCAGCCGATTTTCCCCGCACGCATGCGAATGTATGGTTTGCATAAACATCTGTTTGTGGTGCAGGGCAGACATTGCAGGCCACCTACCGATTTCTAAAGCACTCACAAACCTGTGTAACTTAATGGTGGTTTAGATTTGTAGTGCATCCCCCCCCCCACACTGCTCCGTACGAATGGGCCAGCGATTGTTTGCGAACAGCCGTGGCAACTTGCATAGAGTCTGCAAATGCGCAATAGCTAACCATCATTCCTCTGTGCAAATGCGCAGGGGAGCGTAACAACCAGAATGACCTCCTATGTTTCTATTTATCCATGTGTGTGTTCTGTTATCCCACAGAGTTCTGGGATATCTTTGCATTACTGAACAAGCCGGTTTCATTACTTTTGAAGCTCCGCAAAGAAAGTTTACACATAACAAACCTCTGGCCTACATACGGCGGCGGTGGGCAGTTTGCTGCCGGAACCGATATCAACCCTATAAATTCACTAAATCCTTGTGTTGTCGCCGAGTTATGAGCTGCTTTCTCATGGCTGTTGGGTTAGTCCATGACATGACTGTGATCAGCCTGCTTAATGTAAAACTGATGTTTGTGGCTGTAAGTGCTGCTACTGGCGTGAGGACCTTGGTCTGGGTTTAGTTTACACCGGCTGAGATGTGTTTATAGGACCTGCTCACACAAGAGGAATGCAGGGACCTTTGTCCTCAAAGCTGAAAAATACAATGAAAATTTCCGGCATAACCGTTTTCCTTATTAGGATGGAACACAGACATTAGCACGGGACAACAGGGAAGGCAGGAAACTCTGGCCTGCCGTACAGCGAGATTACCAGTGACTCCCCTTTTATAGTGTGATCTGCCCACCATAACCTGGTGCTGGGTGCCACCTTTATGAGACACCCTCACGCTATTTGTCTACCCACATGTGCCCGTTCCTCTGGGGAAGGGTTGCACAGTTTGTGTTGTGTGATTATCTGCGGTCTCTAGTTTACAGCCAGATCAAGGTTCTTGTTAAACAGATCTTCACGTGGAAGCATATTTAGATCACTAGAAATAAAAAATGTCCATTGGTCATCACAGAAGCGCTGGTCCTAGTGTTGATGGGAAGACTGTCCTTAGTGCAGCTTCTTATATCAGAGGAATTGTGAGCCGCCACACATGAACACACACACAGGGGGGCGATATCCAAAGTTATCACCTTTTAAGAGGTGCAGCTGTACCCACTATGAATATAGAATAAATAATATTAAATATTATCCGTTGGGCCAGTTTAATTACCCTCTGTATTCGCTTCCGTTCCGCACTGGTACAATTCCCACACCAGACGGAGATACAACTGGTCAGAATACTTTCCACTGCACAGCGATAAAAGTCTACCAATATGGGCATTGGCAATTGTTGTCTTTTCAGTGTCCTAAGTAAAAAAAAGGCCTTTTTTTTTTTTTACCAAACACTTAATATTAGTTGAATGTCTGTGTGTGTGCGTACATGCGGTAGGGAATATAGATTGTAAGCTCCACTGGGGCAGGGACTGATGTGACTGTTCAAATAGTCTCTGTACAGCGCTGCGGAATATGTGTGCGCTATAGAAGAAACTTAATAAATAATATTGATAGTACATGATAGTGTACCAGATAAACAACAGCACTGTAGAGCACACACCAGAACCCATTATACTGAATAACACCACCGGCGTATTATAATGACTACTTCATTGGGGTGTGGTTCTCATTATACAACCTTTCACAAACTACATTACATTACATCATACTTGCCTACCTGACCCTCTCCATGCGGGAGAAAATGCTCTGTTCCTGGACTTCCCTGGTAATGTGGGATTGCCAGCACCTGTGGGGAGCAAGGTAAAGGTGTTTCACCACAGGTGCTGGCAATCATACATTACCAGGGAAGCCCAGGAACAGAGCATTTTCTCCCGCATGGAGAGGGTCAGGTAGGCAAGTATGCTACATGTAAGTAAAACTCATTCACTCTGAGGTATCAGAATTTATTTCTTCAATTACCATCCTGTCATATGTTCTGTCTCAGAGGCAGATTAGTTATTTTGCTAATAAGTCTGTGCTGGTAATTATGCTGATTTCCTAATGAGACAATTCAAGCAAGCGGTACAGACAAATGAACTGTGTCAGTCTTTAAGTAGGGTCGAGTGAAGGGACACTGGCGCCGTAGGTGGTGACAGCCACAAGGTACGAGACCTACTGTACGTAGAGGACTTTAGATCTGTAGAGCAACCTCTGTGAGCGCTTTATTTCGCGTTGTCTTGTGTCTCCATCATGTGGAACAAAGGGCCTGATTCAGATCCATTCGCCGTGGTTCCAGTCCGCAGTCCAAGCGATTATCAAATGACCGCACAGTGCACGTGCGCAAGCCAACAGCCAGAAGGCCACTAGCCTTCGCTTGCTGCTAAGAGGGTGTTAGACGCCCTGTGGGCCTTTGGGGGTGTGCCACCAGCATTTTCTGGGCGTTTCCCGGCAGTTGGAAGGGAGGGTCGCTGACGTCATCAGCAGCCTCCTCCCCATGGCCGAGAGGGCAGCGTTTGCCTGATCGCTGGGTTCCTAACACTCGCAGCCCAGCGATCCGGTCTGAATCAGTCCCAATGCTGCCAAACTGCTAGATGCATAGGGATTAGTAATCCCTACATTGAGCCACGTGGTGTCTGCTTAAATAGCAGTTTTGTACATAGCAGTGGTAAAGGTAATACTTTAATATATAACACTATGAAATCTGAATAAACCAGACGATGGCCCTCCAGCTGTTGTCAAACTACACATCCCAGCATGCCTTGCCATAGTTTTAGCATTCTCTAATAGCAAAACTGTGGCAAAGCATGATGGGACTTGTAGTTTCTCAACAGCTGGAGGGCCATTGGGACTTAGGGCCTTATTCGAGTTCACTCTTTCAGACAAAATCCTTCTTAGATGGACAAAACCATGTGCACTGCAGGGGGGCAGATGTAACATGTGCAGATAGAAATAGATTTGGTGATTTTTTGGTGATTCTTTGCAGGGTAAATACTGGCTGCTTTATTTTAACACTGCAATATAGATCTCACTTTGAAGTAAAACCCCACCCAAATCTAATTAGATCTGCACAAGTTACATCTGCCCCCCTGCAGTGCACATGGTTTTGTCCATCTAAGAAGGATTTTGTCTGAAAGAGTGAACTCGAATAACTCGAATAAGGCCCTTAATCTGGTTCACTCCTTCTTGCAAATTCCTTCTTAGATGGACAAAACTATACGGCACTGCAGGGGGGAAGATGTAATATGTGCAGAGAGAATTGGATTTGGGTGAGTTATTTTGTTTCTGTGCAGAGTAAATACTGACTGCTTTATTTTTACACTGCAAAATAGATCTCACTTTGAATAAAACCCCAGATAAATCTAATTCTCTCTGCACATGTTACATCTGCCCCACCTGCAGTGCACATGTTTTTTTCCATCTAAAGCTGTGTACACATGCTTAGATTTTTCCCTGTTTTCGATTCGATTTTGCTTATAGAAGCAAAATCGAATCCACGTCAAATGGTTTTTAGGACACTTTCGATCTGCATTCGATTCGATGCACACTCCCTTTTTGTCAAACCATGCATGCACAGACCCCTGCGCCTGGTGAGCACATCGCAGGGAAGCCCTGTGTGTGCAGGATGACACATCCCTGCGACAGGATTGCATATTACAATGAGAACCTGGGCGATCCTTAGTAAATGGGCCCCGTGCCAGCTTGTTGAATTGTGATGTGAGACACTGACTGACTGCTGTGATATGAACCATTTTCTGCCTGACAGGCCAATGTTCTCCTTGTGCTATAGAGCATATGGGGCACAATAGCGGCTGTTTGTGGTGTCCATAGCTGTCACTGATACAATTGTCTGATTCACTGGATAAATATTGTGTTCTAAATTCTCCTGTCCGCACCTGTGTCTGTGCTGGATAACACTATTGTATGGGGCGTTTGGATCATTGGATAGACAGCAATGAGGTCGACATGCATGAAGGTTGACACGACTGATGTCAGCATGGTTTAGGTCAACAGGGTCATTAGGTCAACATGGGGAAGATGGACAGACAAAAGGTCGACATGGGGATTTTAATTTTTTTCCAGGTGTCGACACCGTCGACGTGGACACTAAAACAGTGCACTACGTCCTCACGTGGCTCACTACACTATGTTATTCTTCCGCCACGCCCTTGTAGAGGGTAGGGTATAAAATACCGCCTGTCTGCACATATCGGCTTGAAAAAAAATGGAAAACTCCATGTCGACCTTTTGACCGTTGACCTTCCAACTGTTGACCTTCCCCATGTCACCCTAATAACCCTGTCGACCAAACACCATGTCAACCTTCATGCATGTCGACCTAGTTGTTGTAGACCTAGTGACCGTACACAGTGTATGTGCAGCACTCAGGTTCCACTTTCTCCTGTCTACAATGTAGCAAAGCTGGGTACACACCTAAAGATTAATCTGTCCAATCTGTCTGGTGGGAACAAAAATCTGGTCATGGATGAGATTAAAGGACAATGGACCATTTGCTCCCAAATGCTGGAAAGCAGACAATAATCATTAGGACAAATTGGTTACAGCTTCTGATTTAACAAATTTATCCAAACAATAGTTTTTATCCATTTATCAGCATTTCGGAGTAAATGGCTGATTGTCGTTTAATCCCATACATGACCAGATATTTGTTCCCACCAGACAGATTGGACAGATAAATCTGTTTGTGTGTACCCAGCTGATGAGCTTGGCTCTTTGATTTAAACTATATCTGACTTAATTGGTTTACTAGGCTCTCCAATGTAATGTATTGTGATTAGATGTCATTATCGATGATGTTGGGCCTGTACAATACTGTGTCACGGAGCAGCTGTACTGTACTATGTATTATACTAGAATATTGTATAGTTTGTACACTGGGTTACTAGTTATTGTGAGCAGTGTTGCAGGGATTTATTTCCGGTCTCTCATTACTGTTCCCCTCATGCCCGTCCCCCTATCCATCTCCCTGTATTTCATCTCTGGCCAGGGACATACGTTCAGGACTAGGACTGCCTGGAGGTGGTATAGTGGTGCCCCATCCGCTTGCAGTCTATACTAAGACATGACTCAGCAGCACCCACACCATGGACTGGCAGTCCCATAGCAAGAAAGCACTTCCCGTGGGGCATAGGGAGGGCGGAGCTCGAGCTCCGGGCGCACGCTCCCCCAATTCCTCCCCTGCCCGCTCCTGCTCTGCCTGGCTTTGCTGAGCCCTGTCTGCCAATAGACGCTTGAGGTCCAGCATCCAATCAGAAGCAGCATTGATGGCGTCTGGACCGCCTGCGCCTATTGGCTAGCAGTCCAGGGCAGACTTAATTGAAAATAGCTGCGAAAAGGGCGGGCAGCTCAGCGGGGCAGAGCAGGGAGCGGGCAGCCGGGGAGGGGGGAGGGAGTCTCCCTTGGCAATGAGCAATAATAGGGTACTTGTGGAGTATCACGGCTCCCACGACCTGCATCGTATGCAGATCGTATGCTAAAAATCGCATCGCATGTGGCATACGATGGCATACGATGCGATGTTTTACCGATTTTGACCATTTTTGCTCAAAAATCGTATGCCATCGCATAACACCGTATGCCATATGTAGTGGCATACGATGCGATACGATGTTTTACCGATTTTTGCGCATTTTAGCTAAAAAATCGTATGCGATCGCATCGGATGCCATAAGATGGCATGCGATGCGATGCAATCGTACCCGATTTTGCACTGAAATGCATCAGAATGCATTGAAATGTGTATTAAACTTGTGAAATGCCCCCAAATGCCATTTTTCATAGTGCACCACCCCCACTATCAACGTCATCCCGAAGCGTGGCGAGCGCAGCGAGCCCGCGAGGGGCGGCGGTATGCGTCCTACGACCTTTTCATACCCCCACTATCCACGTCGGCGTGGAGTTGAGAATAGAATAGTGTGGCGAGCGCAGCGAGCCACCGAGCCCGAAGCGTGGCAAGCGGACACGGATACCTTCACAGCTATACGCGTCCCCTCGCGGGCTTCACAGGTATCCGCGTCCCCTCGCGGGGCTCGCTGCGCTCACCACGCTTCGGGCTCGGTGGCTCGCTGCGCTCGCCGCACTATTCTATTCTCAACTCCACGCCGACGTGGATAGTGGGGGTATGAAAAGGTCGTAGGACGCGTACCGCCGCCCCTCGCGGGCTCGCTGCGCTCGCCACGCTTCGGGTTGACGTTGATAGTGGGGGTGGTGCACTATGAAAAATGGCATTTGGGGGCATTTCACTACTTTAATACACATTTCAATGCATTCTGATGCATTTCAGTGCAAAATCGGGTGCCATCGCATCGCATCGGATGCCATCGTATGGCATCCGATGCGATTGCATACAATTTTTGAGCTAAAATGCTCAAAAATCGGTAAAACATCGTATCGCATCGTATGACATCGTATGCCACTACATATGGCATACGATGCCATGCGATGGCATACGATTTTTGATCAAAAATCGGTAAAGCATCGCATCGTATGCCATCGTATGCCACTACATATGGCATACGATCCCATACGATGGGAGCCGTGATACTCCACAAGTACCAATAATAGTCCCCCTTGGCAACGAGCAATAATAGTCCCCCTTGGCAACGAGCAATAATATTCCCACTTGGCAACAAGCAATAATATTCCCCCTTGGCAACGAGCAATAATAGTCCCCCTTGGCAACGAGCAAGATTAGTCCCCCTTGGAAACAAGCTATTTCAGTCCCCCTTGGCAATGAGCTATTTCAGTCCCCCCTTGGCATTGATCATGAAGCCCCTGGCATCGAGCATGTAGGTAAGTAGCACTTATGTGTCAGATGTGTAATGGGCATTACGGTGTGTTATATAGTATGTAATGGGCATTACGGTGTGTTATATAGTATGTGATGGGCATTACGGTGTGTTATATAATATGTAACGGGCATTACGGTGTGTTATATAGTATGTAATGGGCACTACTGTGTTATATAGTATGTAATGGGCATTACGGTGTGTTATATAGTATGTAATGGGCATTACGGTGTGTTATATAGTATGTGATGGGCATTACGGTGTGTTATATAGTATGTGATGGGCACTACTGTGTTATATAGTATGTAATGGGCATTACGGTGTGTTATATAGTATGTAATGGGCATTACGGTGTGTTATATAGTATGTAATGGGCATTACGGTGTGTTATATAGTATGTAATGGGCACTACTGTGTTATATAGTATGTAATGGGCATTACGGTGTGTTATATAGTATGTAATGGGCATTACGGTGTGTTATATAGTATGTGATGGGCATTACGGTGTGTTATATAGTATGTAATGGGCACTACTGTGTTAAATTGTATGTAATGGGCATTACGGTGTGTTATATAGTATGTAATGGGCACTACTGTGTTATATAGTATGTAATGGGCATTACGGTGTTATATAGTATGTAATGGGCATTACGGTGTGTTATATAGTATGTAATGGGCACTACTGTGTTATATAGTATGTAATGGGCATTACGGTGTGTTATATAGTATGTAATGGGCATTACGGTGTGTTATATAGTATGTCATGGGCATTACGGTGTTATATAGTATGTCATGGGCATTACGGTGTGTTATATAGTATGTGATGGGCATTACGGTGTGTTATATAATATGTAACGGGCATTACGGTGTGTTATATAGTATGTAATGGGCACTACTGTGTTATATAGTATGTAATGGGCATTACGGTGTGTTATATAGTATGTAATGGGCATTACTGTGTGTTATATAGTATGTAATGGGCATTACGGTGTGTTCTATAGTATGTGATGGGCATTACGGTGTTATATAGTATGTAATGGGCACTACTGTGTTATATAGTATGTAATGGGCATTACGGTGTGTTATATAGTATGTAATGGGCATTACTGTGTGTTATATAGTATGTAATGGGCATTACGGTGTGTTCTATAGTATGTGATGGGCACTACTGTGTTATATAGTATGTAATGGGCATTACGGTGTGTTATATAGTATGTAATGGGCACTACTGTGTTATATAGTATGTAATGGGCATTACGGTGTGTTATATAGTATGTAATGGGCATTACTGTGTGTTATATAGTATGTAATGGGCATTACGGTGTGTTCTATAGTATGTGATGGGCATTACGGTGTTATATAGTATGTAATGGGCATTACGGTGTGTTATATAGTATGTAATGGGCACTACTGTGTTATATAGTATGTAATGGGCATTACGGTGTGTTATATAGTATGTAATGGGCACTACTGTGTTATATAGTATGTAATGGGCATTACGGTGTGTTATATAGTATGTAATGGGCACTACTGTGTTATATAGTATGTAATGGGCACTACTGTGTTATATAGTATGTAATGGGCATTACGGTGTGTTATATAGTATGTAATGGGCATTACGGTGTGTTATATAGTATGTAATGGACATTACGGTGTGTTATATAATATGTAATGGGCATTACTGTGTTATATAGTATGTAATGGGCATTACGGTGTGTTATACAGTATGTAATGGGCATTACGGTGTGTTATACAGTATGTAATGGGCACTACTGTGTTATATAGTATGTAATGGGCATTACGGTGTGTTATATAGTATGTAATGGGCACTACTGTGTTATATAGTATGTAATGGGCACTACTGTGTTATATAGTATGTAATGGGCATTACGGTGTGTTATATAGTATGTAATGGGCATTACGGTGTGTTATATAGTATGTAATGGGCACTACTGTGTTATATAGTATGTAATGGGCATTACGGTGTTATATAGTATGTAATGGGCATTACGGTGTGTTATATAGTATGTAATGGGCACTACTGTGTTATATAGTATGTAATGGGCATTACGGTGTGTTATATAGTATGTAATGGGCATTACGGTGTGTTATATAGTATGTCATGGGCATTACGGTGTTATATAGTATGTCATGGGCATTACGGTGTGTTATATAGTATGTGATGGGCATTACGGTGTGTTATATAATATGTAACGGGCATTACGGTGTGTTATATAGTATGTAATGGGCACTACTGTGTTATATAGTATGTAATGGGCATTACGGTGTGTTATATAGTATGTAATGGGCATTACTGTGTGTTATATAGTATGTAATGGGCATTACGGTGTGTTCTATAGTATGTGATGGGCATTACGGTGTTATATAGTATGTAATGGGCACTACTGTGTTATATAGTATGTAATGGGCATTACGGTGTGTTATATAGTATGTAATGGGCATTACTGTGTGTTATATAGTATGTAATGGGCATTACGGTGTGTTCTATAGTATGTGATGGGCACTACTGTGTTATATAGTATGTAATGGGCATTACGGTGTGTTATATAGTATGTAATGGGCTCTACTGTGTTATATAGTATGTAATGGGCATTACGGTGTGTTATATAGTATGTAATGGGCATTACTGTGTGTTATATAGTATGTAATGGGCATTACGGTGTGTTCTATAGTATGTGATGGGCATTACGGTGTTATATAGTATGTAATGGGCATTACGGTGTGTTATATAGTATGTAATGGGCACTACTGTGTTATATAGTATGTAATGGGCATTACGGTGTGTTATATAGTATGTAATGGGCATTACGGTGTGTTATACAGTATGCAATGGGCATTACGGTGTGTTATATAGTATGTAATGGGCACTACTGTGTTATATAGTATGTAATGGGCATTACGGTGTGTTATATAGTATGTAATGGGCATTACGGTGTGTTATATAGTATGTAATGGGCATTACGGTGTGTTATATAGTATGTAATGGGCACTACTGTGTTATATAGTATGTAATGGGCATTACGGTGTGTTATATAGTATGTAATGGGCACTACTGTGTTATATAGTATGTAATGGGCACTACTGTGTTATATAGTATGTAATGGGCATTACGGTGTGTTATATAGTATGTAATGGGCATTACGGTGTGTTATATAGTATGTAATGGACATTACGGTGTGTTATATAATATGTAATGGGCATTACTGTGTTATATAGTATGTAATGGGCATTACGGTGTGTTATACAGTATGTAATGGGCATTATGGTGTGTTATACAGTATGTAATGGGCACTACTGTGTTATATAGTATGTAATGGGCACTACTGTGTTATATAGTATGTAATGGGCACTACTGTGTTATATAGTATGTAATGGGCATTACGGTGTGTTATATAGTATGTAATGGGCATTACAGTGTGTTATATAGTATGTAATGGGCACTACTGTGTTATATAGTATGTAATGGGCACTACTGTGTTATATAGTATGTAATGGGCATTACGGTGTGTTATATAGTATGTAATGGGCACTACTGTGTTATATAGTATGTAATGGGCACTACTGTGTTATATAGTATGTAATGGGCATTACGGTGTGTTATATAGTATGTAATGGGCATTACGGTGTGTTATTGTCACAACATTCAGTTATTGATTGTTTCTTACCTGGTTTGTGGCTTCTCCTGTCTGTTCAGCCTGCTCCATGCTGCAAGGAAAGTCTGTGTGGCCTGAGCTTTGCTAATTACAGCACCTGGAGGAGTCCTTGCTGCTGACAGCTCTGTATAGTTGAACTGTGCTGTAAAGGTGCGTACCCACGGTACGATTCATGTTTCGTCCGATATCGTATGCGATGTCACGGGAACGCACTATAGGCTAAAAACCATCAGATTTGGACTGAAAATAATGTACGATCTGCAAACGATATGGTATACGATCTGACGTCACAGCTACTTGGCTAGATCCTGGAGGATCACAGTGTTTGCATAATGGGCAGGGATTTCAAAAAAATAACAAACCCCTCATTGGCAGGCTGTAGAAGTGGGTGTTTGCAGGGTTGTATAAAGGCTCAGCAGCCATTTTAAAATTATTGCATTTGTGCAGAGTGACTAGTTTGTATTCCCTCATCAGGTTATTGCAGCTAGTGTGCTAATCAACCTTTTCCAAGGTCAATAATGGATACTTTTCATTGCAATATGCTGGCAGCATATGCAGGAGCTGCTGTGATAGCAGAAAGGGAGAGCTCTAATGATGAGAGAGGAAAAGGCCCCAATAGGGCAAGGCGATCCTGCTGGACCAAGCATTGGCTTTTACAGAGGGAAACTCTCTCTCATATGCCACTACTTGTCCAGATTCGTGAAAACAACCCAGTAGACTACCGTAACTACCTGCGGATGGATGACAGTACATTCCAGGAACTGCTGGGACTGGTGAGGCCCTATATCCAAAGACAGGATACCACCATGCGGAGGGCAATACCTGCAGAGGACAGGCTGATCGTCACTCTGCGTTTCCTGGCAACAGGTAGATCCCTAGCGGATCTGAAGTTTGGGTCCTTGATTTCTCCTCAGGCTTTGGGCTGTATAATTCCTGAAACCTGCAGGGCCCTATATGCTGTCCTCAAGCCACAATACTTGAAGGTAAGGACAATTTAAAAGTCACATTAGTTGTAAATATGTATTCACAGCATCCTCCGTAGAGTATATGCTAATGCACATGGTCCCATTGTGTTCCCACTTAATTGCTTTATTTGAAGTGTCCTTTGTTCTCTATGTGTGCTCCCCGCATGCTCTGAAAGCAGCAGCAGACATATACCTAGAGAAATGAGCACACACCAAATACATTGTTTAATGTTGTAAAATCTGAATTAAACCAGACACCGCTTAAGATTGCTGACCACCCCAGCAGCAAGGCTTACGGAGACGAGGAGGGGGAGAGTTGGGGTGGGGTGGCCCGTAACTCTGTGGTGGCTTTTTTATGGGGCAGGAGAAATCTGCCCAGGTTGGTTTGTTGTAACCCAGTAAAACACAACAAGCATGGGCTTAATACAGGCCTGGCCAACCGCTGCCTCTCAAGATGTTGTGCAACTACAAATCACATCATGCCTTGCCACAGTTCAGCAATAAAGAAAGGTAGTGTTTAAACTGTGGCAAGGCATGGTCGCATTTGTAGTTTGGCAACATCTGTCCATCCTTAATATATATCATACATGGTTTGCAAAGTATAATTATGTGTAGAAGTGTGTACTGCCAATCAATTGTCCTCCTTGGGAAGGCTCAATTGTGAGCATCAACAATGAAATATGGTATAAAGTGATGTAAATATAAACCTCAAATGAAAATCATTTTTCTTCAACCTTTTTTTCTAGTTTCCTACTACCCGTGAGGAATGGCAGGGTATTGCGGCCGATTTTGAGACCAGATGGAACTTTCCAAACTGCGGAGGGGCCATCGATGGGAAGCATGTCCGCATTACACAGCCACCCAAATCGGGTTCCTTGTACTATAACTATAAGGGTTTTTTAGTGTAGTACTGCTGGCGATAGTGGACGCCAATTATGAATTTGTTTATGTGGATGTGGGTAAAAATGGCAGGGCATCAGATGGAGGTTCCCTGAAAGACACTCTTTTTTACCAGCACCTTGCCACAAAGCGCCTCAACCTCCCTTCTAGTGATGATTGCCAAAATGGACTAAATTTTGTTTTCCTAGCTGACGAGGCATTCGCACTCCATGAGCACATCATGCGGCCCTATCCTCAGAGAGTGCTTAATCAGGAGCGTCGTATTTTTAATTACAGGCTTTGCAGGGCGCGACGCACTGTGGAAAATGCCTTCGGCATAATGAGCAACAAGTTCAGGATTTTCCACAGTGCAATCAATATGCGCATCGACAAAATCCAATGGATAGTGCTTGCATGTTGTGCGCTGCATAATTTTTTGAGGCGCAAATCAAGACACGAAATACCAGTAGTGTCAGAACCGGAACCAGCACAGCAGTCTCAGGACATCGATGGGTGGACCTCCCTTAATGCAAACCCACTGGCACATGGGTCATCACAGCGTGCAAAGCAGGTCAGAGACCAATACCTGGCCTACTTCAATGGAGAGGGTGCATTGGACTGGCAGCTTCAAGCAATTGCCTGATACTGAACCTGCTATTTGTACATATTTGTTTAAGATACATTACTTTGACTGCAATGTCCAAAAAATTTGCATGTGTTGTATTTTTGGAACAAATGCTATGTTTCAAGTATTAAATAAGTTCATTGTATGTTACCCAAATGTATATTGTTTTTATTGAAAACCCAACTGTGATAGCTGAATGGTAGTGTACACAGATTGTGACGTACTTATCAATACCTTTGGGGAAAGCAGTAATTTATGAGAACAACAAAGTTTTGCAGAAAACAATATTTATTGCCCTTTCCACAAAAAATTGCAACCAGGCAATGTAGATTTTTTCTTTACAAAATAAAATGTGGTCCTTTCCACAAAAAATTGCAACCAGGCAATGTAGATTTTTTCTTTACCAAAAAAAATGAGGTATGATTTGTTTTCGGATCATAAAAACTATACTTCAAAGTAATGTGTTACAAGAACTTTACATCAAGCCACATATCACTACTTCCTAACGGCTCAGCATTAACTTCTAGATATCAGGAACAGAGATATCTTAACTACCCAAAGGGACTGCATATATTATAACATTTACAACTTGAACAGATCAGGCTCACAAAGGAGAGTGGCCTGTGCACCCACCCATACAGAGGGGGTACCACTCGGGCCGGGAGTGGAAGTTTGATATTGGGGCTGTGATGAGGTAGCACTTGGGCTACAATACAAGGGTGGGCTTGTATGTTCAGTAAAACTTGGTGGTGGGTATGATGTGCGAGATGGGTATTGGTTAGGGGGAGGACGTTGGCCTTGCTGCGTTGTATATGATGCTGATGATGCCAGGTTAATATCACGCCTTAATTCGCCACTGCGCCCCCGTATCATCAGATCATATACAATCCTCTTGAAATGGATGCGCTGGTCTGGTACCATTGCCTCCAATTCCTGTGCAACATGTGTACCAAAAGCATTGAATTCATTGGGTAACTTATGCAGAACCTCCTCTGCACTTTGGAGAAACCGCTCGGCACGGTTTGGTGCTGAACTTGAGGAAGCTCTAGACTTGATTGTGGTGAGGGTCCTCTTGGGTCTTGACGGAGGTGTGCTTTCCAACACCACAGCAGTCTGCTCGGCTTCGGTTTGTTGGGTGTTGGGTGGCTCTGTCTCCGCATCCGAAAGAGTGACCTTGAATGTGCACAAAAATAAACTGTCAATAACAAATTACATGAAGCTAAATAACACAGTAAATAATATTATGTATACACTCACCACGTTGCTATTATCTGTTTCCTCCTCTGGCAATAGCCCTGGAGAGACTTCCATCATTGAACACTGTGACTGACTTAGGGGGTCTTGATCCTGTAGGAAATGGAGCTGATCATAGTACCATAAAGATGGTTTTTCAATCTCCTCTACCCCGGCTCCAGAGCGTTTGGAATCCTCATATTTCTTGCGTTCTTTTAAGTATACTGTACGGAAATTTTGAATCTTCTTTTTCACAAACTTTATGTCGGCAGAAGCATTTATGCCTTTGACGTATGTCAGCATTTCCTGCAGTGCCTTGTTGCGTTTCTCCTTATTAGCATAATTTTTGTCCTTGACCCGCCACAGACACTCATTCGCCTCATACATGTCCAGAAATCCTGTCCAAAATTCCTGGTTTGGGGTTGCCATTTCTTAAAAAAAAAAAAATAATAATTTAATATCAACACAACACTGACATCACATATACTGTAATAAAGCACTTTCTTCACGCAGCTCTCCATCCCCTGTGATAATGCAGCCTCACCCTCCATCCCCTGTGATAATGCAGCCTCAGCCTCCATCCCCTGTGATAATGCAGCCTCCCCCTCCATCCCCTGTGATAATGCAGCATCACCAGTGGCGTAACTATAAATTTTGCTCCCCCCTGCTAAAAAATTTGTGGCGCCCCCCCCCCCCCCGCCCCTCCCACACACAAATATATATATATATATATATATATATATATATACATACATATACATATACATATATATATATATATATATATATATATATATATATATATATATATATATATATATATATATATATATATAGCCAGGATGCATGTTCTCACTAAGAGAGTGGAGAGAGACAAAAGGACAACAGAAAGAGAAAAGACATTTGAGAGAGGGAAGCAGAAAGAGCGGAGAGAGAGAAAGAGAGAGGACAGCAGAGAGAGGACAGCGGAGAGAGAGATAAGGACAGCAGAGAGAGAGAGAGAGATAAGGACAGCAGAGAGAGAGAGAGATAAGGACAGCAGAGAGAGAGAGAGATAAGGACAGCAGAGAGAGATAAGGACAGCAGAGAGAGATAAGGACAGCAGAGAGAGATAAGGACAGCAGAGAGAGATATGGACAGCAGAGAGAGATAAAGACAGCAGAGAGAGATAAAGACAGAAGAGAGAGATGAGGACAGCAGAGAGAGAGATGAGGACAGCAGAGAGAGAGATGAGGACATCAGAGAGAGATAAGGACATCAGAGAGAGATAAGGACATCAGAGAGAGATAAGGACAGCAGAGAGAGATAATGACAGCAGAGAGAGATAATGACAGCAGAAAGAGAGATAAGGACAGCAGAGAGAGATAAGGACAGCAGAGAGAGAGAGAGATAAAGACAGCAGAGAGAGATAAAGACAGTAGAGATAGAGATAAGGACAGCAATCATCATTTAGACAATCAGTGTACCGTAGAGGCAGCGGCCATTGTCCCGTGGAGGCTGCAGTGGGAAGCAGGGCATCACATTAGGGAGTGCAGGGCAGCAGCGACGGTGGGTCATGTGGACAGTGGAGGCAGGCATCACGGAGGCTGCAGCGGCAGGTCCAGAGAAGGCTATGGCTGCAGAGCCCGTGGCAGGACTCAGGAACGCTGGGCAGTAGAGCGTCATAACACTGCGGGCGTCCTGTGTTTCATTTCTCGCGCCGGGGCAGTCACCAGAGCGTGACATCAAGCCCCGGCAGACTGGAGGGGGAGGGTCCACACAGGGCTGCTCTGTACCTCACTCAGTACAGTCACCGGGCAGATAAGTGGTAATTGCCGGGGGAAGGGGAGGTTGTTGGGCGTCGGGCCGGCAGCGCAGTGTGCACCGGCGATGCGGGGTGGGCAGCGGCAGGCAAGTATATAGAAAGTGCTGGATGCCGGCGCCCACACAGACAGCGCTGCCACTCGCTCCCCCAAGCGGTGGCGGTGGCTGCCTTAGTGTAGTTACGCCAGTGAGCGTCACCCTCCATCCCCTTCATGCAGCCAGGTCTCCCATCCCCAACCAAGCACCATTTTCATGCAGGCTCCCCCACCTTAATACCCCTTGATGTATGCAGGCGACCCCTCCCAACCAAGCACCATTTTCATGCAGGCTCCCCCACCTACCCCTTGATGTATGCAGGCGACCCCTCCCAACCAAGCACCATTTTCATGCAGGCTCCCCCACCTACCCCTTGATGTATGCAGGCGACCCCTCCCAACCAAGCACCATTTTCATGCAGGCTCCCCCACCTACCCCTTGATGTATGCAGGCGACCCCTCCCAACCAAGCACCATTTTCATGCAGGCTCCCCCACCTACCCCTTGATGTATGCAGGCGACCCCTCCCTACCAAGCACCATTTTCTTGCAGGCTCCCCCACCTACCCCTTGATGTATGCAGGCGACCCCTCCCAACCAAGCACCATTTTCATGCAGGCTCCCCCATCTACCCCTTGATGTATGCAGGCGACCCCTCCCTACCAAGCACCATTTTCTTGCAGGCTCCCCCACCTACCCCTTGATGTATGCAGGCGACCCCTCCCTACCAAGCACCATTTTCTTGCAGGCTCCCCCATCTACCCCTTGATGTATGCAGGCGACCCCTCCCAACCAAGCACCATTTTCATGCAGGCTCCCCCACCTACCCCTTGATGTATGCAGGCGACCCCTCCCAACCAAGCACCATTTTCATGCAGGCTCCCCCACCTACCCCTTGATGTATGCAGGCGACCCCTCCCAACCAAGCACCATTTTCATGCAGGCTCCCCCACCTACCCCTTGATGTATGCAGGCGACCCCTCCCAACCAAGCACCATTTTCATGCAGGCTCCCCCACCTACCCCTTGATGTATGCAGGCGACCCCTCCCAACCAAGCACCATTTTCATGCAGGCACCCCCACCTACCCCTTGATGTATGCAGGCGACCCCTCCCAACCAAGCACCATTTTCATGCAGGCTCCCCCACCTACCCCTTGATGTATGCAGGCGACCCCTCCCAACCAAGCACCATTTTCATGCAGGCTCCCCCACCTACCCCTTGATGTATGCAGGCGACCCCTCCCTACCAAGCACCATTTTCATGCAGGCACCCCCACCTACCCCTTGATGTATGCAGGCGACCCCTCCCAACCAAGCACCATTTTCTTGCAGGCTCCCCCATCTACCCCTTGATGTATGCAGGCGACCCCTCCCAACCAAGCACCATTTTCATGCAGGCTCCCCCACCTACCCCTTGATGTATGCAGGCGACCCCTCCCTACCAAGCACCATTTTCTTGCAGGCTCCCCCATCTACCCCTTGATGTATGCAGGCGACCCCTCCCAACCAAGCACCATTTTCATGCAGGCTCCCCCATCTACCCCTTGATGTATGCAGGCGACCCCTCCCTACCAAGCACCATTTTCATGCAGGCTCCCCCACCTACCCCTTGATGTATGCAGGCGACCCCTCCCAACCAAGCACCATTTTCATGCAGGCTCCCCCACCTACCCCTTGATGTATGCAGGCGACCCCTCCCTACCAAGCACCATTTTCTTGCAGGCTCCCCCACCTACCCCTTGATGTATGCAGGCGACCCCTCCCTACCAAGCACCATTTTCATGCAGGCTCCCCCACCTACCCCTTGATGTATGCAGGCGACCCCTCCCAACCAAGCACCATTTTCATGCAGGCTCCCCCACCTACCCCTTGATGTATGCAGGCGACCCCTCCCTACCAAGCACCATTTTCTTGCAGGCTCCCCCACCTACCCCTTGATGTATGCAGGCGACCCCTCCCTACCAAGCACCATTTTCTTGCAGGCTCCCCCATCTACCCCTTGATGTATGCAGGCGACCCCTCCCAACCAAGCACCATTTTCATGCAGGCTCCCCCACCTACCCCTTGATGTATGCAGGCGACCCCTCCCAACCAAGCACCATTTTCATGCAGGCACCCCCACCTACCCCTTGATGTATGCAGGCGACCCCTCCCAACCAAGCACCATTTTCATGCAGGCTCCCCCATCTACCCCTTGATGTATGCAGGCGACCCCTCCCTACCAAGCACCATTTTCTTGCAGGCTCCCCCACCTACCCCTTGATGTATGCAGGCGACCCCTCCCTACCAAGCACCATTTTCTTGCAGGCTCCCCCATCTACCCCTTGATGTATGCAGGCGACCCCTCCCAACCAAGCACCATTTTCATGCAGGCTCCCCCACCTACCCCTTGATGTATGCAGGCGACCCCTCCCAACCAAGCACCATTTTCATGCAGGCTCCCCCACCTGCCCCTTGATGTATGCAGGCGACCCCTCCCAACCAAGCACCATTTTCATGCAGGCACCCCCACCTACCCCTTGATGTATGCAGGCGACCCCTCCCAACCAAGCACCATTTTCATGCAGGCACCCCCACCTACCCCTTGATGTATGCAGGCGACCCCTCCCTACCAAGCACCATTTTCTTGCAGGCTCCCCCACCTACCCCTTGATGTATGCAGGCGACCCCTCCCAACCAAGCACCATTTTCATGCAGGCACCCCCACCTACCCCTTGATGTATGCAGGCGACCCCTCCCAACCAAGCACCATTTTCATGCACGCACCCCCACCTACCCCTTGATGTATGCAGGCGACCCCTCCCAACCAAGCACCATTTTCATGCAGGCACCCCCACCTACCCCTTGATGTATGCAGGCGACCCCTCCCAACCAAGCACCATTTTCATGCAGGCACCCACACCTACCCCTTGATGTATGCAGGCGACCCCTCCCAACCAAGCACCATTTTCATGCAGGCACCCCCACCTACCCCTTGATGTATGCAGGCGACCCCTCCCTACCAAGCACCATTTTCTTGCAGGCTCCCCCACCTACCCCTTGATGTATGCAGGCGACCCCTCCCAACCAAGCACCATTTTCATGCAGGCACCCCCACCTACCCCTTGATGTATGCAGGCGACCCCTCCCAACCAAGCACCATTTTCATGCACGCACCCCCACCTACCCCTTGATGTATGCAGGCGACCCCTCCCAACCAAGCACCATTTTCATGCAGGCACCCACACCTACCCCTTGATGTATGCAGGCGACCCCTCCCAACCAAGCACCATTTTCATGCAGGCACCCACACCTACCCCTTGATGTATGCAGGCGACCCCTCCCAACCAAGCACCATTTTCATGCAGGCACCCCCACCTACCCCTTGATGTATGCAGGCGACCCCTCCCAACCAAGCACCATTTTCATGCACGCACCCACACCTACCCCTTGATGTATGCAGGCGACCCCTCCCAACCAAGCACCATTTTCATGCAGGCACCCCCACCTACCCCTTGATGTATGCAGGCGACCCCTCCCTACCAAGCACCATTTTCATGCACGCACCCCCACCTGCCCCTTGATGTATGCAGGCGACCCCTCCCTACCAAGCACCATTTTCATGCAGGCACCCCCACCTACCCCTTGATGTATGCAGGCGACCCCTCCCAACCAAGCACCATTTTCATGCACGCACCCACACCTACCCCTTGATGTATGCAGGCGACCCCTCCCAACCAAGCACCATTTTCATGCACGCACCCACACCTACCCCTTGATGTATGCAGGCGACCCCTCCCAACCAAGCACCATTTTCATGCAGGCACCCCCACCTACCCCTTGATGTATGCAGGCGACCCCTCCCAACCAAGCACCATTTTCATGCACGCACCCCCACCTACCCCTTGATGTATGCAGGCGACCCCTCCCAACCAAGCACCATTTTCATGCAGGCTCCCCCACCTACCCCTTGATGTATGCAGGCGACCCCTCCCAACCAAGCACCATTTTCATGCAGGCTCCCCCACCTACCCCTTGATGTATGCAGGCGACCCCTCCCAACCAAGCACCATTTTCATGCAGGCACCCCCACCTACCCCTTGATGTATGCAGGCGACCCCTCCCAACCAAGCACCATTTTCATGCAGGCTCCCCCACCTACCCCTTGATGTATGCAGGCGACCCCTCCCAACCAAGCACCATTTTCATGCAGGCACCCCCACCTACCCCTTGATGTATGCAGGCGACCCCTCCCAACCAAGCACCATTTTCATGCAGGCTCCCCCACCTACCCCTTGATGTATGCAGGCGACCCCTCCCAACCAAGCACCATTTTCATGCAGGCTCCCCCACCTACCCCTTGATGTATGCAGGCGACCCCTCCCAACCAAGCACCATTTTCATGCAGGCTCCCCCATCTACCCCTTGATGTATGCAGGCGACCCCTCCCTACCAAGCACCATTTTCATGCAGGCACCCACACCTACCCCTTGATGTATGCAGGCGACCCCTCCCAACCAAGCACCATTTTCATGCAGGCTCCCCCACCTACCCCTTGATGTATGCAGGCGACCCCTCCCAACCAAGCACCATTTTCATGCAGGCACCCCCACCTACCCCTTGATGTATGCAGGCGACCCCTCCCAACCAAGCACCATTTTCATGCAGGCTCCCCCATCTACCCCTTGATGTATGCAGGCGACCCCTCCCAACCAAGCACCATTTTCATGCAGGCTCCCCCATCTACCCCTTGATGTATGCAGGCGACCCCTCCCTACCAAGCACCATTTTCATGCAGGCTCCCCCACCTACCCCTTGATGTATGCAGGCGACCCCTCCCAACCAAGCACCATTTTCATGCAGGCTCCCCCACCTACCCCTTGATGTATGCAGGCGACCCCTCCCTACCAAGCACCATTTTCTTGCAGGCTCCCCCATCTACCCCTTGATGTATGCAGGCGACCCCTCCCAACCAAGCACCATTTTCATGCAGGCTCCCCCACCTACCCCTTGATGTATGCAGGCGACCCCTCCCAACCAAGCACCATTTTCATGCAGGCACCCCCACCTACCCCTTGATGTATGCAGGCGACCCCTCCCAACCAAGCACCATTTTCATGCAGGCTCCCCCATCTACCCCTTGATGTATGCAGGCGACCCCTCCCTACCAAGCACCATTTTCTTGCAGGCTCCCCCACCTACCCCTTGATGTATGCAGGCGACCCCTCCCTACCAAGCACCATTTTCTTGCAGGCTCCCCCATCTACCCCTTGATGTATGCAGGCGACCCCTCCCAACCAAGCACCATTTTCATGCAGGCTCCCCCACCTACCCCTTGATGTATGCAGGCGACCCCTCCCAACCAAGCACCATTTTCATGCAGGCACCCCCACCTACCCCTTGATGTATGCAGGCGACCCCTCCCAACCAAGCACCATTTTCATGCAGGCTCCCCCACCTGCCCCTTGATGTATGCAGGCGACCCCTCCCTACCAAGCACCATTTTCATGCAGGCACCCCCACCTACCCCTTGATGTATGCAGGCGACCCCTCCCAACCAAGCACCATTTTCATGCAGGCACCCCCACCTACCCCTTGATGTATGCAGGCGACCCCTCCCAACCAAGCACCATTTTCATGCAGGCACCCCCACCTACCCCTTGATGTATGCAGGCGACCCCTCCCTACCAAGCACCATTTTCTTGCAGGCTCCCCCACCTACCCCTTGATGTATGCAGGCGACCCCTCCCAACCAAGCACCATTTTCATGCAGGCACCCCCACCTACCCCTTGATGTATGCAGGCGACCCCTCCCAACCAAGCACCATTTTCATGCACGCACCCCCACCTACCCCTTGATGTATGCAGGCGACCCCTCCCAACCAAGCACCATTTTCATGCAGGCACCCACACCTACCCCTTGATGTATGCAGGCGACCCCTCCCAACCAAGCACCATTTTCATGCAGGCACCCACACCTACCCCTTGATGTATGCAGGCGACCCCTCCCAACCAAGCACCATTTTCATGCAGGCACCCCCACCTACCCCTTGATGTATGCAGGCGACCCCTCCCTACCAAGCACCATTTTCATGCAGGCACCCCCACCTACCCCTTGATGTATGCAGGCGACCCCTCCCAACCAAGCACCATTTTCATGCACGCACCCACACCTACCCCTTGATGTATGCAGGCGACCCCTCCCAACCAAGCACCATTTTCATGCAGGCACCCCCACCTACCCCTTGATGTATGCAGGCGACCCCTCCCTACCAAGCACCATTTTCATGCACGCACCCCCACCTACCCCTTGATGTATGCAGGCGACCCCTCCCTACCAAGCACCATTTTCATGCAGGCACCCCCACCTACCCCTTGATGTATGCAGGCGACCCCTCCCAACCAAGCACCATTTTCATGCACGCACCCACACCTACCCCTTGATGTATGCAGGCGACCCCTCCCAACCAAGCACCATTTTCATGCACGCACCCACACCTACCCCTTGATGTATGCAGGCGACCCCTCCCAACCAAGCACCATTTTCATGCAGGCACCCCCACCTACCCCTTGATGTATGCAGGCGACCCCTCCCAACCAAGCACCATTTTCATGCACGCACCCCCACCTACCCCTTGATGTATGCAGGCGACCCCTCCCTACCAAGCACCATTTTCATGCAGGCACCCCCACCTACCCCTTGATGTATGCAGGCGACCCCTCCCAACCAAGCACCATTTTCATGCACGCACCCACACCTACCCCTTGATGTATGCAGGCGACCCCTCCCAAACGACCACCATTTTCTTGCACGCACCCACACCGCAGCTGAAACACCCATGACAAAATGTACTTGCTTTTTGTGCCTGTCTCCAGCTCCTCGTGCCTCCTCTGGGTGTGTGCGTGCGTCGTGGTTTTTTTCCCTTGCTCCAGCTCCTCGGGCCTCCTCTGGGTGCGTGTGCGCCGCGGAATGGCTGATGGGGAGTGTCTGGGCAGTGTCCAGGAAGTGGCCAGGGCGTGCCGCTGATGACGCGCATTGCTTGCTAGAAAGCATACGATACAGTGTGCCGTACGATATGCACTGTATCTTATGCTTTCTAGCCAAAATTCAGTTGCATGCTCACCCGACCAGCTGCCTCCCAGACGACCGGCGGGAGCGCGCATCGTACGTCGGATAGTGCGTACACACGGTAAGATATAGTGCACTATCTAGCATGCTATTCGAAACCAGCTAGATAGTGTGCTAGATTTTGCACTATATCTTACCGTGGGTACGCACCTTTAGATCTGAGCTCAGCTAATTAGTTACACCTGGGTAACTCTCCTGCAGGAGAGTTCAGTGTAAACTGAGCATGCTCAGCCCATTGATTAGTCCACCTGTGGGTTCCCTGTGCTTCCTATAAAGGGCAGCCTCTGGGAGACAGAAGCTGCCAGAGTATAGGTTCACACCAGCTCCAGCGTTCCAGTGCCTTGTACTATTCCAGACTTCTGATTATTGCATCTGACCTCGGCTTGTTCCTGACCATTCTCCTGCCTGATCCTCGTGTACCGTACCCAGTGTTTACCAGTGTATGATTCCGGCTATTCTCCTGACTATTCTCCTGCCTGCTCCTTGTGTACTACATCCGTGACATCCAGTGTATGACCTTGGCTAGTTCTGTTACCATTCTCCTGCCTGCTCCCTGTGTGCTGCATTCCTTGGTACCGTATCTGCTCATCTGTTACTGATCCGGCTTGACGACCACGCTCCATATTCCACAAGCTACCACCACTCATACGGGGAACCTGACCAGGGGGCCGCGACCGACGTGTCGGGTGCCGCAGAAGCCCATATCCCGCTTGGAGGGGTCACTGGCAGAAAACCCCCGGCACGGTTAGACTCCGCGCCCCTGTGTCAGGTCTAGCCAATCCCCGAGTGGTAGTGCACCCCTAGTTTGTGACAGAATACTCTGGCCCAACTGGAATATGGATGCTGTTAGTGGCATGTCTCATAAAGAACTCCTGGAACACCTGCTGGTCCGGGTTGACAAGCAAGGACAGCACCAAGCTCTGATTATGCAAAGCTTGCAAACTCTGCAGCAGCAATTGGACCTCGCTCTACCCTCTCCAACACCAGTGATTTCTGATCCAGAGTCCATTAGGGTGCCTCGCCTGCTAATACAATAACGTCCTCACCCTTGTCACCAAACTGCTCAGCGAGTCTACTGTGGGCTTGGTGCCTGCAAGACCCTCAGATTCCACTCCGGGTACCCCATTGGCAAATACATCTGTGCCCTTAAAGGACAAGTACGTGAGTCGGCCTCGTCCCCAGTTGTCAGGTGAGGAACGCCAGCGACGCAGGTCCTTAAATTTATGTTTTTATTGTGGAGGCCAGGACCATTTGATTGGGGATTGCTCCCTCCGAGAGGCCAGGAATAAGGTTATTGCTGCTGTGCCCACTCAGGAAGAGTTCATGGTCACAAGCCCCAGGAGGGGAGTCCGAGTATTAAACCCAAAGATGGGGTTCTGTCCAGCCAGCCCCAGAAGGGGGTTCTGTTAGTCCAGCCCAAGGAGGGGCTTCCGAGTATTGTGCTCCAGGAGGAGCTTCCTAGTGTCCTGCCCAAGGAGGGGCTTCCGATTATTGTGCTCCAGGAGGAGCTTCCTAGTGTCTTGCCCAAGGAAGGGCTTCCTAGTGTCTTGCCCGAAGAGGGGCATAAAAGTGTTTCACCCCAAGTGGACTCTCACAGTGTCGAGTTCCGAGAGGGGTCTCAGAATGGCGAGCCCCAAGAAGGGGTACAGAGTCTTTTTCCTCAGAAGGGGTCTCGGAGGGTAATTTCCCAAGAGGGTTCTCAAATTCTCAAGCCGCAGAACAGGGTTCAGAGTGTCGTGCACCAGGAGGGGTCTCAGACTGTCAGACTCCAAGCAGGGTCTCAGAGTACCACACCCCAAACAGGGTCTCTGAGCATTGCGCCCCAGGAGGGTTTCCCGAGCACTGCACCCCAAGAGGGGTCTCTGAAACTGGTACCCCAAAAAGGGCCTCTGAGTACACTACCCCAAGAGGAATCTCCGAGAGTTGCGCCCCTAAAGGATCCTCTGGTAGCCACACCCCAGGAAGGGTCTCTGAGTGTGGCTTCCCAGGTTGGGCCACTGAGCACTTTGCCTCAAGAAGGGACTTACGTCACCCCAAGTGGGGGTTCCGAGTCTGTCACCCCAGAAGGGGGTTCCGAGTCTGTCACCCCAGAAGGGGGTTCCGAGTCTGTCACCCCAGAAGGGGGTTCCGAGTCTGTCACCCCAGAAGGGGGTTCCGAGTCTGTCACCCCAGAAGGGGGTTCCGAGTCTGTCACCCCAGAAGGGGGTTCCGAGTCTGTCACCCCAGAAGGGGGTTCCGAGTCTGTCACCCCAGAAGGGGGTTCCGAGTCTGTCACCCCAGAAGGGGGTTCCGAGTCCGTCACCCCAGAAGGGGGTTCCGAGTCCGTCACCCCAGAAGGGGGTTCCGAGTCCGTCACCCCAGAAGGGGGTTCCGAGTCCGTCACCCCAGAAGGGGGTTCCGAGTCCGTCACCCCAGAAGGGGGTTCCGAGTCCGTCACCCCAGGTGGGGGTTCCGAGCCCGTCACCCCAGGTGGGGGTTCCAGGTCTGTCACTCCTGGTGGAGATCCATCTGCCCTTGCCTCCGGGCATGAGGACCCATCTGCCCTTGCCTCCGGGCATGAGGACCCATCTGCCCTTGCCTCCGGGCATGAGGGGGGTTCCGAGTCCATCACCCCAGAAGGGGGTTCTGAGTCCGTCACCCCAGGTGGGGGTTCCGAGTCCGTCACCCCAGGTGGGGGTTCCGAGTCCGTCACCCCAGGTGGGGGTTCCGAGTCCGTCACCCCAGGTGGGGGTTCCGAGTCCGTCACCCCAGGTGGGGGTTCCGAGTCCGTCACCCCAGGTGGGGGTTCCGAGTCCGTCACCCCAGGTGGGGGTTCCAGGTCTGTCACTCCTGGTGGAGATCCATCTGCCCTTGCCTCCGGGCATGAGGACCCATCTGCCCTTGCCTCCGGGCATGAGGACCCATCTGCCCTTGCCTCCGGGCATGAGGACTTGTGTGTCGTGGCCTCTGGGCCAGTCTCTGTGGCCTCTGGGAAAATCTCCTTGGCCTCCGGGCCTGCCTCCGTGGCCTCCGGGCCAGTCTCCGCGGCCTCCGGGCCAGTCTCCGCGGCCTCCGGGCCAGTCTCCGCGGCCTCCGGGCCAGTCTCCTTGGCCTCCGGGCCTACCTCCGTGGTCTCCAGGTGTGCATCCGTTGCCTCCGGGCCTGTCTCCATTACCTCTGCGGTCTCCAGGTCTGCTTCCATGACCCCTGGGCCTAAACATGTCAGCCAAGAAAAAATTTCTAGAGTACCGATGTCTACTGTACTGGACATCCATAAGGCGTCAGCAGTGCCTCAAGTTCAAGAGACATCCATTGTGTCTAAGGTCCCACCAGGGTTGGCTAGTACACAAAAGCCAGCTGAAGAGTCTTCTGAAGATATTTGTTTTGATGGGAACCTTGCCCATTACCAGGCTTTAGCGGATCACTACTTAGATGCCATGAATCATGATCCATCTTCCAGAGTCAATTTGGCAAATATTGTAAGATTTATGATCTTATCCTTCCGGGGAGAAGCACTAAAATGGGTCAATCCACTTGTTGAAGCCAATGATCCTCGACTGCAAGATCTGATATCATTCTCCAGGGCTGTGATCGAGAAATTTGAATCTAAGACTCCTTCATCCTCCCTGGCTAAAAGTCTGCCTATGCCTCTTCAAAACCATGGGTCATCTAGACGGCATACCGAGAGTACTAGAGCTTCTGAAAAAAATTTTTTGCCAAGATCTGAATCGAAGAACTCAATAGTTAGGGGCATACGTGTCGGCTCTTTAGCACTTCATGGTCTCAAAGAATCATCCGCTAAAAAATCTTTGATTTGCACCCCAGAACTAGACTCCAACTCAGATTATGATTCTGAACACGATGCTGCTCCTTTTTTGGGTGGTCTAGTGTTGGCCAGAGCCCACTTTGAAGAGCCAGAGGCGTCACCAGCCTTGAAGGGATCTAAGTGTTCTTCTAAGAAAAAGAAGAAGCACCACAGGCGACCTTGAAAGTATCCATGTGGGGTGTTCGGAGCCCACCCCTAGAGGGGAGGGTAATGTCACAACATTCAGTTATTGTATTGTTTCTTACCTGGTTTGTGGCTTCTCCTGTCTGTTCAGCCTGCTCCATGCTGCAAGGAAAGTCTGTGTGGCCTGAGCTTTGCTAATTACAGCACCTGGAGGAGTCCTTGCTGCTGACAGCTCTGTATAGTTGAACTGTGCTGTGAGATCTGAGCTCAGCTAATTAGTTACACCTGGGTAACTCTCCTGCAGGAGAGTTCAGTGTAAACTGAGCATGCTCAGCCCATTGATTAGTCCACCTGTGGGTTCCCTGTGCTTCCTATAAAGGGCAGCCTCTGGGAGACAGAAGCTGCCAGAGTATAGGTTCACACCAGCTCCAGCGTTCCAGTGCCTTGTACTATTCCAGACTTCTGATTATTGCATCTGATCTCGGCTTGTTCCTGACCATTCTCCTGCCTGATCCTCGTGTACCGTACCCAGTGTTTACCAGTGTATGATTCCGGCTATTCTCCTGACTATTCTCCTGCCTGCTCCTTGTGTACTACATCCGTGACATCCAGTGTATGACCTTGGCTAGTTCTGTTACCATTCTCCTGCCTGCTCCCTGTGTGCTGCATTCCTTGGTACCGTATCTGCTCATCTGTTACTGATCCGGCTTGACGACCACGCTCCATATTCCACAAGCTACCACCACTCATACGGGGAACCTGACCAGGGGGCCGCGACCGACGTGTCGGGTGCCGCAGAAGCCCATATCCCGCTTGGAGGGGTCACTGGCAGAAAACCCCCGGCACGGTTAGACTCCGCGCCCCTGTGTCAGGTCTAGCCAATCCCCGAGTGGTAGTGCACCCCTAGTTTGTGACAGTTATATAGTATGTAATGGGCATTACGGTGTGTTATATAGTATGTAATGGGCATTACGGTGTGTTATATAGTATGTGATGGGCATTACTGTGTGTTATATAGTATGTAACGGGCATTACGGTGTGTTATATAGTATGTAATGGGCACTACTGTGTTATATAGTATGTAATGGGCATTACGGTGTGTTATATAGTATGTAATGGGCATTACGGTGTGTTATATAGTATGTAATGGGCACTACTGTGTTATATAGTATGTAATGGGCATTACGGTGTGTAATATAGTATGTAATGGGCATTACGGTGTGTTATATAGTATGTAATGGGCATTACGGTGTGTTATATAGTATGTCATGGGCATTACGGTGTTATATAGTATGTCATGGGCATTACGGTGTGTTATATAGTATGTAATGGGCATTACGGTGTGTTATATAGTATGTGATGGGCATTACTGTGTGTTATATTGTATGTGATGGGCATTACGTGTGTTATATAGCATGTAATGGGCATTACGGTGTGTTAAATAGTATGTAATGGGCATTACGGTGTTTTATATACTATGTAATGGGCATTATGGTGTGTTATATAGTATGTAATGGGCATTACGGTGTGTTATATAGTATGTAATGGGCACTACTGTGTTATATAGTATGTAATGGGCATTACGGTGTGTTATATAGTATGTCATGGGCATTACGGTGTGTTATATAGTATGTAATGGGCATGACGGTGTGTTATATAGTATGTCATGGGCATTACGGTGTTATATAGTATGTCATGGGCATTACGGTGTGTTAAATAGTATGTAATGGGCATTACGGTGTGTTATATAGTATGTCATGGGCATTACGGTGTGTTATAGAGTATGTGATGGGCATTACGGTGTGTTATATAGTATGTAATGGGCATTATGGTGTGTTATATAGAATGTGATGGGCATTACGGTGTGTTATATAGTATGTGACGGGCATTACTGTGTGTTATATAGTATGTGACGGGCATTACTGTGTGTTATATAGTATGTAACGGGCATTACGGTGTGTTATATAGTATGTAATGGGCACTACTGTGTTATATAGTATGTAATGGGCATTACGGTGTGTTATATAGTATGTAATGGGCACTACTGTGTTATATAGTATGTAATGGGCATTACGGTGTGTTATATAGTATGTAATGGGCATTATGGTGTGTTATATAGTATGTAATGGGCATTACGGTGTGTTATATAGTATGTGATGGGCATTACGGTGTGTTATATAGTATGTGATGGGCACTACTGTGTTATATAGTATGTAATGGGCATTACGGTGTGATATATAGTATGTAATGGGCACTACTGTGTTATATAGTATGTAATGGGCATTACGGTGTGTTAAATAGTATGTAATGGGCATTACGGTGTGTTATATAGTATGTCATGGGCATTACGGTGTGTTATATAGTATGTCATGGGCATTACGGTGTGTTATAGAGTATGTGATGGGCATTACGGTGTGTTATATAGTATGTAATGGGCATTATGGTGTGTTATATAGAATGTGATGGGCATTACGGTGTGTTATATAGTATGTAATGGGCATTACGGTGTGTTATATAGTATGTAATGGGCACTACTGTGTTATATAGTATGTAATGGGCATTACGGTGTGTTATATAGTATGTAATGGGCATTATGGTGTGTTATATAGTATGTAATGGGCATTACGGTGTGTTATATAGTATGTGATGGGCATTACGGTGTGATATATAGTATGTATTGGGCACTACTGTGTTATATAGTATGTAATGGGCATTACGGTGTGTTATATAGTATGTAATGGGTACTACTGTGTTATATAGTATGTAATGGGCATTACGGTGTGTTATATAGTATGTAATGGGCATTACGGTGTGTTATATAGTATGTGATGGGCATTATGGTGTGTTATATAGTATGTATTGGGCACTACTGTGTTATATAGTATGTAATGGGCATTACGGTGTTTTATATAGTATGTAATGGGCATTATGGTGTGTTATATAGTATGTAATGGGCATTACGGTGTGTTATATAGTATGTAATGGGCACTACTGTGTTATATAGTATGTAATGGGCATTACGGTGTGTTATATAGTATGTCATGGGCATTACGGTGTGTTATATAGTATGTAATGGGCATTACGGTGTGTTATATAGTATGTCATGGGCATTACGGTGTTATATAGTATGTCATGGGCATTACGGTGTGTTAAATAGTATGTAATGGGCATTACGGTGTGTTATATAGTATGTCATGGGCATTACGGTGTGTTATATAGTATGTCATGGGCATTACGGTGTGTTATAGAGTATGTGATGGGCATTACGGTGTGTTATAGAGTATGTGATGGGCATTACGGTGTGTTATATAGTATGTGATGGGCATTATGTTGTGTTATATAGAATGTGATGGGCATTACGGTGTGTTATATAGTATGTGACGGGCATTACTGTGTGTTATATAGTATGTAACGGGCATTACGGTGTGTTATATAGTATGTAATGGGCACTACTGTGTTATATAGTATGTAATGGGCATTACGGTGTGTTATATAGTATGTAATGGGCACTACTGTGTTATATAGTATGTAATGGGCATTACGGTGTGTTATATAGTATGTAATGGGCATTATGGTGTGTTATATAGTATGTAATGGGCATTACGGTGTGTTATATAGTATGTGATGGGCATTACGGTGTGTTATATAGTATGTGATGGGCACTACTGTGTTATATAGTATGTAATGGGCATTACGGTGTGTTATATAGTATGTAATGGGCACTACTGTGTTATATAGTATGTAATGGGCATTACGGTGTGTTATATAGTATGTAATGGGCATTACGGTGTGTTATATAGTATGTGATGGGCATTATGGTGTGTTATATAGTATGTATTGGGCACTACTGTGTTATATAGTATGTAATGGGCATTACGGTGTGTTATATAGTATGTGATGGGCACTACTGTGTTATATAGTATGTAATGGGCATTACGGTGTGTTATATAGTATGTAATGGGCATTACGGTGTGTTATATAGTATGTCATGGGCATTACGGTGTTATATAGTATGTCATGGGCATTACGGTGTGTTATATAGTATGTAATGGGCATTACGGTGTTATATAGTATGTCATGGGCATTACGGTGTGTTATATAGTATGTAATGGGCATTACGGTGTGTTATATAGTATGTGATGGGCATTACGGTGTGTTATATAGTATGTGATGGGCATTACGGTGTGTTATATAGTATGTAATGGGCATTACGGTGTGTTATATAGTATGTGATGGGTATTACAGTGTGTTATATAGTATGTGATGGGCATTACTGTGTGTTATATAGTATGTGATGGGCATTACGGTGTGTTATATAGCATGTAATGGGCATTACGGTGTGTTAAATAGTATGTAATGGGCATTACGGTGTTTTATATAGTATGTAATGGGCATTATGGTGTGTTATATAGTATGTAATGGGCATTATGGTGTGTTATATAGTATGTAATGGGCATTACGGTGTGTTATATAGTATGTAATGGGCATCATGTGTGGCCTTATATGTAATTGGCATTATGGCATTTAGCCTTATGTGTAATGAGTATTACAAAGTTCGCTAAAATGTGCAATGGGCATTACGTGTGTGGTATAATGTTAGGCCGCGCCCCCTTTTCACCGCGCAAGAGTCCTGCCTACTATAAATTGTGGGGAGGGGGGGCGCGAAACATGCCCTTGCTCCGGGCACCGTGGCACCTAGCTACACCTAGCCGGGAGCACATACAATGGGAAGTCCCTGCCAGTCTGATAATATCACCAGCGGCTGCATGTGCAGAGCGGGGGACATCACTGACTGATATCGTGAGCGATACGGCAATATTGTTCTCCCGTGGCACCACCTACAGTATATAGTTAACTATATATAGGCAGTTGTGAGAATCACTAAATGTGTACCCAGTATTACTGCCCAGAGAGAAGATTACCTCAGAACACAATGCACATGAGTTTCCCGAAATAGCAGCCACCACCATCACTGCCAGGTGTAAGCACTCAGTAGCAGTGGCGTAACAATAGAGCCGCAGACCCTGCAATGGCGGGGAGGCGCTGACTAAGTGTGGGCGCCCGGTGCTGGGGGTCTGCGGGGGATATTGCTTTGCTGCCACCGCATCTGCAGTGGCTGGGAGTCGGAAGTGGACTCACAGATTTATTAGCCTGGTCCCGGCGCTTCTCCTGGCTGGCTCCTTATGAAAAATATCCCTTACAAAATGGCCACCCCCTTAAAGCGGACAGTTTTTGAGGAGGCAGCGGCCTTCTCTAGCCTCCTTAAAAACGGTCTGCTGTTAGGGGGCAGCCATTTTGTGAGGGACATTTTTCATACTGCTGAGCCAGGAGGAGCGCCGGGATCAGGCTATTAAATCTGCGGTTCCCGACTCCCGGCCACAGCAGATGTGGCGTCAGGCCAGTGCCACAGACCATTACGAAGGGGTAAGGCATCTTAGCTTGGGGGGGGGGGGGGATTCATAATACCAGCTTGTGTCCCTTACTGAGTCTGGTCACAAAGAGGCATCTACCCATGAGGTCAGCGGGGCCCCCGTCATGCCTCTTGCAATGGTTGAGTAACAAGTTGGGGCCATACATGTAAATAGCACTGCAGAGAGACCAGAAAACGGTGGCACATCTATTTTCCTTATTGCCTCCCTTGGTACAGCAGCCATAATAATAATTAAATCTGACTTATTATAGGGTATATGGTCATTTGGTCGACATGCATTGGGTCAACCACTGAAGGCTGACATGGCTTAGATCGACACAAGTAGGTCAACATTCAAAAGGTTGACATGAGAGTTTCACATAACTTTGGATGGCCAGTATATCTTTTTCAGGGCTCCTTGGAACCTGCTGGACCCTAGGCAGGTGCCTAAATTGCCCTGCACATACAGTACTGTTACAGATGGCAATCTCAGTTCTGGACATACAGTACTGTTACAGATGGCAATCTTAGTGATGCACATACAGTACTGTTACAGATGGCAGTCTCAGTGCTGCACATACAGTACTGTTACAGATGGCAGTGTCAGTGCTGCACATACAGTACTGTTACAGATGGCAGTGTCAGTGCTGCACATACAGTACTGTTACAGGTGGCAGTGTCAGTGCTGCACATACAGTACTGTTACAGGTGGCAGTGTCAGTGCTGCACATACAGTACTGTTACAGGTGGCAGTGTCAGTGCTGCACATACAGTACTGTTACAGGTGGCAGTGTCAGTGCTGCACATACAGTACTGTTACAGGTGGCAGTGTCAGTGCTGCACATACAGTACTGTTACAGGTGGCAGTGTCAGTGCTGCACATACAGTACTGTTACAGGTGTCAGTGTCAGTGCTGCACATGCAATACTGTTACAGGTGGCCATTTTAGTGCTGCACATACAGTACTGTTACAGATGGCAATCTCAGTGATGCACATACAGTACTGTTACAGATGGCAGTCTCAGTGCTGCACATACAGTACTGTTACAGATGGCAGTCTCAGTCCTGCACATACAGTACTGTTACAGATGGCAGTCTCAGTGCTGCACATACAGTACTGTTACAGATGGCAGTCTCAGTCCTGCACATACAGTACTGTTACAGATGGCAGTCTCAGTGCTGCACATACAGTACTGTTACAGGTGGCAGTATCAGTGCTGCACATACAGTACTGTCACAGGTGGCAGTGCTGCACATACAGTACTGTTACAGGTGGCAATCTCAGTGCTGCACATGCAGTACTGTTACAGGTGGCCATTTTAGTGCTGCACATACAGTACTGTTACAGATGGCAATCTCAGTGCTGCACATACAGTACTGATACAGATGGCAATTTTAGTGCTGCACACGGGGGTGGCAACAGAAACCGTGGGGCCCGGAAGTGGATGAATTTTGGATGGCCATGATCTTTTTTTGAGGCCCCTTGGAACCTGCTGGACCCTAGGCAGGTGCCTTAGTTGCCTTGTGGAAAATCTGCCCCCGGGGCCCAGCCCAGCTATATCTGCCTCCCCCTTCAACCCTTTCCCTCAGACCCCCACCCATAGGTGCTTTAAGGGGGCCCGTGTGCAGGCTCAGATTGGGCCCTCTCCTCTCTGGCTGTGAAATGGACTCTGCATGCACAGGTCCCACGGGAACATAAAGGAGAGAGGGCGGCCTGCTGTGCTCCTGCTAGACCGTCCCAATTATCACTCCCCTTGAAATCATACTCTGAGACAAGTTTTGGGATTAAATCATTGGCCACAGTTTTATTCACAATCCTTAACCAACGTTTTGCAGGGTGAGGACAGAGAGCGGTGGGCAAGGTGCAAGAGCCTATCAATGCCGATCATTGATTCGCGCTGGGGCGTGCCACATACCTACCCGGTAGGCCCTCGGCAACGCCCCCTCCCGTTCCTGGGGGCCAGCCCCCGCAGATCACTCTCGCCTGGCGCGCAGCCGATGGCCTGCCGTCGAAAGCTGGAGCCTGGCGTGCGGCCCCCACGCCGAGGGTGAATCTGCCACCTCAGCTGGTTCCCCTTCTCCGCCTGCCTTGCGCACCGCCTCTTCCTGCCCTGCAACATACCTTAATGCAACAACTGTGACATAATACATAACTCATACCAAATATCATTACAATACATCCCTGTAACAGCTTTAAGTCATACAAAATACTGTTACAATACATCACTGCAACTAATGCGACATAGCACATAACACATACAAAATACCGTTACAACAAATCACTGCAACAATTGCGACATAGCACATAACTCGCAAAAAGTACTGTTACCATATCGACTTGACATGTCTAAGCTTCCTCACGCACTTATGCCATACAAAAGGGTGGGTGGGTGTTATTGTGTTCCGATGATGTGTGCTCGGCCTCCACCCTGCCCCAGACTTTTAACCCCTTCCTGGCAGTTCCCTCCCCCTGGTGCTTCATTGGCTGCCCTTGTCCCCCAAGTGTGAAAGGGGGCGGGGATACCATCCCGACACCCCCCCCCCCTTGTTGTGCCGGGTCACCAGTAGCGCGGCCTGCCCCTCCCCCTTATGCCGCGTCGGCGCCATGCCGGCACCTGTGCTCCCTTAAAGGAGAGAGGGCGGCCTGCTGTGCTCCTGCTAGACCGTCCCAATTATCCCTCCCCTTGAAATCATACTCTGAGACAAGTTTTGGGATTAAATCATTGGCCACAGTTTTATTCACAATCCTTAACCAACGTTTTGCAGGGTGAGGACAGAGAGCGGTGGGCAAGGTGCAAGAGCCTATCAATGCCGATCATTGATTCGCGCTGGGGCGTGCCACATACCTACCCGGTAGGCCCTCGGCAACGCCCCCTCCCGTTCCTGGGGGCCAGCCCCCGCAGATCACTCTCGCCTGGCGCGCAGCCGATGGCCCGCCGTCGAAAGCTGGAGCCTGGCGTGCGGCCCCCACGCCGAGGGTAGATCTGCCACCTCAGCTGGTTCCGCTCCTCCGCCTGCCTTGCGCACCGCCTCTTCCCGCCACCGAGGTTTCCGGGTATTGCCCGGGCACCGAAAAACCCCCACCCTGCACAAACGCCCTTCCCTCACACTCCCTGCGCTTCCTGGAGTGCGTTGTTAACCAGTCGATGCCAATGCCCGGCAAATGCACTCCATCCACCTCATACATGCCCTTGATTGTCGGGTTGATATCTGCATGTTGGATAACCCCCCTTCACACGCTTGGCTACTGCCACCTTTACCTTCTTCCTGGTCCTTCCCATGGCTCCTCCTTTCTTTGCCTCGCGCCATACCATCCTGTGGATGCTGTAGTACCCTAACCCTAAGTCGGTGCTGACCGTTCTTACCAGGTCAAGGGATCTGACATCCCCTAACTCATTACCTCCCCGATGACCAACTATCGTGTCCGGCGTGCCGGCCATCCCCTTGCCCAGTGGCAAAGCCTCCCTGGGCCCGTTCCACCTCATCCCCCTCTGCCAGAACCAAAACACTCGTCCTTCGCTCCTTGGCAGCCCTAGCTGCCTGCCGTAAGGCCTGGCCGCAGCCCTGACTTCGGCCCAGTGAACGTAGGAGTGGCCGACAATCCATATTTGTTTTAGGTTCGTATTCCTTGCGGAGGGGAAAGAGTTAATTATCTGTCAGCTTGTTGGCGACCAGCTTGGCATAAATCTTATAACGATCCGCTTTTCACCTGCCCGGCGCTCTGCTCCCAGCACCTATGCGGCCTTCACTAGCCACGGAAGTGGCCGCCCCATACCCATGCTCGCTGTCCTCATACCTACAAAGGCCCTAACCACTGCCACCAGGGCACGTTGCCGGGTCCGTATGACTGTTAAGCTGGGCCCATTTACCCTTGCCCTCCTGATCCGTCTTTGACCTGTGAATCTTGCACAGCGCCGCCTACTTAGTTACTGCCACATTTCTATGCTGCGGGTCCTCTCCTGTTGACAACCTCGTTCCCGCCACTACTAAAAGCCATTGCGAATGCCGCCCTAAACAGGGCTGCTTCCCTATGGCCCTGGCAGACAGTTGTAATCTGGTCCCACAAACTCCACAACCTTTCTATTGTGATGGGTTGCCTTGCGTCCGGCCTCAGCCTCCGTCCTGGCCCAGCCCCTCCTGGTCAGGTGCACTGCGAATGACTTCGCCTTGTCGACTCTGCCACTGAGCTTGTCGAAACAAGATGCCTGCCAGCAAGGCGCCTAGCCGGGATTTTGAGGCCTGCTCCTGCCTGAGCCTGGCCAAGAAAGCCAACAGCTGCTGCTGCGCGCTGAGTCTCTCGGCGACTACCGTAACCTGGCAATCCTTCCAGCAATTCCATGCCACCTTGTATGCTTCCCAAGTCCTTGGTGCCGGTGACCGCTCCGCCCGGTTAGCTAACTCGGCTTGACTATCTGCCAGAGGCATGAAGGGCATGTTAGACCTGATGTGCTCGCGCTTGGCGCTGCTGCCCTGGCAGCTTCCCCGTTCTGCCGCGACAGCGTGTCCGCTATCACGCTCTTTCCCCTGGCACATGCTTTTCCCTGAATGTAATATTGTGGCGACAGCGTGTCCGATATCACGCTCTTTCCCCTGGCACATGCTTTTCCCTGAATGTAATATTGTGGTGCCGGGTCACCAGTAGCGCGGCCTGCCCCTCCCCCTTATGCCGTGTCGGCGCCATGCCGGCACCTGTGCTCCCTTGGGATACGCACCACGTTACCGAGGACACATCTAGTGCACATGCAAGACCCAGTGATTATTTCCACTGTGCTGCCAGACCAACAGAGATGTGTGTATGATTAAATGGGGGCAGGTTGTGCATTGTGTGGCCCTAGAGGCCCACCCATTACAGATACGTCAGTGCCTTCACCCCAAGTGGTAAGGCTGCAGGTGGCTGCCGCTTTCTTTCTATCACAGTGATGTGCCCTATTGGAGGCAGTGTTTCCTGCTGTCTGCTTGGCTCAGGCTGATCGGAGACTGTGGTGGCAATGGCAGTAGGAGACAGGGAGGGGCCATCATGACATCCTCGGGACCAGACCAAATAACTCAAAATGGGGGATATCGATTGGCATATGTTGATTGCGCAGGTGGAGCAGACAGTAGAAAAGAATGAATAGGTGCTGTGGCTACATTTTTTTTGTGGTCATGATCCGATATGGGTGTCCTGTCGCTGGGCCTGTTTGCACATAGATTTGCACTACAGATCTAGGGGCACATTTATTATTCAATATTTGCAGCTAATACCCTAAAACCAATCGTTTTCGCGGGTTAGACGCCAATATTAAGCACCACCAGTATGTATCGCAAAGTGACCGCAGCAGAATTTCTGATATCTGCTGAAATTCCTACTGTCCTGCCCACAGCTGCATCCCCCATAGGTTTCTTCAAGGAGTTGCAATGCTGCCCGATGTACCAATACTGGCTTGTGTAAGACAGACTTTGTGTGTATATGCTGGGCCCCCGGATACAGCAGCCTCAGGCAAGCAGATACAGCCGGGTGCACATGTGGCAAGTGTTGCGGCAGCTGCCACTGTCTTTTTTTCCATCAGGCACTGACAGCGGACCGCCCCTCAGGTTCCAGCGCCCATAGGCAGCTGCCTAATGGAAGCGCCGGCCCTGCAGGTAGCGAATGTTATACGGTACAGTAATCACACCGATCACACAGTGGGTGAGTACATGTATCTGTTACCTGATTACATGAGTAACGCGGCTTAGTCCAGCCGCAAGCAGTTCCCAGGCCTAGTACTGAAGTGATAGTAGGCCGCAGACACCAGGACATTGTTACTATCACATTGATCCCAGCACTTACTGTATAACAACAATACAAACAAACTGAAAAACCAACATATTTCCGGCCATATTACTACTTTCCACACCGTCATAATGCATCAAAGGTTTATTACTAATGCAGTTAGTCAGTAAAAGTGATACACGTCAGTAAATATGGCTTTCCTTATGTCCGTCAGCTACTGGGACTCCATGTTCTTGTACACTAGAGCTGTATTCAGTGTCCCCAGTGCTGCCTCTGTGTCATGGCCGTCTTCCCTAGATGTACCCGAGAAGGGGCGGTTCCTCCTCATACGGAACATAACAGCCCGTGCGCAGTATCGGCTTCCTCCTCCGGCCGCTGAGGTCGGTATCAGAGGGATCCGGAAGTGAAGGCTGTTGGTTGTCGGATGTCCCGGATGCCTGTGGTCCTTCTCTGGGGTTTGGGGGTTGTGGCTTAGTCCAAGCCATGTGTCTGAGCTGCGCGGTGTCCACCAGAGAACTGTAGGAGCTGGAAATGGCGTTGTGCGATGTGAATCTCGCTGCATACTTTGTCAGACGTCTGGTTATTATGGCGTTTGCAATGTCACATACACAAGTCTTCTCCCGTACTTCCGTGTGGATCTCCAGCAGCAGACCGTAGGCATGGGGTCCTTTTAAATTTTTCATCATAAACATCAGTGATGGACAATCTCTATTTCCAGGGCAAGATCTGAAAGCAACGCTCTCAGGTTGGGTGGGCCCCCACTGGATGGGCCCCCTTCTTTTCTCCATGTTCAGTGTCCTCTCAGCTACAAATTCGGATAATTAGTAAAGCTGCTCCTCTCGCACTTCCTATCTGTCCAACAGACAAGAAACTCTGGAACCACAGCAAGGCCTCGTGTTCCATAAGCATTATGATGTCATAGCAGCCTCCAACTGCCACTATGACCACATCAGGCCATGCTGGGCTGTTGCTGTGATATGTGAAAATCAGTTTAAATGTCTACATCCAGTATTAAAGTTGTTTTACAATATAGCGACTTAGCCATAATCACACATCAGTGTTACACATTATCATACACACACAATCATACCTCAGCATTACACATAATCACACATCAGTGTTACACAGTATCACACACACAATCATACCTCAGCATTACACATAATCACACATCAGTGTTACACAGTATCACACACACACAATCATACCTCAGCATTACACATAATCACACACCAGTGTTACACAGTATCACACACACAATCATACCTCAGCATTACACATAATTACACACCAGTGTTACACATTGGGGGTTATTTTGGTTCACTCTTTCTGACAAATACCTTCTTAGATGGACAAAACCATGGCTCTTATTCTAGTTGACTCTTTCGGATGTGCGTTCGTTCGGAAATGACTGAACGCCCCGCACATCGGAACGGCAGAGAACACACGCCTACATGTCGCCCGCATTCGTTCGGACGGACTTCCACAGAAGATGGAGTGTCTTCGGACTGCATCCACACGTCCGTGTGCGGTCGGACCTCAAAGATTTAGCACAGTCTTACTGCGTCCGAAAGGACGGGAAGCTGACCGTACGCACCGAGTTGGCGTTTTTGCGCCCACCTCACAAATCTATTCGGAAATCATGCTTCACCCACATTACACACTTATCCAATTAGGCTAACTCGTACCATATATATTACTTTTGATTTAAATCAATTACTTCCTAATTGAGACATAAACACATTTCTTCCAATTGAACCTGTGGAAAGTGTTTAATTAATCACTAATGACCAGAGGACTGGATTGTATTGTGCTCAGCTGCGAGTATTTAAGGCGCGGGCGTACTAATTGGGCGATCCGAATGCCTAGCGCATGAACCAGTGCCCTCCGAGGAGTAAAAGCTGCTTGTTTTCACTGAAGTTTTCTACTGTGTTGGTTCGCTTGCGTTCGGTGTCTGTTCCGAATGCACGCCTACCACTGCCCGTGCACTCCCATGTATACGCCCAGTTTGAAACCGCGCCCCTTATACACGCCCACATGACACCCATATTTCCCGAGAGTGTTCGGTGGACATTTACAGACTGTATTGTTGAGAACAAGTGCGGAGACACAGTGTTGCACATGTGCATTGCGTTGTTTACTCATGCGACGTTAGCTTAAAGTTGCCTTGCGAAAGATTGCGGAACAGACAGACTCAACCAGAATAAGGCCCCATGTGCACTGCAGGTGAGGCAGATGTTACTTGTGCAGAGAGAATTAGATTTGGGTGGGGTTTCAGTTCAAAGTGAGATCTATATCGCAGTGTAAAAATAAAGCAGTCAGTATTTACCCTGCACAGAAACAAAATAACTCACCCAAATCTAATTCTCTCTGCACATCTAAGAAGGAATTTGTCAGAAAGAATGAATGAGAATAACCACCATTATTATTAATACAGTCATTTCCAATTATTTCCCATCAGTAAAGTATACGAGACATTCTTTATTGGGTAGAACATCATCCACATCACATTACATATATCTTTTTTTTTTTTTATAACCATAAATTTTTATTAGGAAGTATACAAGATTTACACTCATAAGCTGTTGGAATCACAGTAAATAGATTTGACATGTTCATGCAACAATACAGGGTATGGAATGGTAATTTAGAGTTTATACCAGTGAGATAACATAAGAGCAGTCCGTTCTTGAGTTGTCCTTTAGAGAGGTTCCATGTCCTTGGACTTGGTGTGTTGTTTTGAACTGTGATCCTTTATCAATCGTGAACCATAATTTTTTAACTTTAACAAATAAACATTTTTGAACATTAAACAGTATCAAGCCTGACACATCAGCATTGAATTTTATTTGCCCTAAGATTTAGATGTGTGATCGCGCGTATTCTGTAAATTAAGTATTGCTTGTATTTTTTTTTTATTTTTTTTTCAAGTATCTCACACTTAGAGGCGCAGGCTTACTAAAAACACATTTGTATAGATTGCATTAGAAAGAAGGGGAATTGGGTTTAGATTGGGGACTTAGAAATAGAGGGGGAAGAAAGAGGGTTGAAAGAAGAAAAAGGGAAGGGAGGAGGTTGCGCCAGTCTCCGGGGTTTCAGCTTTTTTTTACATCCGAGCGACCATGTTTTGTTAGATCTTCGCTTAACCAGGTTCGGGTTGAGATTTGTATCGTTTGGATCTATGTGTCGTATCTAGCTTTGGGTGTGTGATTTTATGTCATACATATACGCAGTTGTCCTGTTATGTCCAAAGGGAGTGTTTTTATGTAGTTTTCCCATATGCTTAGGGGTTGTTTTTGAGGTTGTCTATTCTGTATGCGTGCCCCTAGCCATTGACATTTTAAAGAAGAAGAAGAGTTTATCTTCAAAGAGTTGCATAGAGGGCGGGAGATGGGATATCCATTGTTGTAAAATAGATTTTCTAGCCACGCCAGCAGCTATAGAGAGGATTTTTTTTTCTCCTAGGTTGTTTTGTGTGTAAAACTTTGTTACCCCCAGGATTGCCCATTCCGGAGTGATGGTGAATTTTATTTTCATAGTTTGATTTATAAAGTTTGTAACTTGTTTCCAGAAATTTTGTATTTTGGGGCATTCCCAGAAGCAATGTAACAGGTTTGCTTGGGGTTGGGTACATTTATGGCAAGAGGGTGAGGGGGCAATGCCAATCTGAGATGCCCATGATGGGGAGATATAACTCCGATAGCAAATTTTATATGTCATCTCTTTGTATGGCATACTTGGCATGTTGTGTAACGATTGCTGTCGCGCTTCTATTATATCTGTGTAAGTGAGGTGTGGAAAAATTTCAATCCACTTGTGTATGCCCGTAGTAATGTTTTGTGAGAATATATGTGTACGGATGGTTGAGTAGAAGAGGGATATTAGCTTAGGTGTATGAGTAGGTAGGAGGAAGCATGCGTCTAGAGGGTTGGAGAGATCTTTTTTTGTTAGGTCCTTGAGGACTGCATGAGTGTAATGTTGTGCTTGGTAAATTGCTAGTGTGTGTGTAGTTGTGAATGGGAATTTGTTCGAGATTTGGGAGATGGTTAGTGGTTTGTGAGTTTCAGTATTCATGATTTGTATTATAGAAGATAGACCCAATTCTGACCATAGTCGGAATGGAAAATTAGATTCCCCCTCCTGAAATGATGGGTTACCCAGCAGTGGGAGGAAAGGAGATTGTTTTTGGTGTAGGTTCCATGATTTACGAATTTTGAACCATACCGCTCTTGTGGTTGTTAGGATTGGGTAATCTTGTATTGATGGGGGTAAGTCTTTTTTTATCCATATGCAGGAGGGCTATGAGGTGTATATTTGGTACTAGTTGTTGTTCTAGTGTGGAATTTGCGTAGCTATTGGTGGAGTTTACACATTCCTTGATGTATCTGCAAATTGCCGCCTGGTTGTATAGTGTCAGGTGTGGGAAGTTTATACCTCCCTCTTTTTTGAAGTCTTTTTAGGCTTAACTTGGGTTTTTTGCCTGACCATATAAACCTGCGGAAGGCACTATTAATTTGGGTTTCGTCTTTATTGGTTAATATGATCGGAGGAAGTTGGAGGGGATAAAGCAGCTTTGGAAATGATATAATTTTTATGAGCTGAGCTCTTCCTAAAAAGGATAATTGTAAGTCTTGCCAGTGGTGTAGTTCCGTGATAACTTTTTCTATAATTGTTGACACATTAAGACTATACAGTAATGTCAGGTTTTTGGGAAGTTGAATTCCCAAATAGGGGATGCTGGTTGTTGCCCATGTTAGTTTGAGCGCTCTTGCCCAGGGAGGGCATGTTTGGTTTGATAATGATAGGGCTATTGATTTTTGTATATTAATAGTGAATCCCGAAATAGCTCCAAATTGTTCTATTTTTGACATTACCATCTGTAGGCTGACCTCAGGGTTTCCAAAAAATAGTAAGAGATCATCTGCAAATGCTAGAATTTTGAGTGATCTATTACCGATACGTATTCCCTGGAAAGAAGCCATGTTATCCAGCAGTCTTATTAGGGGATCTAGGGACAGATTTAACAGGAGGGGGGACAGGGGGCATCCTTGACGGGTACTCCTGAATAATTTAACTGGTTCTCCAATTAGATCATTAACTATTAGTTTTGTGGATGGATTGGTATAGAAAAATCGTATGATGTTGATAAACCTTGTGTCAAACTGCCTATGTTCAAGTATTCCATATAAATGTTCCCAGGTTATTTTATCAAATGCCTTCTCCACGTCAAGGCTTAATAGTATGTTATGTTTTTGTTTGTTGGCTGTCGCGGATGCTATGGCCGTTATTGCAGATCTAACTCCCTGGACTGAGTGTCTTCCCTGAGTGAATCCTAGCTGATGGTGAGTTAGTAAAGATGGCATCATTGTTTGGAGACGAGTGGCTATGATTTTTGCCAGGAGTTTAACCCCTTCCTGACAGAGCCAGTTTTTGCGTTCCTGACAGAGCCCTTTTTTTCAAATCTGACATGTCTCACTTAAGTGGGGATAACTTTTTTTTGCTTTTACTTATCCCAGTGGTTTTGAGATTGTTTTTTCGTGACACATTGTACTTCAAATTAGTGGTAAATTTGGGTCGATACAGTCTGTGTTTTTTTGTGAAAAATACCAAAATATCGTGAAAAAATGGAAAATTTAGCGATTTGCAAAATGTTAAATTTTCTGCTTGTGAGACAAATAATCTTACCACTCAAAATAGTGAATAACTAACATAGACCATATGTCTACTTTATGTTGACATCATTATTTCAACTTCCTTTTAATTTTTTGGGACACTAGGAGGCTTACAATATGAATAGCAAATTCTCAAATTTTCAAGAAAATTTCAAACACTGATTTTTTTAGGGACCAGTTCAGTTCTGATGTGACTTTGAGGGACTTGTATGTGAGACACCCCCATAAATGATGCCATTTCAAAAACTGCACCCCTCACAGTATTCAAAACAGCATTTTGGAAGTTTGTTAACCCTTTAGGTGTTTCACAGGAATTAAAACAAAGTGTAGGTGAAATTTCAAAATTTCTTTTTTTTTGCAGATTTGCAATTTTAATACATTTTTATAAGGAACACAGTACATTTTACTAGAGAAATGTGACTAAAAATTGATTCCCCCAATTCTTTTGTTTTCATAAATATCCTATATGTGGCCCTAGTGTGCACGGTGACCAAACCACAGGCTTCATAATAGAAGGAGCACCTACTTGATTTTGGAGCCTCCTTTTTATGAGATTATTTTTTAGGCACCATGTAGGTTTCAAGGCACCATAAGATGCTAAAAGTTAGGAACCCCCCCACAAGTGACCCCATTTTGCAAACTACACCCCTCAGGGAATTCATCTAGGGGTATAGTGTACATTTCAAACCCCCAGGGGTTTCACCAATTGTGGTACAACTGGGCAGTGAAAATGAAAAATTATTTTTTTTACACAAAAATGCAGTTCTGGCTCCAAATTTGTCATTTTCAGAAGGTATGAAGGAGACAAAGCACCCCAAAATCTGTGCCCCAATTTCTCCCGAGTACGGCAATGCCTCACATGTGACCAAAAAATACCAGTTGGGTGCATGGCAGGACTCAGAAGGGAAGGAGTGATTTTTGGATTTTGCAGCTCAGATTCTGGTGGAATTTTGGTGGGTGCTATGTCGCATTAGCAAGACCCCCCAAGCACCAATACAGTGGAACCCCCCCACAAGTGACCCCATTTTGCAAACTACACCCCTCAGGGAATTCATCTAGGGGTATAGTGTACATTTCAAACCCCCAGGGGTTTCACCAATTTTGATACAAGTGGGCAGTGAAAATGAAAAATTACATTTTTTTACACAAAAATGCAGTTCTGGCTCAAAATTTTTCATTTTCAGAAGGTATGAAGGAGAAAAAGCACCCCAAAATCTGTGCCCCAATTTCTCCCGAGTACGGCAATGCCTCACATGTGACCAAAAAATACCAGTTGGGTGCATGGCAGGACTCAGAAGGGAAGGAGTGATTTTTGGATTTTGCAGCACAGATTCTGGTGGAATGAATGGTGGGTGCTATGTCGCATTAGCAAGACCCCCCAAGCACCAATACAGTGGAACCCCCCCACAAGTCACCCCATTTTGAAAACTACACCCCTCAGGGAATTCATCTAGGGGTATAGTGTACATTTCAAACCCCCAGGGGTTTCACCAATTTTGATACAAGTGGGCAGTGAAAATGAAAAATTACATTTTTTTACACAAAAATGCAGTTCTGGCTCAAAATTTTTCATTTTCAGAAGGTATGAAGGAGAAAAAGCACCCCAAAATCTGTGCCCCAATTTCTCCCGAGTACGGCAATGCCTCACATGTGACCAAAAAATACCAGTTGGGTGCATGGCAGGACTCAGAACGGAAGGAGTGATTTTTGGATTTTGCAGCACAGATTTTGGTGGAATGAATGGTGGGTGCTATGTTGCACCAATACAGTGGAACCCCCCCACAAGTCACCCCATTTTGCAAAGTACACCCCTCAGGGAATTCATCTAGGGGTATAGTGTACATTTCAAACCCCCAGGGGTTTCACCAATTTTGATACAAGTGGGCAGTGAAAATGAAAAATTATTTTTTTTACACAAAAATGCAGTTCTGGCTCCAAATTTGTCATTTTCAGAAGGTATGAAGGAGACAAAGCACCCCAAAATCTGTGCCCCAATTTCTCCCGAGTACGGCAATGCCTCACATGTGACCAAAAAATACCAGTTGGGTGCATGGCAGGACTCAGAAGGGAAGGAGTGATTTTTGGATTTTGCAGCTCAGATTCTGGTGGAATTTTGGTGGGTGCTATGTCGCATTAGCAAGACCCCCCAAGCACCAATACAGTGGAACCCCCCCACAAGTCACCCCATTTTGCAAACTACACCCCTCAGGGAATTCATCTAGGGGTATAGTGTACATTTCAAACCCCCAGGGGTTTCACCAATTTTGATACAAGTGGGCAGTGAAAATGAAAAATTACATTTTTTACACAAAAATGCAGTTCTGGCTCGAAATTTTTCATTTTCAGAAGGTATGAAGGAGAAAAAGCACCCCAAAATCTGTGCCCCAATTTCTCCCGAGTACGGCAATGCCTCACATGTGACCAAAAAATACCAGTTGGGTGCATGGCAGGACTCAGAACGGAAGGAGTGATTTTTGGATTTTGCAGCTCAGATTCTGGTGGAATTTTGGTGGGTGCTATGTCGCATTAGCAAGACCCCCCAAGCACCAATACAGTGGAACCCCCCCACAAGTCACCCCATTTTGAAAACTACACCCCTCAGGGAATTCATCTAGGGGTATAGTGTACATTTCAAACCCCCAGGGGTTTCACCAATTTTGATACAAGTGGGCAGTGAAAATGAAAAATTACATTTTTTTACACAAAAATGCAGTTCTGGCTCAAAATTTTTCATTTTCAGAAGGTATGAAGGAGAAAAAGCACCCCAAAATCTGTGCCCCAATTTCTCCCGAGTACGGCAATGCCTCACATGTGACCAAAAAATACCAGTTGGGTGCATGGCAGGACTCAGAACGGAAGGAGTGATTTTTGGATTTTGCAGCTCAGATTCTGGTGGAATTTTGGTGGGTGCTATGTCGCATTAGCAAGACCCCCCAAGCACCAATACAGTGGAACCCCCCCACAAGTCACCCCATTTTGAAAACTACACCCCTCAGGGAATTCATCTAGGGGTATAGTGTACATTTCAAACCCCCAGGGGTTTCACCAATTTTGATACAAGTGGGCAGTGAAAATGAAAAATTACATTTTTTTACACAAAAATGCAGTTCTGGCTCAAAATTTTTCATTTTCAGAAGGTATGAAGGAGAAAAAGCACCCCAAAATCTGTGCCCCAATTTCTCCCGAGTACGGCAATGCCTCACATGTGACCAAAAAATACCAGTTGGGTGCATGGCAGGACTCAGAACGGAAGGAGTGATTTTTGGATTTTGCAGCACAGATTTTGGTGGAATGAATGGTGGGTGCTATGTTGCACCAATACAGTGGAACCCCCCCACAAGTCACCCCATTTTGCAAAGTACACCCCTCAGGGAATTCATCTAGGGGTATAGTGTACATTTCAAACCCCCAGGGGTTTCACCAATTTTGATACAAGTGGGCAGTGAACATGAAAAATTACATTTTTTTACACAAAAATGCAGTTCTGGCTCAAAATTTTTCATTTTCAGAAGGAATGAAGGAGACAAAGCACCCCAAAATCTGTGCCCCAATTTCTCCCGAGTACGGCAATGCCTCATGTGTGACCAAAAAGTGGCAGGACTCAGAAGGGAAGGAGTGATATTTGGATTTTGCAGCACAAATTCTGGTGGAATGATGGTGGGTGCTATGTCGCATTAGCAAGACCCCCAAAGCACCAATACAGTGGAACCCCCCCACAAGTGACCCCATTTTGCAAACTACACCCCTCAGGGAATTCATCTAGGGGTATAGTGTACATTTCAAACCCCCAGGGGTTTCACCAATTTTGATACAAGTGGGCAGTGAACATGAAAAATTACATTTTTTTACACAAAAATGCAGTTCTGGCTCAAAATTTTTCATTTTCACAAGGAATGAAGGAGACAAAGCACCCCAAAATCTGTGCCCCAATTTCTCCCGAGTACGGCAATGCCTCACATGTGACCAAAAAATACCAGTTGGGTGCATGGCAGGACTCAGAAGGGAAGGAGTGATTTTTGGATTTTGCGGCTCAGATTCTGGTGGAATGAATGGTGGGTGCTATGTGGCATTAGCAAGACCCCCGAAGCACGGTGAAATTATGAACCTAATATTCCATAGATGTGTGGTATATTTTAAAACACTCCTTTATACATAGGCCGGGTTTGTCGGGGCAAGTGTCACACTGGAAAATAGTTTGCTTTCTTATTCCCTTTTTATAGCAAACTTTGCACCTTTTTTGTGTCCTGCCCTTTTTTCCAGTGGAGGGGATTTCATCAGGAAAATGCTGCCCTGGTACAATACGGGGGCCAGTACTAGAAGTACTGGGGCCCTCTGCCTGCTGGTTCCCAAATATTAGGCCCTTTATGACTTCCTCTTGAAAGTGCATAAATGTCCCCCTCTGGCCGGTAGAACGGAATAGCACGTAAGCGTTATACAGTGCCATCTGGATGATATACACGGCCACCTTCTTGTACCAGATTTTTGTTTTCCGCAGGGCACTGTACGGCTTCAGTACCTGATCTGAAAGATCCACTCCGCCCATGTACCTATTGTAATCCAGGATACAATTAGGTTTTGAGGTGTGGGTACTGGTACCTCGTACAGGGACGGAGGTGGTACTGTCTCCGTGAATTGTTGTCAGTATAAGGACATCCCTCTTGTCCTTATATTTGACCAACAACATATTTTCGTTGCATATTCCCCTGCTTTCACCCCTTCTCATTACTTGGGCAATGTGCGTTTTTGGGAGGCCTCTTTGGTTCTTGCGCACAGTACCGCAAGCTGCTGTACCTCTTGAACCAAGGGCCTTAAACAGGGGGATGCTGGTGTAAAAGTTATCCACATAGAGGTGATAACCTTTATCCAGGAAGGGGTGCACTAAATCCCAGACAATTTTCCCACTAACACCTACGAGGGAGGGGGGGCATTCTGGCGGTTCAATTCTTGAATCCTTCCCTTCATAAACCCTAAACCTGTGGGTGTACCCTGAGGTGCTTTCACACAGTTTATACATTTTTATGCCATACCTTGCCCTCTTACTGGGAAGGTACTGGCGGAATTTAACCCTTCCTTTAAAATGTATAAGGGACTCGTCGATACAAATAAATTTTTCAGGGATGTACACCTCTTCAAATTTGGCACTGAAATGATCAATGACCGGCCTGACTTTGAATAGCCGGTCAAAGGTGGGATCATCTCTGGGTGGGCACTGTGCATTATCGGTGTAATGTATAAATTTAAGAATTGTCTCAAATCGAGTCCGGGTCATGGCCATACGGTAAAATGGAGTACTGTACAGAACATCTGTACTCCAATATTGCCTAATTTCTGGCTTTTTTACTATGCCCATATGAAACACCAGACCCCAAAACGTCATCATCTCTACTGCATCTACAGGGGTCCACCTAGCAAATGATGACGTGGGGTTTTGAGCAATAAACTGCTGGGCATATAAATTAGTTTGGTCCACCATTAAATTTATAAAATCATCAGAGAAAAATAATTTGAAAAAGTCAATTTCTCTGAGACCTGTGGAATCAAATTGGATTCCTGGCATGGCCAAAAACTCAGGAACCTGGGGCTCAAAATTGTCTGGTGGTGGGGTCCATACGAGATCAATTATTGGGGGGGGGGTCTCAGCTGCTCTACGGGGGCGTCTTTGAGGGGGTCCCTCATCACCAGAGGAGGAAGAGGAGCTTAAGGCGAATCCTTCAAATTCCCCGCTTGCATCACTGGCTGTGTCAGAGTCAGAAGCAAGCATGGCATATGCCTCCTCCACTGAATACATTCTCCTGGATGACTGGGAGGACATTTGGGAGGACATTTGGGAGGACATTTGGGATGCCATTTTTATTTTTGTGTTACTGGTAGTGAAATGTTTCAACACGTGTATAGTGTAGGGGGGGGTACAAACTTTATTTCAATCCGGGGGGTATGTAGTGTGTAGTGTGTATGTGGTGCAGAAAAAAAAAAATACTTTATACCAATAAAAAAAAAAAAAATGAAGGGGTTAAAAATAAAAAATTTAAGGGGTTAAAAAAAAAAAAAAAGGTCCTGCGCCAAAAATTGATCACAGATGTTGGTCAGTAACGTCTGTCACTGAACAGCGCTCAAAGGCAACAGGAATTTGATCAAAAAAAAAAAAATATAGATCAACCCTGTGCCGAAAAAGATGATCAGTGATGTACGTCACTGATCAGCGCACAGCGGCCACAGGACACCCACAAAATCACAGTGTGTGTAAAAAAAAAATTAAAAAAAGACCCCACAGCACACACACAAAAAAAAAAGGTGATCAGTGATGCGACACTGATTACCAGTGAGGTGCAGCAGGTGCACAACCTTTGGTGCAACTGACAGGTATATATAAAAAAAAAAAAAACCTCTGTACCCCCAAAAAAGTTGCTGATCACCTCAGATATAGTGATCAGCACAAAAGGCGGGGGCAGCAGACACAAAATTTAGCACTCTCTATCACTCTCTGTCACTATCTCTCTCTATCTCTCTATCTCTCACTATCTATCACTCTATGACACTGCAGCAGCAGCACTGACAGGTATATCTATATATAAAAAAAAAACCTGCGCCCCCAAAAAGTTGCTGATCAGTTAATTTATACTGATCAGCACAAAAGGAGGGGGCAGCAGTCAGTTATATCAAAAATATATAGCACAATCTGTCACTATCTCTCTCTATCTCTCTCTCTCTATCTCTCTCTATCTCTCTATAACTATCACACTGCAGCAGCACAAAATATAGCACTCTGTCACTAGGCCTCTCTATCTATCTCTCTCTCTCTATCTATAACTATATCACACTGCAGCAGCACAAAATATAGCACTCTCTGACACTATCTCTCTCTCTATCTCTCTCTCTCTATCTCTCTCTATCTCTCTATAACTATCACACTGCAGCAGCACAAAATATAGCACTCTGTCACTAGGCCTCTCTATCTATCTCTCTCTCTCTATCTCTCTCTCTCTATCTATAACTATATCACACTGCAGCAGCACAAAATATAGCACTCTCTGACACTATCTCTCTCTCTATCTCTCTCTATCTCTCTCTATCTCTCTCTATCTCTCTCTATCTCTCTATCTATCTCTCTCTCTATCTAGCTAGTACACTGCAGCAGCACAATTTCACAGGAAGGCACAAGTAGCAACAGGATCCAGGAAGCAGTGATGAAGCAGCGATCAGGTAAGTATGGAGCAAGTATGGAGCAAGGTTCTGGTCAGTATGGCGGCAGGGAGGTACGGTGACCGCACTGCACGCTATTCCAGACCGGAATGGCGTCTGCAGTGCAGTCACCGTTAGTTTAAATCCCCCTCCTTGGCTGTGATTGGTCCGTCGGTCCGACGAACCAATCACGGCCTTTGGGGGCGGGCGGGGTGAGGTGGGGTGACACCAGTGTCACCCTTACACCCCGCGGTGATTGGTGCTGTACTTTACAGCACCAATCACCTCTGATCCCGTGTCACCGGCGAACGTTATTCGCCGGTGACACAGGAAAACGCTGTAATTGGCTGTTCACACTGAACAGCCAATCACAGCGATCGCCGACGGGGGGGCGGCATCGCAGCCCCCCCTGGGCATGCACGGACATGTCTGCTGTCAGGGACAGCAGACATGTTGAAACTGTCACCGCGTCTATAGACGCGGTGACAGTTTAAATCCATGACGTACATTTACGCCATGTGTCGGGAAGTGCTTCCCGACCATGACGTAAATGTACGTCAAATGTCGGGAAGGGGTTAAAGTCCTGGTTTAGCAGGGTTATTGGGCGATATGAGTCTACTTTTTCAGCATCTTTATTGGGCTTGGGGAGTAGAATAGTATGTGCCTCGTTAAATTCTGGGTATCTTGGGCTCTCTCTATGAAGAAGCCGGAAACAGTTCCAATAGATTTGGTAAAATGTCATGTTTCAGTATTTTATAGTATTCTCCGCTGAACCCATCAGGTCCCGGAGCTTTGTTTAGTTTTGAGATGTTTATTGCTGCACTTAGTTCATCGGCTGATATGTCAGCCTCTAAGATTTTTTTCTGTTCCGTTGAGAGCTTTGGGAGCCCAGCCTCCTCATAGAAAGCATTTGCCTGTAATGTTGGGGGATTTGGCGGGGAGTATAAATTTGAAAAGAAATGTTTTGCAATGTCTGTATGGGTAGTGATGTAGCTTGTTTGGTGTTTTAAGCGTGTGACATATCTTTTCCTCTGCTGCTGGCGGACCATATATGCAAGTAGTTTACCAGATTTACCCCCCCCCCCCAATTAAAGTATTTCTGTTTGCTGTAATCTACTTTTAATTGTGCCTCTTGATTAAAGAATGTTTCCATAAGGGCTTTATGTCTAGAATGTTCCATTTTGTTGTTCTCTGTTGGTCTGTCCACATAGTTTCGGAATGCTTGGTTTAGGTTTGTGGAGAGATTTTGGATTTTATTTCTCCTTTCCTTTCTCCTGCGGGATATATATGCAATGATGTGCCCCCTCATAACAGCCTTGGAAGCAGATCAAAAGAGAACCGGATTTGATTTGTGGCTTTCATTAGTCTCCGAGTATTCCTTCCATTTTAGCTCAAGGAATTTACGAAATTCCTCCTGTTTATAGAGGTATGATGGGAATTTCCAGGTATAATTAGAGTTTATAGGAGTATGAAGTTTTACATTTAGGTGGATAGGGGCATGATCTGAGATCAGTATGTTTTCAATTTTTGCTTCTGTGATTCTTGATTGGAGGGAATCTCGTATTAGAATGTGGTCTATTCTTGTAAATAATTGGTGAACGTGTGAGAAGTAGGTGAATTCCCTGTCATTATGGTGTATTGTTCTCCATGGATCAATTAAATTATGTGAGGACATTAGTATAGTTAGACCGTCTCGTTTCCTGGACATTCGTTGTGGGAGCGAAGGAGATCTATCTATTGGTGAGTCGTAAAGGAGGTTATAATCTCCACCTATTATAAGGTTGTGGGTATCTTTTGACAGTAGTAAGTTAGATATTTTGGTATAATAAGGTGTGTTTGGAAAGTTGGGTGCATATATGTTCATGATCGTAAATATTTCTCCATGTATTTTTATGGACAGTATTATATAGCGTCCCTCTGGGTCAATGTCTGTATGGAGTATCTCACACTGCAGATGTTTATGCAATAAAATTGCCACTCCTCGCTTTTTGCTAGTATATGGCGCTGCTATGCAATCTCCTATCCACGGTCCCACCAATTTGGCGAAGGGCCCTGCAATCCAGTGCGTTTCTTGTAATAGGATAACGTCTGCATTAAGAGATTTGAGGTGTGTTACTACTTTTTTACGTTTAACGGCTGAATTTAGCCCATCTACATTCCATGACAGAATGCGGAAATCTTGCCTGGTTTGTATTGTGGTGGTGTGTGTTGGTGTATTTGGCATATTATCCGATACCTGATTTTAAGCGATGTTTTGAGAGGCCTGATATGTATGATGGAGGAAACAACCGGTCCCAGCAAGCCGGGCGTCTCTGATCCTTCTTCATGTCATTTTGTCTCGGAGGTTCAGCGCAAAGAGTGGAAAAACCCTTTATTTTCTTTTTTTCTCCCCGGTCCTACCCTCTCTGTCCCTCTTCCATTCTCATTTTATATTTCTATTCCTATTACTTACTGCCCTGTAAAATTTTGCAATAAATTTTTATTGTTCAAAAAAAAAAAATATAGAAATATACCAGTCACTATGTAATATGTCATATCTTTATATTTGGCACTGTTTTCTTTTTTATTTATTTAATGTTCGCTAAGAAATGCTTGTATTCCACTGCTTACTATTATTGTGACTGTCTCAATAAACTTTATATTTAATAGAAAATTTAAAAAAAATAGAGATTTCTGCAGCGCTTCTGTTTCCGTTGCTGGACTCCGGAGGCCAAGGAGGTCCTTTAACCCCTTCACGACATTTGACGTATATATACGTCATGGTCGGGAAGTACTTCCCAACACATGACGTATATATACGTCATGACTACTAACTGTCACTGCGTCTAGAGACGCAGTGACAGAGGGACGATGTCTGCTGTCCCCGACAGCAGACATCCCCCCTCGCCGCCCGGGGGGGGCAGGGATGCCTCCCCCGGTCGGCGATCGCTGTGATTGGCTGTTCAAATCTGAACAGCCATTCACAGCGTTTCCTGTGTTACCGGCGGCTAAGCCGCTCGGTAACACAGGGATCGGTGGTGATCGGTGCTGTCAAGTACAGCACCGATCACCACCGATGTGCAGCCCCCCCTCGAACCCGCCGGGCACTCACCCGGCAGCAGCAGCAGCTCCCCCGGCTCCCCCGGAGCGTCTGGAGCGCACGCAGCGCTGCCCTCCTCCCCCCTCCCCCCCGCAGCAGCAGCATCAAGCTGCAGAAAAAGTTAAAAATTATATATATGCACTGAAAAAATATATTTATATATATATATGTACATTTTTTTACACAAAAATGCAGTTCTGGCTCAAAATTTTTCATTTTCACAAGGAATGAAGGAGACAAAGCACCCCAAAATCTGTGCCCCAATTTCTCCCGAGTACGGCAATGCCTCATGTGTGACCAAAAAATACCAGTTGGGTGCATGGCAGGACTCAGAAGGGAAGGAGTGATTTTTAGATTTTGCAGCACAGATTCTGGTTGAATGACCCCCGAAACACCCATACAGTGGAACCCCCCCACAAGTGACCCCATTTTGCAAACTACACCCTTCAGGGAATTCATCAAGGGGTATAGTGTACATTTCAAACCCCCAGGGGTTTCACCAATTTTGATACAACTGAGCTGTGAAAATGAAAAATTAATTTTTTTCATTTTCACTGCCCAGTTGTACCACAATTGGTGAAACCCCTGGGGGTTTGAAATGTACACTATACCCCTAGATGAATTCCCTGAAGGGTGTAGTTTGCAAAATGGGGTCACTTGTGGGGGGGTTCCTAACTTTTAGCATCTTATGGTGCCTAGAATCCTACATGGTGCCTAAAAAATAATCTCATAAAAAGGAGGCTCCAAAATCAAGTAGGTGCTCCTTCTATTATGAAGCCGGTGGTTTGGTCACCGTGCACACTAGGGCCACATATAGGATATTTATGAAAACCAAAGAATTGGGGGAATCAATTTTTAGTCACATTTCTCTAGTAAAATCTACTGTGTTCCTTAGAAAAATGTATTAAAATTGCAAATCTGCAAAAAAAATGAAATTTTGAAATTTCACCTACACTTTCTTTTAATTCCTGTGAAACACCTAAAGGGTTAACAAACTTCCAAAATGCTGTTTTGAATACTGTGAGGGGTGCAGTTTTTGAAATGGCATCATTTATGGGGGTGTCTCACATACAAGTCACTCAAAGTCACATCATAACTGACCTGGTCCCTAAAAAAATCAGTGTTTGAAATTTTCTTGAAAATTTTAGAATTTGCTATTCATATTTGAAGCCTCCTAGTGTCCAAAAAAATGAAAAGGAGGTTGAAATAATGATTGCAACATAAAGTAGACATATGTTCTTTGTTAGTTATTAACTATTTTGAGTGGTATGTTTATTTGTCTCACAAGCAGAAAATGTGACATTTTGCAAATTGCAAAATTTTCCATTTTTTCACGACATTTTGGTATTTTTCACAAAAAAACACAGACTGTATCGACCAAAATTTACCACTAACTTGAAGTACAATGTGTCACGAGAAAACAATCTCAAAATCACTGGGATAAGTAAAAGCAAAAAAAAGTTATCCCCACTTAAGTGAGACATGTCAGATTTGAAAAAAAGGGCTCTGTCATGAAGGCAGAAACTGGCTCTGTCATGAAGGGGTTAAGAGTAAGAGTAGGGGCGAAGGGGGGGGGGGGGTAGCAGAATCCTGACTGTCCCAATCTAAGCTTTGGAATCCCAAAGGTCAAAATACTATACCACTGAAGGCGCACCCGGTCCGAAAAAGTGGAGGGGCTACTGGGTGGGCATGGCTTCGGGAAAGAAGTGTGGTTTAGCTCCACGACCCCCTGTTTTTGTAATTTTCAGGGCATGCTCAGTGCACTACAAGCAGATGGCCGGCCCCTGCTCCCTCCCTGGCCTCCCTCCTAAATTTACTGAAGAGATGCTGTGAGCAGACACATGGCATCTCTTCAGCAATCACTGCTGCTCTGCTCTGGCTAACCCCCATCTGCTCCCCCCCCTCCCACCCGCGGGACACTGCCACCTGGGGGAGGCACAGCGGGACAGTCTCCAAATATCAGGACAGTGGGGAGGTATGAAATACAGAAGGACCCCAGCGGTGAATATTAGGGTTAGATGCTATGGCAGGCTTAGGCTGTGGGAGAGGATGGCTAGGGTTAGGCTGTGGGAGGGGATGGCTATGGTTAGGCTATGGGAGGGGATGGTTAGGGTTAGGCTATGGGAGGGGATGGTTAGGGTTAGGCGGCGGGAGGGGATGGTTAGGGTTAGGCGGCGGGAGGGGATGGTTAGGCGGCGGGAGGGGATGGTTAGGGTTAGGCGGCGGGAGGGGATGGCTAGGGTTAGGCTGTGGGAGGGGATGGCTAGGGTTAGTCTGTGGGAGGGGTTGGCTAGGGTTAGGCTGCGGGAGGTGTGGGCTAGGGTTAGGCTGCGGGAGGGGATGGTTAGGGTGCAGGAGGGGATGTTAGGGTTAGGCTGCGGGAAGGGTGGTCTAGGGTTAGGCTGTGGGAGGGGTGGGCTAGGGTTAGGCTATGGGAGGGGTGGGCTAGGGTTAGGCTATGGGAGGGGATGGTTAGGCTGCGGGAGGGGTGGGCTAGGGTTAGGCTGTGGGAGGGGTGGGCTAGGGTTAGGCTGCGGGAGGGGTGGGCTAGGTTTAGGCTGCGGGAGGGGATGGCTAAGGTTAGGCTATGGGAGGGGATGGCTAGGGTAAGGCTGCGGGAGGGGTGGGCTAGGGTTCAGGTTAGAATAATCACCAAAATCCGTGATTCTGACCAGTTGGACTGCAGTGCGGTACAAAATGCACAAAGGAGAACCACACCAACTGCCACTGACTTTCAACCAGCGATGGCAATGTTTGTAGTGTCAGTTGGTGTGGTTCCCCTATTTGAATTTTGTACTGAACTGCATCCACTGATTCTGACCATCGGGATACTGACCACCAGCCCATTGTCCCCAACCCATATAGGGGACCATAAAGTGACCAATAAGCAATCTCTTCTGAACTCTGGCCCCTATTCTGGTTGGTGCGGTATTATCCGCGTGCGTTCGTGCCGCCGATGTTTTGTGTCTGCGCATGTGCAGAGGCGTCTCTGCGCATGTGCGAGCCGGACGCACGGCCACATTCCGCATGAAATGTGTACACTACGAACAGGGGGTGGAGAGGGGTGTGAAGGGCTGTATGGGCTCATTACCATATGTTTACACCCCGCGTTTCATGGGCGTTCCCATGCAAACGCTGGGCGTACGTATGGTAATGCGGCCGTGACGCACGTGTAGGGGGCAGACATATGACATTGCCGGATGTCAGCTGCCCGCCCAGATCCCTCCTTTTGCACAGAGAAATGCCCGTGTGGTCTGAGGTTGCGGGAGCTGGCGGACCACTCTGCCCTGCATTCGATGTTCTGCGACCATCGAATGATGGGGGAGGTTCCCTGAGATGGAGGAGGTGTATTCGTGAGGAATACACGTGCGGTCCGTTCGGACAGCTTCTTACCGCGTACGGACGGAGTTGGCGATCCGTATGGAAGGCGGGGTTTAGGACGCACGGTGCTGGCCGCATATTCGGATCCGGCCGCACCGATCAGAATAAGGGCCTCTACCCAGTACTATATTTCAGATTGTTTGGTGGTGGTTAAAGTGCTGTTCCATGGTGACAGTAAAGGTGCCCATACACGGTCCAATGGTGCTGAGTGATGCGATGCGCGTTCCTGTGGGCATCCCATCGCGCAGCACATAAAGTCTGTGCAGCCCGTACTTATAGTACTAGATTGCATTGTATCTATTACAAAAAGTATGGTGCTGTAGCACATTGCATAGCATCTAGTAACAAAAAGCAAACAATCTAGTACTAAAAGCACAGAGTTCATCGCACCGTGTATGGGCACCTTAAGCGCTGAAACACTTAAAGAAATTAAAACCGTCCATTAGACGTCAAGTCCTAAACATCCAAACCGCCCAGCTACAGCCGCTTTAGTGAGAGAGACCTGTGGCGTGTAGCTGCAGCTGGGAGAGCGGCGATGTAGAAAAGAGACAGGATCCCTGCCCGCATCCATCTGCCCCCAAGTCTCCAGGCAGGCGACTGCTTCTCACAACACAGGACTCCCCGCTGCAGGTGCTGCATCTGGACATCCTATTGTCAGCCGGAGCCAGTGGCGTCGCAGGTGAGAGATGCGACCACCACATACATCCACTCTCCCTAAGACTCCAGGCAGAGGATTGCAGTTACTTCCTACCCGCGGCGAGTGCTGCTTCCAAACATCCCAGGCGGGTAAGCATCTGGCTGTCATACACACAGGACTCATTACTCATTAGGGGACAGATGCACTAAGCTTCAAAGGTGATAAAATGAAAAGTGATAAACAACCAATCAGCTCCTGCCTGACATTTTTCAAACCCAGTCTGACAGTTAGGAGCTGATTGGCTGGCTGTTTAGCTCTCTCCATTTTATCACTTTTGAAGCTTAGTACATCTGGCGCTTAGTGATTTGCTCCAAAAGCTAAATATAACATTGTTGCAGTGTGTTATTTTATTAAGCTGAAATAACGGACACAATATATTTTGAATTAACATTATAAGACCAATTAGAAGCTTCAATAATGATACAATTTCTATTGCCTGTTTTTTTTATATGTTTCATTAAAGTGACTATTTTATAGAATTTCGGTAGCCACCTAACTAATTGTTACTTTCTAATAGATTTGTATGTTTATAGTTATGACTTGCCTATTGTTGTATATATGCGAAAGCAGCATATGGTGCATATTAAGCCAATTAGCGCAGATTTTTAATTTCTTTAAGTATTTATACTCTTTTTCCTGACCCTGGACTCACAGATTTATGTAGGACAGGTTCGAGGTAATTATTTGATGTCATTTTTACACTGACACATCTAAAATACCTGCAGCTCAGAGTAAACAGTTGTCTTATATATGATTGAATTTCAATATATATATATATATATATATATATATATATATATATATACGGTTTTGCACTAAATTGATTAGTTGATTAGCGCCCGATTTCCTAGTTTTATCTAGCAAGTCCTGGAAGTGCTGAAACACACAGTAAAGGTGCCATTACACGCCGCGATAATTGCGTGCGTTTTGGTCTCTGTCTCATAAAACAAATTCTGGTCCATCTGGGTTGTTTCCAGGTACCAGAACCCCCCCCCCTGGGTGCGCCACTGAAAGCCTCCCCGCCAGGAACTAGAAGCAACCAGGCAGTGTATGCGCCATATACTAGAGGTGCTCAGCACATCCTGGCTTTACAGAAAAAGTGAATTACGCCGGCGCGCACTATTCCCGGGATCCCACCGATCGAATGAGGATACTGAATAGTCATTAGACCAGTGGTTCCCAAACTGTGTGCCGTGGCTCCCTGGGGTGCCTCGGGACACATGCAGGGGTGCCCTGGGTTGGTAGTCCAGGACCAACTCAAATTATTAATGGTTAATTATTTATAAGCAAAAGCAATGCTGGTGGCTGCCATTAATAAAATGTGTACAAACAGAAGCAAATCCTGTCCTTTACCACATACCTGACCCAAAGAATCACATATAAACCCAATCTAATAAATTTATTTTTGGCCTAGGGGTGCCGTGAAAAAATTTTGATACTCTAGGGTGCCGTGATTCAAAAAAGATTGGGAACCCCTGCATTAGACAGTAAATAATACAACTGCAGCTTACACCCAATAGCCCTATACAGATATCACTCTTTATCAGGAGGAAATGGTCCCAGAGAAAGGTGGTAAGGGTGTCGACGATGTCAATTTAAGGTTGACCTGGACATGGTCGACACTCAAAAGATCGACACTGGTTTTACTAATTTTCCTGTTGCCTATGTCGATATATGTGCCACATCCCCTCGCATGGTTTGCTGCGCTCGCCGTTATCCAGTCACAGTATATATATTATACTAGGTGATTCATCGCGCCCTCCGGGCGCTCTTCACACCGTCGTGAGGGGCTACGCCCTATTAGAAGTAGAAATATATGTGAGTGTGAGATCTAGTGCAATTGAGACAGAGATCGCAGAGAGAGTTAGAAAGGGATCGCAGAGAGAGGGGTCGCAGAGAGAGAGAGAGAGGGGTCGCAGAGAGAGGGGTCGCAGAGAGAGATAGAGTGGTATCGCAGAGAGAGATAGAGTGGTATCGCAGAGAGAGATAGAGTGGTATCGCAGAGAGATAGAGAGAGAGGGATCGCAGAGAGAGATAGATCGCAGAGAGAGAATCCCTTTCGCGGGCACTCCTCCCCCCACCAGCGACACACACAAACACCCCAATTACGGGCACCCCACCCGTGACCCCCCCTCCCGAAATTTGCGGGCACCCCTCCCACACAACCCCCAATTCGTGGGCACCCCTACCCGTGACCCCCCCCCATCCCGAAATTCGCAGGCACCCCTCCCCCCACCCGCAACACCCCCCCCCCCAATTCACGGGCACCCCACCCCCCCTTCCGAAATTTGCGGGCACCCCTCCCCCCGCCCTTGACACCCCCCCCCCCCAATTTGCGGGCACCCCTCCCCCCACCGCAACACCCCCCCTCAATTCGCGGACACCCCTCCTGAAATTTCCGGGCACCCCTCCCCCCACCCGTGACACACACAACCCCCCGATTCGCGGGCACCCCTCCCCCCACCCGTGACTCCCCCCTCCCGAAATTGGCGGGCACCCCTCCCCCACCCGCGACAACCCCTCCCGAAATTCGTGGGCACCCCACCCGCGACCCCCCCTCCCGAAATTCGCGGGCACCCCTCCCCCACCCGCGACCCCCCCCCCCATGTGGGGGGTGCCATGACACCTTCAGCCGGGGCTGTACGCTGAGTACAGAAGTACTCACTGTGGATGTCTGGCCAGGGAGGAAGGAGCTGGCAGGAGGAGAGAGTACAGATGAGCCACTGCAGCCTGGTTGCCAAAGTGCACGCTGTCCTCCTGTGTACGGAGCTCCTGGGTCACAGTCAGTGTGCTCGGGTGGAAGGGGTGGTGTTCAGCCGCGGGGCGGGGTTTGGGTGGTATTTGGCCAGACATGGGGAGTGGTGGGAGAGTAAGGGGCAGGAGCTTTGTGTAGGACATAGGATGTGTAGAACTTGTAATGCAGGTTCTGCATTGTGGATAACGGTGGATGGGCCTGTCAATCACCCGTGGAACCCCGCCCACCATTACCTACACTGCTTTTGAGTGACGGATCTGGCTAAATAAATAAGAGATAGAATATTATATTCTCACGTAGATAGAAAGTATGAACCAAGTCGGTCGACACAACACAAACTCAAAAAACTTGTGGTTACCTTTTGAGTGGGCCAGATGTACTAAGCTAGAAAAGCGATAAAATGGAGAGTGATAAACTACCAGCCAATCAGCTCCTACCTGTCATTCCACAGATCATCACATCACTCACACTTGTTATATAAGTTCAAATAAAAAAATGTGCAAAAAAATATATATTTTCTATATAAGGTGAACATTACAGCTCATTGTGATGAATACATGTTAAATGAAAATGTTTGCTTGCCAATTTTTACACCTATTCTGACAAATTCACTTGGCACTCAAAGAGTTAATGCACAGGTTCTCAAACTCGGTCCCTTGGACCTCACACAGTGCTTGTTTTGCAGAATCATAAGTGAAATAATTGGCTCCACCTGTGGATCTTTTAAAATGTGTCAATGAGTAATGAGTGCACCTGTGCACCTGTCGGTGAACTGTGAGTTTGAAGCAGCCCATACACGGTCCGTTTAACGGATCCGTTTGGGACTTCAATGGTACACATCGTATCAGATCGCATCCCTTGTGCATGCACTGCGATCCGTTCCGATGTGTACCTAGTACAAAAAGTATGTGCAGCACATACTTTTTGTACCGTACTATGTGATGCGTGGGAGCGCGCATCGCATAGTACAGAACGGAGCCGTACACAACGGACCGTGTATGGGCTCCATGAGATCCACTGGGTTAATAATATAACAGAAATCCCCCTATATTTGGCATCCCACACATATAACGTCCTGATGTTAGTATATAGCACTCGGTCCCCAGGACCCCACATGTTTTCCAGGTCACCCGACAGGTGCACTCATTATTGACTGACACATTTTAAAAGATCCACAGGTGGAGCTAATTCTTTCATTTGGTTCCGTGAGGGCCTCAAGGGCCTATTATGCGCAATAATAGGGGTTGTGGCCAGAGTCACACGCACACACAATATCTTCCCCAGCACTCCGGTTACCCCCTTAGGGGTGAGTCCATTCTATACGGTCGCAGGAAAGTAGCGGCACACATAAGTTTCCAAATTTATTAAGAAAAGTGCTGGTGCAGTTTATTGCATATATATATATGTATGTATATATATATATATATATATATATATATAATGTAATCTATTACAAATTCCGACACTCACAGGATGCAGGGAGATATATTGCCGGGTGCCCTCCAAAGGTGCACCCGCAGGACGCTGATGTCCTAAGATACTTGTACCTGTATTCCAGTGATAAAAAAAAGTACTGAAAGCCAAAACTTGGTAGACAACATTTCATCGCCTTTTATATGGTCACCTAAGTTTACCACACCATATACCCCTTATACAAATCAGGCAACACAATAGTAACTTCCTTATACTGTACTTGCCTCTTACACATTGTGCCACATGGAATGAGCCAAAATACACACTATACCAAACAGATTGAGACAAAATTCACAATATGCTTCACAAACAGGGACATTGTTCGCCAAAGGCGTGCATTAAAAATTGACACCATAATGCCCATTACATGTTAAGCCACACACCATAATGCCCATTACATGTTAAGCCACACACCATAATGTCCATTACATGTTCAGCCACACACCATAATGTCCATTACATGTTCAGCCACACACCATAATGTCCATTACATGTTCAGCCACACACCATAATGCCCATTACATGTACAGCCACACACCATAATGCCCATTACATGTTCAGCCACACACACCATAATGTCCATTACATGTTCAGCCACACACCATAATGTCCATTACATGTTCAGCCACACACCATAATGCCCATTACATGTTAAGGCCACACACCATAATGTCCATTACATGTTAAGCCACACACCATAATGTCCATTACATGTTCAGCCACACACCATAATGCCCATTACATGTTAAGCCACACACCATAATGCCCATTACATGTACAGCCACACACCATAATGCCCATTACATGTTCAGCCACACACACCATAATGTCCATTACATGTTCAGCCACACACCATTATGTCCATTACATGTTCAGCCACACACCATAATGCCCATTACATGTTAAGGCCACACACCATAATGTCCATTACATGTTCAGCCACACACCATAATGTACATTACATGTTCAGCCACACACCATAATGCCCATTACGTATTATGACACCATAATGCCTATGAAAAATGATGCTACATTAACAATATCTTATTTATGTGAATAATATTTATTTTCCCTTGTAATTACTTTAAGCTAAAAAGTCATATTCATATATACACTTTAGAACACCGCAAACATCAATGATCCTGAGAAACCATAAAAGGCCACAGTTAGCTATATTGAATATACAGGAATAAAGAATGATCTGTAAATCATTCTGCAATGGCTTTTTTTTAAATAAACTTGCCCCTATTAAGACACACCCCCTGAAATTAGGCCACGCCCCATTTTCCCTGCGCGCGGCTTAGCTGGAGTCAGATAGGTTCTATGCAAAATGAACAATTGAATTTGCTGAAATCTATCCGAAGCAGTAGATTCCCGAGGACAAGCAAGTGCTTCACTCCATTCGTCCCCAGACAACCTGCCCACTTCCATTTCCCATTTCTGCTGTAGACTTGGTAAGTCAGTGGTGTGATGATATGTTAGAAGGAAGGAGTACAGGCATGAGAGAGAATGTTTAGAGCCTACTTTTAAAAGGAATGTTTTGAGTGGAGAGTGTCGAATAACTGGTGGACCCTGAGGGAAATGTAAGGACAAGGCTTGGCGAAGCTGTAGGTATCTAAAGAAGTACGTAGATGGAATTCCAAAATCACTAACCAACTGAGTGAAAGATTTTAAAACCTAAAATTAGGTAGTGCCAGGCCACCAGACGCTTTAGATCTAGTAAGTACATCTAACTGGATTCAGTATGAAATCCCGGCGTTCAAAATCCCAATGCCGGAATCCCGACCGCCGTAATCCCGACAAGGGGGGGACGTGGATCGCCCCCCCTTGTGGGCTCGCTGTGCTCGCCATGCAGCGGGCCCGGTGCCTCGCTACGCTCGGCACGCTAATTTATTCTCCCTCCAGGGGTGTCGTGGACACCCACGGAGGGAGAAAGTGTCGGGATTTCGGCGGTCGGGATTCAGAACGCCAGGATCCCGACCACCGGGATTTTAACTGCATCCCATCTAACTGTATACGAGGCCTTTTGACCATCATCAGAGAAGAAATCATGCTATTAAGTTTCTGGAAAATCGAATATATTGATTATCATGTGATAGTCTTATAAAAATTTTTAATTTTTTTTATTTTTTTTTTTCTAGTTTAAGTTGTAGTTTATGTTTGCTTTGTGAAAAAATAATAAAAAATTACTCAATAAAAAAAAAATTATGCTACATAAGTGCTGCTTACCTACATGCTCATTGCCAGGGGTTCCATGCTCATTGCCATGTGGAATTACATGCTCATTGCCAGGGGTTCCATGCTCATTGCCATGTGGGATTACATGCTCATTGCCAAGGGGGAATACATGCTCGCACCAGCCAAGTCCCTGCATTTTCTGGTGTGAAGGGGAGAGACCCCCCCCCCCCCCCTTTAACCAGCTATATCGTTTAACCGGCTATATCTTCGGAGCCAACTGACCCATTTACATGAGACCAGTATCATACTGAAGAACTTTTTAAGTGGGCTTGGAATGATTTTGGTCCCATGAAACTGGACCATTTGAAGGCCCAGTGATTTGGGTTATGGTATCACACTGTAGTGTTGCGGAGTCCATCTGTGCTGTTTTATATAACAGGAATTCCCCTACAGTATATTCTGCGGGATACGGTCATTAGGTCTATACCAACTAGGTCGACAAGCATTGGGTCTACACCACTAGGTCGACAGTCAGCAAGGTCGACATGGGTCTAGGTCGACAGTTCATTATGTCGACATGGGTTAGGTCGTCATGGGGTTTTTCACCGTTTTTTGAGCCGACATGTGCCAACAGCCGGTATTTCATGCCCTGCTACCATCCACTAGGGCAGTGGTTCCCAACCTTTTTTCTTTCGAGTACCCCTTGATTAGGCTTTTCATTTTGGAGTACCCCCTCCTTCCATAAATCCCTCCTCTCCCATCGCTTCGCGCCATAAAAGTTGGTTTTTGTTAGATAGTAATGTTATTAGGTTAGCAAAATACTAACAACGACTCTTTGATGACATTAACAGGGTTGTTCTTAAAATAATGGCACTAAAAATAATGAATACACAAATGGCAAAATTGCTGCAAATCACATATCACACATTTTAATAAAACTAAATCTTTAAATAACACCACTCCAGGAGCCAATTGGCCTACCTGTATATTTTTGATATCTGGGAGGAAACCAGATTAAACTCATGCAAGCACAGGGAAAATATACAAACTCCACACAGCACATTGTGGGAATCTATTCTAGCCCATGATGTCAGTGCTGTGAGGCAGCGATGCTAACCATTACACTGTCCGTGCTGCCACACATTAGCCAGACAAATCTTTAGTACCACCAGTATCATCCTCAATAAACCATAAAGTCCCCTTTTTACACACTTCGCCAGCATAGTCACCCCTCTACACATTGCAGCAGCATAGCCCCCTTTTTAAACACGAAGACACCAGAGCAAAGTAAAGTGACTGTGGTTCCTATTACCACAGCATCCACAAGCTATATAGGTGGTTCACATCATTTGTTTGTCCAGGATCATATTCCCTCCAACACGACCCATTGCGTCCGGTACACCTTGTTCTGTTCCTGGACTCCCCTGGTAATGTATGATTGCTGTCACTTCAGTTGAAACACCCTCCTCGTCAATTTTGTTCCACACAGGTGCTGGCAATCCTACATTAAGAAAGAAGGCCAGGAGCAGAGCATTGTGTATCGAATGGGTCATGTTGGAGGCTATGGGAGAGGACAGAGAACCCACCTGGAAAGTTATGGTGCAAATCCCTGTGTGCTCTCGCACTTTCAAGTGTGGCACTGTGTCATTTTCAAGATAAATACAGGCCCATTATTCAAAGTAAATTAATGGCTGCCTTATATTGAGTGTCACACACAATCCCAGAGTCATGACCCAGTCGTCATTGGGGAAACTTGAGTGTCCAGCAATGCAAGAAAAATGTACCAGACTAGAGGGACAGAAAGCATACTCACCTGGCATCTATCCACACATCCAGCGATTGCGTCGTTCCGTCCAAGCAATCCTGGCGCGGCGGCTTGCTTCCAGGCAGGGCGGTGTCCTTCAGCGCGGCTGCACATGCGCCGGGGTCCGTCCTTACAGGCGCAGCGTCTTCCAGGCGCGGCGGTCTCCTCAAGTGATTGCACATGCGCCGGGGGTCCTCCTTCCAGCCGCAGCGGCGTGACTTGGCGTCCTGCGCATGTGCCGGGTCACGCCGCCTTTAATACCGTACTCGGCCTTGCTGCAGCCGCCATTACCATACTCTGCCTTGCGTACCCCCTAACACAGCGGCGCGTACCCCCGGTGGTACGCGTACCACGGGTTGGGAACCGCTGCACTGGGGCGTGGTGGGAGAATAAAATACGCTTGGGACCCAAAGCATTGCGAGCGATGCAAGGGGACGCGGTGCACAATGTGTCCATGTCAACTGTGTCGACATTCGGGTAAAAAAAACAGTGAAAAGCCCCATGTCGACCTTTTGACTGTCAACCTTGCCCATGTCGACCTAATGCTCGTGTCGACCTAATGTCCTGTCGACCTTGAACCATGTCGACCTGTGTTGACCGAAAGATTGTCGACCAACTTGCTGTAGACCCAATTATCCCAAGCGGTCTCTCTCCTCCCTGAGTGTGTATCAGGCAGTGAGTGTCCTTGTGCTGGTGACACTGGTGTGGGGCGTGGCTGGGCCGGGGGTGTGTGAGCTACGTCACAGCAGGGGGTGTTTATTGTCAGTCGTGGAGGGAGAGGGGGAGTGACCTGTGGGCACAGACATAGCTACAGGCAGCAGCATGGCGGAGGAGGACAGTAGCAGCATCCCCAGGGGCTCCTTCATATCCCGGCTCTCCAAAGCCCTGTCCCACACCCACCTGAACTTACTGGAGCAAGAGGCCATGTCTGCCCCCTCCACCCAGCCCACGGTGCTGACCCCACGCGTGTCCGCCCCACAGAGCAGCCGCAAGAGGAAGCTGTCCAAGAGCCAGAGCATGTCCGGCTCCCTGGAGAGTCTGAGCGGCATAGCCAGCGAGGCCCGGGTCCTGGTCATCAACACCGGGGGCACCATCGGGATGATGTACCAGAATGAAGGTGACTGTCTGCCCTGTGCATGGGGAGGGGGCGGGGGGTCTGTCCTGTGCCCCTGACTGCAGGCTGGTACCTGGGGATGGGGGACTGTCATGTGCCCCTGACTGTACACTGATACCTGGGGGGGTCTGTCCTGTGCCCCTGGGGATGGGGGGTCTGTCCTGTGCCCCTGGGGATGGGGGGTCTGTCCTGTGCCCCTGACTGTACACTGATACCCCCAGGGTCTGTCTTGTGCCCCTGACTGTACACTCACTGGATCTGTCCTGTGCCCCTGGGGATGGGGGGGGGGTCTGTCCTGTGCCCATGGGGGGGGGGGGGGGGGTGTCTGTCCTGTGCCCCTGACTGCAGGCTGGTACCTGGGGATGGGAGGTCTGTCCTGTGCCCATGGGGGGGTCTATCCTGTGCCCATGGGGGGGGGGGTCTGTCCTGTGCCCCTGACTGCAGGCTGGTACCTGGGGATGGGAGGTCTGTCCTGTGCCCATGGGGGGGTCTATCCTGTGCCCATGGGGGGGGGGGGGTCTGTCCTGTGCCCCTGACTGCAGGCTGGTACCTGGGGATGGGAGGTCTGTCCTGTGCCCATGGGGGGGGGGGGGTCTGTCCGTCCTGTGCCCCTGCCTGCATTGCTGGTATCTAGGGATGGGGGTATGTCCTGTACTTGGGAGAGTGGTGTCTGGCTTGTGCCCCTAGTACTTGGGTATGTGTGTGTCTGATACATGCTGGTGGGAAGTCCTTTATCTGCTAGGAAACTGATCTGGTCACTGGGTGCACCACCACTTGTTCTGTGTGATGCAATAATTTGTAACTTCTGTGTCTTGTATCACCTATTCTGTAGTAATAACTGTTTCATGTCAGTGCTGGTCTCACAGAGCTGGTGCATCATGACATTCCCCAAACTCTGCCCAGCGCACAAGTGGTTACTATTGTTTGTTTCTGTTTAAGGTGTGTTATTGTTTTAAATGCAAAAAGCGTCTTCACACAACCCCCATAATTGTGTCACTGTCCAGTGCTGGATTTCAGTAATCTGTGTTTTATTCACATATTCTGTGTATTTGTTTATAATAGAGATTAAGCCTTAAGCACCTTTTTGTTTCGTTTAACTCCGTCAATAGTCTGATAGTGAATGCAAATTATTTGTCTCCAGGGGACAGATCTCCCTAAGCAGTTGTCAGTGGGTGTCCCCAAATTATGTGCATCAGAAGGTATTACCAGAAGGCGCTGGGATGTATTCAATGCGACCAGCGGGGGGGGGGTTTATGGTGAGGATTGCCAAAAACAAGCCATCCTCGCCATTTAACCCCCTCGCAGGCCGTTCACCTTTTATTCTACATTTCGGAAGAATCCTCGCCGTCCTCTCCCCTGAACGGCGAGGTTCATGCATATTACCCTAACCATGGCAGGTATTCAATGCTGTGGGCGAGCGGCGACAGTGAGCAGGACTTCCTGCTCGCTGTCACCACTCACCGTCAGTATTCAACGCACCCCCCTCATACGCCAATTCCCCCTCGCTCCGTTTTTTGAGCGAGGGGGAATTGGCGTATGCGCCTCCAGAAGCAGCGAGACTCGCGGCTTAATACAGCGAGTTTTCTGCATTAGCCGCGGGTCTCGCTGTTTTGGTGAATTCTCGCCATCCTGTGACGTGAGGATTTTCCCAGAACGTTAAATAGAGCGAGCGGCCGGCGCGGGGGTTAAACAGCGAGGATCGCTGGTTTTCTGCAAACTTCGCCGACCGCATTGAATACCTGCCTATTTCGCAGCCCGCACATGCAGTTTCCACCTCGCTTCTTTTGGGAGGTGGAAACGGTGAGTACAGGGGGGGGGGGGGGGCGGCATTTCAATACAGACTTGTGAGCTATCGGCGCTGTTCGCTGTCACAGCTCGCCATAGGGCATTGAACATACGCAACTAACTTGCATGTCATTTATCCTCCCCTGCTAGACGCATCCCCACTGTAATCAGCCCATAGATGGCAGTGATTGTGCGTCATCCAATATATTCTGTGTTTCATACAAAGAGGTGGGTTGGGATCATTTGGTCTACAGCATTATGGTCAATAGTAGTTAGGGCCACACCATTAGGTCGACATGAGTCTAGGTTGACATAGGAAAAGGTCGACATGGTTCTAGGTCGAAAGGTCATTAATTTGACAGGTCGTTAGTTTGACATTGTCTAGGTCGACATTGGGTTTTTCACTGTTGTTTGACCTGAAGGTCAACACAGGCTCCAGGCACGGTGCCTCGCTACGCTCGGCACACTATTTTATTCTCACCCCATGCCCTAGTGGATGGCAGGGCATGAAATACCGCCTGTCAGCACATGTCGGCTCAAAAAACAGTGAAAAACCCCATGTCGACCTAGACAATGTCGAATTAATGACTGTTCGACCTTTTCCCGTGTTGACCTAATTACTGCATCCCAAAGAGGTACAACAAAGACACAAATGTAGCATTTAAAAGCCAAATTAATCCTATAAAACCCTCCCACAGCTTAAAAATGGAGGCAGTCTTTGGGGAGAATTCAGTGCTTGAGGTAAAGCACCCGGCCAGTTGTGGATAAGTGTGTTCCCTTTACATGTGGTACTCTATGTAAAAAATAAGTAAGTCTCTAGCGTGTGAATATTATTATTATTATTATTATTATTATTATTATTATTATTACTCTCTCTAGTGGTCTCCCTTCATCTTTCCACTGGGGAGGGTGTGTGGGGAGGTGTAGTTCTCCCAGCTGCTGTCTTTGGGGGAGGGGGGACAGTCAAACACACAACTCAAACATTCTTGCACACAAATACGGGGCCTACACACGTAGAGTTTTGCTGAGCGATCTGAGCCATGCTGGAACGCTCATCAAAATCGCTCAGCCCATCGATGTCAGTGCTGTGCGCTAAGCGATCTGTCTGGCGCAGTGTTCTTCGGTGAAAACACGCGCCCTGACCGGTGACTAACTAGATTTATCCAGCAAGCTGGATCACAAACGCTGGGCAGTAGCGAAGCGAGGGGCCGCACATCACTGTCACTATCGCCCGTACATACGAAGCGATGTATCATCCAAGTGTCTAGTTAGATCACTTAGATAATGCTTTGAAATTCAGCCATGTGTAGGCTCCAGGGGGGGGGGGAGGAGAATGACTCAAACCTACTTGCACACCCTCAGACACTCCTACACCTCAAGGGTCATACACACCGGGTGATTTTAGCCTGTTTTGTAAGTGATCTGACTGGATCGCTTAGAAATTAAGCAGGGATCCCTCCGTGTGTATGCCCCTGAGCGATACCACGCGTCGCCTGACTAGAGCAATATGGTGATAGTTGAAAAATGTGTCACTAATTGAATAGCACCGTGAGTTGTCTTATCCTGGGCAGACTCTTTCCAGTCCGTTTAGAAAGGAAAAAGTCGAAGTGTCCACATTACTTCTAGTATCTTTCGCGTGAAGCAACTTTCCAGCGGTGGCTGATTAACCAACAGCCTGATTATGCTGCAGCCTAGGGCACCAGCATGGGGTGGGATATGGGGAGGAGGGGGGGCGCCTTGCAGATGGCATCCAAGGAATAAAGTTAAAGCTTAATTTATTCCATGCTTGTTACCCCCCACCCCAGAACAGACCAGGCAGTGGCCAGGTGGTGCTGGATGACTGCCCGACAGTCGGGATTCCAACTGGTGGGATATTCTCCCTTGTGGGGGGTGCACGACCCCCATGGAGGGAGACTAGAACGTGTGGCGAGCGAAGTGAGCTAACGAGCCCGCAAGGGGGCTTCTTTGTGCTCGCCCCCCCTGTCGGAGCACCGGCAGTCCGGATTCTGATGTCAGGATACTAACCGCCGGGATCCCGATTGTCAGACCGTCATACCACACCCGTGGCCAGGGAGAACTCCCCAAACCAGGGTTGCCTACCCTCTTGGAAATCTGATCCGCCTCTTGGAAATCTGATCCGCCTCCTGGTGGAGGGTCCATGGGACAAAATTACATTATTGCACTGTAGCCCCACCCACTGCTGTGCAATGCCTGAAATACCGACATTGGGGAGCATGGCCATGATGACTAAATTGGGCTGACCATGCCCCATTCGGTATGTTTCTCCGTAGCTTAGCCATAGCGACCATCGAAACATGTGGAAGGTGCAGTCATATGAAAGTGACTTTCAATTCATTTACATAGGCGTGCACGCTGGGAAGGAAATGGGCGGCAGCTGACATCCGGTGATGTCATCTCCCCGCCCCCGCGGCTCATTAGCATGAGAACGCCCATGAAACGCTGGGCATTCCCGTATGATAATAGAGCTGCCCCTCTCTACCCGCTGTGTTGTGTGCGTGCACCTGGCGAACAGACTGTTCGGGGATGCAAACGGAAATTGAATAACCCCCACTGTCCCCAGCACTGTATTTCACTTTGGTTGTGGTTACGCTGCTGTTTCCATGGTAACGGTAAGCGCTGAAACACACAGTAACAATGCTGACAGCTGCTCTTCAAGATAACAGATAACGTAACATGTTCCGTATAGATCGCAGACTGCTGGACACAAACAGGAGCGAGCGCCAGTGATGCGACAGGAAATATAAATATTGTCCTGTATCAGATCCTCTTCATCTTCCTCACACCTGGACTCCACATGTAGGAACCGCCTCTGGATTCAGGACATGCGCAGGACCCGCAAGGTGCGCAGACAGACCGCCACAAATACTTCCAAAATCGCTATGTAGTCGGTATCTGGCTGACGCGAAGCCGCTGTTTCTGGGCAGTGACCTGACGTTTTCTGGGTGTGAAAGATAAAACGCCGGCATTTTCTCTGACACAGACTGGAAAGATCTTTTGATGGAACATGAATTGCATCTGCATTTATTGTGAATTGCCACCTGCGAACGATATGGGCGCACACAGTGACCTATGTCATTAACGATTGGTCAGTGATGTCACCGGGATCCTTCTCTGTACATGCATCATTCACTGGATAGTCCACAAGCTGCAGGTAGACACGGCGGGAAGGGGCACATTTAGCTCACACACGTAGTGAGGCGCTGTGCCCGAATCTTTCGAGCGGATGCGGTTCTACGTTTCAGTGTCCATGTCGACTGTGTTGAAATTCGGGATAAACAAAAGTGAAAAATCTCATGTCGACTTTAGTTCTTGTCTATCCTATGATCCGTGCCCATTATCCATATAGTCAGTGAGTACCCAGTATTAGGGGGAGATTTCTCAAATCTTGGAGACTTTTTCATTCACAGGTTATCCCTCTCCCCTCTCTTTATGCAGGGACCGGGAATGCATGCCAGGATATCCCCCCTCACCTGTCTGTATGCAGGGACTGGGAATGCATGCCAGGTTATCCCCCCTCCCCTGTCTGTATGCAGACACTAGGAATGCATGCCAGGTTATCCGCCCTGAGCCCTCCCCTGTCTGTTTGCAGACACCATGAATACATGCCAGGTTATCCCCCTCCCCTGTCTGTTTGCAGACACCAGGAAAACATGCCAGGTTATCCCTCCTCCCCTGTCTGTTTGCAGACACCAGGAATACATGCCAGGTTATCCCCCCTCCCCTGTCTGTTTGCAGACACCAGGAATACATGCCAGGTTATCCGCCCTGAGCCCTCCCCTGTCTGTTTGCAGACACCAGGAATACATGCCAGGTTATCCCCCTCCCCTGTCTGTTTGCAGACACCAGGAAAACATGCCAGGTTATCCCTCCTCCCCTGTCTGTTTGCAGACACCAGGAAAACATGCCAGGTTATCCCCCCTCCCCTGTCTGTTTGCAGACACCAGGAATGCATGCCAGGTTATCCGCCCTGAGCCCTCCCCTGTCTGTATGCAGACACCAGGCATGCATGCCAGGTTATCCCCCCTCCCCTGTCTGTTTGCAGACTCCAGGAATACATGCCAGGTTATCCGCCCTGAGCCCTCCCCTGTCTACCTTTGCACTAATAAGATGAGAGGTAAGTCCCGTCCTCCCCAGTGTCAGCCCACAGCAGCACCAGGACTCTCACTGCCTGTGTCTGGCTGGTCCGGGGGTGTGTGAGCTACGTCACAGCAGGGGGTGTTTATTGTCACTCGTGGAGGGAGAGGGGGAGTGACCTGTGGGCACAGACATAGCTACAGGCAGCAGCATGGCGGAGGAGGACAGTAGCAGCATCCCCAGGGGCTCCTTCATATCCCGGCTCTCCAAAGCCCTGTCCCACACCCACCTGGACTTACTGGAGCAAGAGGCCATGTCTGCCCCCTCCACCCAGCCCACGGTGCTGACCCCACGCGTGTGCGCCCCACAGAGCAGCCGCAAGAGAAAGCTGACCCCAGCCCCCCGATCCTTGCCTGTCTCCCTGAAGCAGAGACGGGCAGGGAAAGCGCTCCCCGCCGCCGTGTTGGCGGGGACGCGCGTGCGTTTAAGATGCTTGCACATCCCCGTCAGATGGAGCACCTCTCCACCAGCGATCACCAGCGCTGGCTGAGAGGCATCTGTATGGGCTTACTGGGCAGCTGCCCTAGGGCCCACAAATCCTAGGGGCCTCCGAGCAGTGGTCTGCTGGGGCCTCTGGAGTTTCCTGTGAGGCCAGTAGAGATTGCTGCCCGGCTGCTTTGATTGGGAATTACACAAAATCAGAGCTGAAAAATCGCTGGAAACAGCATCATACACATTGTGCGAATAAAGTGCTTCCAGCAGATATCAGCACAACAGACATTAACAACAATACCCCCGGCAAAAATATATATACAGCCGATGATTCAAGGGGTACACATTGTGTTTCTGTAAACAATTTATTGTATGTGCCCTATCAAACAACAGCGAGATATAATATACCTGGCTATATTGCAGCAAACTGTCAAAACGCTGGAAATAGCACCACACATATACTTATCACTCGCCCTGTAACCAATTAGAAGGTATCTTAAGAATACCCAACAATCAAAAGCGCTGATCCAATCCTACAGTATCTTTTATTAAGAAATACCACAGACCTGTTGGGGATAGAGGGGACACACTACGCGGGGTCAAATCCCCTTTTATACTTACCCTGTCTTACCTTTATTTTTGTGTTTTTATATGTCGCAGTTCTTAATAAATAAACCAATAAAAGCTATATTTTAGTAAATTCTTTCTCTCAGGTGCGCCGAATTAGTGACAATCTTTTCTTTCCTTCCTATCAAAATCAGAGCTGCCAGGGGTGCTCAAACCTGATCCTCAGGACCCAATATTTCACGTTTTCCAGGTCACCCAGCAGGTGCATTCATTACCCATTGACACATTTTAAAAGTTCACAGGTGGAGCTAATTATTTCACATGTGATTCTGTGAGGGGACCTGCAAAACATGCACCGTGTGGGGTCCTGGGGACCGAGTTTGAGAACCTGTGCTGTAAGCTAATTGCTGGATGGCTAATAGCATTTGGAGAAACGCCGCGGGAAGTTGTTATATAAAAATAATGTTTTAATAAAGTTTTGGACCCAGTGCATTTCTTTGCCTAGGGCCCACAATGCTGTTAAGATGACCCTGCTGTCCTGTGCCCCCTTCCTGCATGCTGGCACTTGTGGATGGGTGGCCTGTCATGTGCCCCCTTCCTGCATGCTAGTAGTGGGGGGGGGTCTGTCCTGTGCCCCATCTGGCACTTGTGGAGGGTTGGCCTGTCCTGTGCCCCCTTCCTGCATGCTGGTACTGGGGAGGGGGTCTGTCCTGTGCCACTGTCTGCACATTGGCACTTGTGGAGGGGTGGCCTGTCCTGTGCCCCCTTCCTGCATGCTGGTACTGGGGGAGGGGGTCTGTCCTGTGCCACTGTCTGCACGTTGGCACTTGTGGAGGGGTGGCCTGTCCTGTGCCCCCTTCCTGCATGCTGGTACTGGGGGAGGGGGTCTGTCCTGTGCCACTGTCTGCACGCTATTATCTGGGGAGGGGGGTCTGTGCCCCTGCCTGCACTGCACACACTGTGATACTTGGGAGAATGGGGTCTGGACTGTGCCTAGGGTAGCCACCTCTCCCGGATTTCTGGGATTCTCCTGTATTTGATGGCAACCCTCCAGGAGACTTTTCCAGTCACCCGGGTTCTGGGATTGTCCTGGAATCCGGATGGCTGAAAAAAGAGAGAGAGTCTGTAGCGGGCGCATTTGGTGAAGATTCACTGCCGCTGCGGAGCTACAGACGCTCACGCGAGATGTCATCTGATTGTGGTTGGTCAGACAGTGAGGACTTGTGACTGCCTGGGGGGGGGGGGGGTGGGTGGGGTGCTGCTGTGCCTGTATGCTGCGCTATATAAGAAACTGTTAATAAATAAATAAATACTCCACCTTATGGTTCTAGTTTCCATAAGGCAGTATTACAGGGGGAGCCGCCTGTGGTGTCCTGTTGTTGTTGTTATTATTATGCAGGGGGAGCAGCCTGTGGTGGTGTCCTGTTATTATACAGGGGGAGCAGCCTGTGGTGGTGCCCTGTTGTTGTTATATAAGGGGAGCAGCCTGTTGTTGTTATATAAGGGGAGCAGGGGGATTTCTCAGCCCTCACCACCTCACCTCTAACGGAGCAAATGTTTTTAAGTTGTTGCTTTTTTGTTTGATTGGGGGGTATAATCATAGCTCCGCCCTCTTACTGATCAGGCTCCGCCCACTACAACTTCTCTGTCTTGTATCAGGCATTCTGTAGTAATAACTGTTGATGATCATGTCAGCGCTGGTCTCACAGAGCTGGTGTCATGGCATAAGCCAAACTCTGCCCAGTGCACAAGTGGTTACTATTGTTTGTTTCTGGTTAGGGTGTTTTTGTTTTAAATGCAAAAAGCGTCTTCACACAACCCCCATAATTGTGTCACTGTCCAGTCCTGGATTTCAGTAATCTGTGTTTTATTCACATATTCTGTGTATTTGTTTATATAAGAGATCACACCTTAAGCACCTTTGTTTTAATTAACTCCGTCAATAGTCTGATAGTGAATGCAAATTAATTGTCTCCAGGGGACAGATCTCCCTGAGCAGGTGTCAGAAGGTATTACCAGAAGGCAGAACATCGCATTCCCTCAAACAAATAACCCCACATAGGACCTCATTCTGGTCCACAAGCAACGCTGCGAAATTCACAGCGCTGCGTGTGGCGCAAACGCTGTCTGCTGTGACCATCGAATGATTTCTCCAGCGCTCGCAGATCGGAGACACCTCTATGGTGTCTCTGATCTGTGAGCGCCCTGTGCGGGAAGCTGACATTCGCTGCCTTGACCCCCGCACCCGTGTTGCCGTAACGCTGGGCATTCCCATGGGCTGTACCCCCCCGCCCACACTGCTAGGTGCATGTGGGGCAGCGAACATGTAGTTCGCCATGCACGCTGCGTCAGTGTAGATGCAAAACATCGGTCCCTCGTGCAAACGCACAGGGGTCTGAACAATTTAGAATAACCCATAGTTCCCAAATTGAAATGACCAAAAAATAACACACACAGCTTTAAACTTGTGGGGGGAATTCAGTTGTGCGTGATGTAAAACACTGCCAGTTTGAATTACTGTGGATAAGTGCGTTCACATTTACATGCGGTATCCAATTTAAATTTTAAAAAAAAAATGGTCATGGGGTTTTCTTCCTCTCTAGTGGTCTCCCTTCATCTTTCCACTGGGGAGGGTGTGTGGGGAGGTGTAGTTCTCCCAGCTGCTGTCTTTGGGGGAGGGGGGACAGTCAAACACACAACTCAAACATTCTTGCACACAAATACGGGGCCTACACACGTAGAGTTTTGCTGAGCGATCTGAGCCATGCTGGAACGCTCATCAAAATCGCTCAGCCCATCGATGTCAGTGCTGTGCGCTAAGCGATCTGTCTGGCGCAGTGTTCTTCGGTGAAAACACGCGCCCTGACCGGTGACTAACTAGATTTATCCAGCAAGCTGGATCACAAACGCTGGGCAGTAGCGAAGCGAGGGGCCGCACATCACTGTCACTATCGCCCGTACATACGAAGCGATGTATCATCCAAGTGTCTAGTTAGATCACTTAGATAATGCTCTGAAATTCAGCCATGTGTAGGCTCCAGGGGGGGGGGGAGGAGAATGACTCAAACCTACTTGCACACCCTCAGACACTCCTACACCTCAAGGGTCATACACACCGGGTGATTTTAGCCTGTTTTGTAAGTGATCTGACTGGATCGCTTAGAAATTAAGCAGGGATCCCTCCGTGTGTATGCCCCTGAGCGATACCACGCGTCGCCTGACTAGAGCAATATGGTGATAGTTGAAAAATGTGTCACTAATTGAATAGCACCGTGAGTTGTCTTATCCTGGGCAGACTCTTTCCAGTCCGTTTAGAAAGGAAAAAGTCGAAGTGTCCACATTACTTCTAGTATCTTTCGCGTGAAGCAACTTTCCAGCGGTGGCTGATTAACCAACAGCCTGATTATGCTGCAGCCTAGGGCACCAGCATGGGGTGGGATATGGGGAGGAGGGGGGGCGCCTTGCAGATGGCATCCAAGGAATAAAGTTAAAGCTTAATTTATTCCATGCTTGTTACCCCCCACCCCAGAACAGACCAGGCAGTGGCCAGGTGGTGCTGGATGACTGCCCGACAGTCGGGATTCCAACTGGTGGGATATTCTCCCTTGTGGGGGGTGCACGACCCCCATGGAGGGAGACTAGAACGTGTGGCGAGCGAAGTGAGCTAACGAGCCCGCAAGGGGGCTTCTTTGTGCTCGCCCCCCCTGTCGGAGCACCGGCAGTCCGGATTCTGATGTCAGGATACTAACCGCCGGGATCCCGATTGTCAGACCGTCATACCACACCCGTGGCCAGGGAGAACTCCCCAAACCAGGGTTGCCTACCCTCTTGGAAATCTGATCCGCCTCTTGGAAATCTGATCCGCCTCCTGGTGGAGGGTCCATGGGACAAAATTACATTATTGCACTGTAGCCCCACCCACTGCTGTGCAATGCCTGAAATACCGACATTGGGGAGCATGGCCATGATGACTAAATTGGGCTGACCATGCCCCATTCGGTATGTTTCTCCGTAGCTTAGCCGTAGCGACCATCGAAACATGTGGAAGGTGCAGTCATATGAAAGTGACTTTCAATTCATTTACATAGGCGTGCACGCTGGGAAGGAAATGGGCGGCAGCTGACATCCGGTGATGTCATCTCCCCGCCCCCGCGGCTCATTAGCATGAGAACGCCCATGAAACGCTGGGCATTCCCGTATGATAATAGAGCTGCCCCTCTCTACCCGCTGTGTTGTGTGCGTGCACCTGGCGAACAGACTGTTCGGGGATGCAAACGGAAATTGAATAACCCCCACTGTCCCCAGCACTGTATTTCACTTTGGTTGTGGTTACGCTGCTGTTTCCATGGTAACGGTAAGCGCTGAAACACACAGTAACAATGCTGACAGCTGCTCTTCAAGATAACAGATAACGTAACATGTTCCGTATAGATCGCAGACTGCTGGACACAAACAGGAGCGAGCGCCAGTGATGCGACAGGAAATATAAATATTGTCCTGTATCAGATCCTCTTCATCTTCCTCACACCTGGACTCCACATGTAGGAACCGCCTCTGGATTCAGGACATGCGCAGGACCCGCAAGGTGCGCAGACAGACCGCCACAAATACTTCCAAAATCGCTATGTAGTCGGTATCTGGCTGACGCGAAGCCGCTGTTTCTGGGCAGTGACCTGACGTTTTCTGGGTGTGAAAGATAAAACGCCGGCATTTTCTCTGACACAGACTGGAAAGATCTTTTGATGGAACATGAATTGCATCTGCATTTATTGTGAATTGCCACCTGCGAACGATATGGGCGCACACAGTGACCTATGTCATTAACGATTGGTCAGTGATGTCACCGGGATCCTTCTCTGTACATGCATCATTCACTGGATAGTCCACAAGCTGCAGGTAGACACGGCGGGAAGGGGCACATTTAGCTCACACACGTAGTGAGGCGCTGTGCCCGAATCTTTCGAGCGGATGCGGTTCTACGTTTCAGTGTCCATGTCGACTGTGTTGAAATTCGGGATAAACAAAAGTGAAAAATCTCATGTCGACTTTAGTTCTTGTCTATCCTATGATCCGTGCCCATTATCCATATAGTCAGTGAGTACCCAGTATTAGGGGGAGATTTCTCAAATCTTGGAGACTTTTTCATTCACAGGTTATCCCTCTCCCCTCTCTTTATGCAGGGACCGGGAATGCATGCCAGGATATCCCCCCTCACCTGTCTGTATGCAGGGACTGGGAATGCATGCCAGGTTATCCCCCCTCCCCTGTCTGTATGCAGACACTAGGAATGCATGCCAGGTTATCCGCCCTGAGCCCTCCCCTGTCTGTTTGCAGACACCATGAATACATGCCAGGTTATCCCCCTCCCCTGTCTGTTTGCAGACACCAGGAAAACATGCCAGGTTATCCCTCCTCCCCTGTCTGTTTGCAGACACCAGGAATACATGCCAGGTTATCCCCCTCCCCTGTCTGTTTGCAGACACCAGGAAAACATGCCAGGTTATCCCCCCTCCCCTGTCTGTTTGCAGACACCAGGAATACATGCCAGGTTATCCGCCCTGAGCCCTCCCCTGTCTGTTTGCAGACACCAGGAATACATGCCAGGTTATCCCCCCTCCCCTGTCTGTTTGCAGACACCAGGAATGCATGCCAGGTTATCCGCCCTGAGCCATCCCCTGTCTGTATGCAGACACCAGGCATGCATGCCAGGTTATCCCCCCTCCCCTGTCTGTTTGCAGACTCCAGGAATACATGCCAGGTTATCCGCCCTGAGCCCTCCCCTGTCTACCTTTGCACTAATAAGATGAGAGGTAAGTCCCGTCCTCCCCAGTGTCAGCCCACAGCAGCACCAGGACTCTCACTGCCTGTGTCTGGCTGGTCCGGGGGTGTGTGAGCTACGTCACAGCAGGGGGTGTTTATTGTCACTCGTGGAGGGAGAGGGGGAGTGACCTGTGGGCACAGACATAGCTACAGGCAGCAGCATGGCGGAGGAGGACAGTAGCAGCATCCCCAGGGGCTCCTTCATATCCCGGCTCTCCAAAGCCCTGTCCCACACCCACCTGGACTTACTGGAGCAAGAGGCCATGTCTGCCCCCTCCACCCAGCCCACGGTGCTGACCCCACGCGTGTGCGCCCCACAGAGCAGCCGCAAGAGAAAGCTGACCCCAGCCCCCCGATCCTTGCCTGTCTCCCTGAAGCAGAGACGGGCAGGGAAAGCGCTCCCCGCCGCCGTGTTGGCGGGGACGCGCGTGCGTTTAAGATGCTTGCACATCCCCGTCAGATGGAGCACCTCTCCACCAGCGATCACCAGCGCTGGCTGAGAGGCATCTGTATGGGCTTACTGGGCAGCTGCCCTAGGGCCCACAAATCCTAGGGGCCTCCGAGCAGTGGTCTGCTGGGGCCTCTGGAGTTTCCTGTGAGGCCAGTAGAGATTGCTGCCCGGCTGCTTTGATTGGGAATTACACAAAATCAGAGCTGAAAAATCGCTGGAAACAGCATCATACACATTGTGCGAATAAAGTGCTTCCAGCAGATATCAGCACAACAGACATTAACAACAATACCCCCGGCAAAAATATATATACAGCCGATGATTCAAGGGGTACACATTGTGTTTCTGTAAACAATTTATTGTATGTGCCCTATCAAACAACAGCGAGATATAATATACCTGGCTATATTGCAGCAAACTGTCAAAACGCTGGAAATAGCACCACACATATACTTATCACTCGCCCTGTAACCAATTAGAAGGTATCTTAAGAATACCCAACAATCAAAAGCGCTGATCCAATCCTACAGTATCTTTTATTAAGAAATACCACAGACCTGTTGGGGATAGAGGGGACACACTACGCGGGGTCAAATCCCCTTTTATACTTACCCTGTCTTACCTTTATTTTTGTGTTTTTATATGTCGCAGTTCTTAATAAATAAACCAATAAAAGCTATATTTTAGTAAATTCTTTCTCTCAGGTGCGCCGAATTAGTGACAATCTTTTCTTTCCTTCCTATCAAAATCAGAGCTGCCAGGGGTGCTCAAACCTGATCCTCAGGACCCAATATTTCACGTTTTCCAGGTCACCCAGCAGGTGCATTCATTACCCATTGACACATTTTAAAAGTTCACAGGTGGAGCTAATTATTTCACATGTGATTCTGTGAGGGGACCTGCAAAACATGCACCGTGTGGGGTCCTGGGGACCGAGTTTGAGAACCTGTGCTGTAAGCTAATTGCTGGATGGCTAATAGCATTTGGAGAAACGCCGCGGGAAGTTGTTATATAAAAATAATGTTTTAATAAAGTTTTGGACCCAGTGCATTTCTTTGCCTAGGGCCCACAATGCTGTTAAGATGACCCTGCTGTCCTGTGCCCCCTTCCTGCATGCTGGCACTTGTGGATGGGTGGCCTGTCATGTGCCCCCTTCCTGCATGCTAGTAGTGGGGGGGGGGTCTGTCCTGTGCCCCATCTGGCACTTGTGGAGGGTTGGCCTGTCCTGTGCCCCCTTCCTGCATGCTGGTACTGGGGAGGGGGTCTGTCCTGTGCCACTGTCTGCACATTGGCACTTGTGGAGGGGTGGCCTGTCCTGTGCCCCCTTCCTGCATGCTGGTACTGGGGGAGGGGGTCTGTCCTGTGCCACTGTCTGCACGTTGGCACTTGTGGAGGGGTGGCCTGTCCTGTGCCCCCTTCCTGCATGCTGGTACTGGGGGAGGGGGTCTGTCCTGTGCCACTGTCTGCACGCTATTATCTGGGGAGGGGGGTCTGTGCCCCTGCCTGCACTGCACACACTGTGATACTTGGGAGAATGGGGTCTGGACTGTGCCTAGGGTAGCCACCTCTCCCGGATTTCTGGGATTCTCCTGTATTTGATGGCAACCCTCCAGGAGACTTTTCCAGTCACCCGGGTTCTGGGATTGTCCTGGAATCCGGATGGCTGAAAAAAGAGAGAGAGTCTGTAGCGGGCGCATTTGGTGAAGATTCACTGCCGCTGCGGAGCTACAGACGCTCACGCGAGATGTCATCTGATTGTGGTTGGTCAGACAGTGAGGACTTGTGACTGCCTGGGGGGGGGGGGTGGGGGGGGTGCTGCTGTGCCTGTATGCTGCGCTATATAAGAAACTGTTAATAAATAAATAAATACTCCACCTTATGGTTCTAGTTTCCATAAGGCAGTATTACAGGGGGAGCCGCCTGTGGTGTCCTGTTGTTGTTGTTATTATTATGCAGGGGGAGCAGCCTGTGGTGGTGTCCTGTTATTATACAGGGGGAGCAGCCTGTGGTGGTGCCCTGTTGTTGTTATATAAGGGGAGCAGCCTGTTGTTGTTATATAAGGGGAGCAGGGGGATTTCTCAGCCCTCACCACCTCACCTCTAACGGAGCAAATGTTTTTAAGTTGTTGCTTTTTTGTTTGATTGGGGGGTATAATCATAGCTCCGCCCTCTTACTGATCAGGCTCCGCCCACTACAACTTCTCTGTCTTGTATCAGGCATTCTGTAGTAATAACTGTTGATGATCATGTCAGCGCTGGTCTCACAGAGCTGGTGTCATGGCATAAGCCAAACTCTGCCCAGTGCACAAGTGGTTACTATTGTTTGTTTCTGGTTAGGGTGTTTTTGTTTTAAATGCAAAAAGCGTCTTCACACAACCCCCATAATTGTGTCACTGTCCAGTCCTGGATTTCAGTAATCTGTGTTTTATTCACATATTCTGTGTATTTGTTTATATAAGAGATCACACCTTAAGCACCTTTGTTTTAATTAACTCCGTCAATAGTCTGATAGTGAATGCAAATTAATTGTCTCCAGGGGACAGATCTCCCTGAGCAGGTGTCAGAAGGTATTACCAGAAGGCAGAACATCGCATTCCCTCAAACAAATAACCCCACATAGGACCTCATTCTGGTCCACAAGCAACGCTGCGAAATTCACAGCGCTGCGTGTGGCGCAAACGCTGTCTGCTGTGACCATCGAATGATTTCTCCAGCGCTCGCAGATCGGAGACACCTCTATGGTGTCTCTGATCTGTGAGCGCCCTGTGCGGGAAGCTGACATTCGCTGCCTTGACCCCCGCACCCGTGTTGCCGTAACGCTGGGCATTCCCATGGGCTGTACCCCCCCGCCCACACTGCTAGGTGCATGTGGGGCAGCGAACATGTAGTTCGCCATGCACGCTGCGTCAGTGTAGATGCAAAACATCGGTCCCTCGTGCAAACGCACAGGGGTCTGAACAATTTAGAATAACCCATAGTTCCCAAATTGAAATGACCAAAAAATAACACACACAGCTTTAAACTTGTGGGGGGAATTCAGTTGTGCGTGATGTAAAACACTGCCAGTTTGAATTACTGTGGATAAGTGCGTTCACATTTACATGCGGTATCCAATTTAAATTTTAAAAAAAAAATGGTCATGGGGTTTTCTTCCTCTCTAGTGGTCTCCCTTCATCTTTCCACTGGGGAGGGTGTGTGGGGAGGTGTAGTTCTCCCAGCTGCTGTCTTTGGGGGAGGGGGGACAGTCAAACACACAACTCAAACATTCTTGCACACAAATACGGGGCCTACACACGTAGAGTTTTGCTGAACGATCTGAGCCATGCTGGAACGCTCATCAAGATCGCTCAGCCCATCGATGTCAGTGCTGTGCGCTCAGCGGTGTAGCTAGGTGCCATGGTGCCCGGAGCAAGGGCATATTTCGCGCCCCCCCCTCCTCCCGGTAATGAATTGGGGGCGTGGCTAACTTGTGTTGGGATGTTACATTTGAAATACTGTATATAAGACACTGTAACGGAATCTGCTGCGCTATATAAGACGCTGTAACGGAATCTGCTGCGCTATATAAGACCCTGTAACGGAATCTGCTGCGCTATATAAGACACTGTAAAGGAATCTGCTGCGCTGTATAAGACACTGTAAAGGAATCTGCTGCGCTGTATAAGACGCTGTAACGGAATCTGCTGCGCTGTATAAGACACTGTAACGGAATCTGCTGCGCTATATAAGACACTGTAACGGAATCTGCTGCGCTGTATAAGACACTGTAACGGAATCTGCTGCGCTATATAAGACACTGTAACGGAATATGCTGCGCTATATAAAACACTGTAACGGAATCTGCTGCGCTATATAAGACACTGTAACGGAATCTGTTACGCTGTATAAGACACTGTAACGGAATCTGCTGCGCTATATAAGACGCTGTAATGTAATCTGCTGCGCTATATAAGACACTGTAACGGAATCTGCTGTGCTGTATACTGCTGCGCTATATAATACACTGTAACGGAATCTGCTGCGCTATATAAGACACTGTAACGGAATCTGCTGCGCTGTATAAGACACTGTAACGGAATCTGCTGCGCTATATAAGACACTGTAACGGAATCTGCTGCGCTGTATAAGACACTGTAACGGAATCTGCTGCGCTATATAAGACACTGTAACGGAATATGCTGCGCTATATAAGACACTGTAACGGAATCTGCTGCGCTATATAAGACACTGTAACGGAATCTGTTGCGCTGTATAAGACACTGTAACGGAATATGCTGCGCTATATAAGACACTGTAACGGAATCTGCTGCGCTATATAAGACACTGTAACGGAATCTGTTGCGCTGTATAAGACACTGTAACGGAATCTGCTGCGCTATATAAGACACTGTAACGGAATCTGCTGCGCTATATAAGACGCAATCTGCTGCGCTATATAATACACTATAAAGGAATCTGCTGCGCAGTATAAGACACTGTAACGGAATCTGCTGCGCTATATAAGACGCTGTAATGTAATCTGCTGCGCTATATAAGACACTGTAACGGAATCTGCTGTGCTGTATACTGCTGCGCTATATAATACACTGTAACGGAATCTGCTGCGCTATATAAGACACTGTAACGGAATCTGCTGCACTATATAAGACGCTGTAACGGAATCTGCTGCACTATATAAGACACTGTAACGTAATCTGCTGCGCTATATAAGACACTGTAACGGAATCTGCTGCGCTATATAAGACGCTGTAACGGAATCTGCTGCGCTATATAAGACACTGTAAGGGAATCTGCTGCGCTATATAAGACGCTGTAACGGAATCTGCTGCACTATATAAGACGCTGTAACGCAATCTGCTGCGCTATATAAGACACTGTAACGGAATCTGCTGCGCTATATAAGACGCTGTAACGGAATCTGCTGCACTATATAAGACGCTGTAACGTAATCTGCTGCGCTATATAAGACACTGTAACGGAATCTGCTGCGCTATATAAGACGCTGTAACGGAATCTGCTGCGCTATATAAGACGCTGTAACGGAATCTGCTGCGCTATATAAGACGCTGTAACGGAATCTGCTGCGCTATATAAGACACTGTAAGGGAATCTGCTGCGCTATATAAGACGCTGTAACGGAATCTGCTGCACTATATAAGACGCTGTAACGCAATCTGCTGCGCTATATAAGACGCTGTAAAGGAATCTGCTGCGCTATATAAGAACCTGTAACGGAATCTGCTGCGCTATATAAGACACTGTAATGGGATATGCTGCGCTATATAAGACACTAACGGAATCTGCTGCGCTATATAAGACGCTGTAACGGAATCTGCTGCGCTATATAAGACACTGTAACGTAATCTGCTGCGCTATATAAGACACTGTAACGGAATCTGCTGCGCTATATAAGACGCTGTAACGGAATCTGCTGCGCTATATAAGACGCTGTAACGGAATCTGCTGCGCTATATAAGACACTGTAAGGGAATCTGCTGCGCTATATAAGACGCTGTAACGGAATCTGCTGCGCTATATAAGACGCTGTAACGGAATCTGCTGCGCTATATAAGACACTGTAATGGAATATGCTGCACTATATAAGACACTGTAACGGAATCTGCTGCACTATATAAGACACTGTAACGGAATCTGCTGCGCTATATAAGACACTGTAAGGGAATCTGCTGCGCTATATAAGACGCTGTAACGGAATCTGCTGCACTATATAAGACACTGTAATGGAATATGCTGCACTATATAAGACACTGTAACGGAATCTGCTGCACTATATAAGACACTGTAACGGAATCTGCTGCGCTATATAAGACACTGTAAGGGAATCTGCTGCGCTATATAAGACGCTGTAACGGAATCTGCTGCACTATATAAGACGCTGTAACGCAATCTGCTGCGCTATATAAGACACTGTAAAGGAATTTGCTGTGCTGTATAAGACACTGGCTCACGCTCATACAATTGCTGATGGACATTTGAAATATGGCGCATTGGAGCAGACGGTCCGGCAGAGATCCGCTAACTGCAGCTTCCGGTGCGTGAGCTCTGATAGGCTGTTCGGCAGGAGCCATATTTCAAATGTCTGTCGGTGCTGGTTTGAGCCATGGCAATGGGCAGTGAGTGGCCATGTGCTGCTCCTCCCCCAGGACCCAGCGCTCTAGGCTGCAGCCTGCCTGATCATCCTAATATTTTATCAGGCCCTGGTCCCCTCCCTGTAGTATAATTATTATACAAGGTATATCAGCCCCCTCCCTGTAGTATAATCAACAGCCCCCACATTGTAGTTGTATTATTAAGAGCCCCCTCCCCCATAGTATTATTAATAACAGCCCCCATGTCCTCTAATTAAAATGTCTGCCACCCCCCACCCCCTTTATATACTTTATATATACATACTCACAGATAGCACCAGGCAGACCATGTCAATTCGCTGCTGTGTTTTCACTGACACAGCAGCCAGTCACCATCAGAAGCAGCTCCAGCACCCAGAGTGATTACAGGTAGTGCGAGTGAAAGGAGGATACAGACCCTCAACCCCGCAGCTGGAGGAGCAGGGAGGATGCAGCATGGGAGCACAGAGCCTGCATATGCCCGCCAACCAGCTCGGACTCATCTCCTAGCATCAGCAGGCGCCAGCACACAGGGCTCCCTTCCTCTGACATGTAACAGTGGGGATCGGGCGGCTCTTAGCAATTTAATCCGCAGCAGCAGCTCCAGATCCCCGTGCGCACCCACGTCAGCATCTGCGGCAATCAGCCTTAGATGCTGTTGTGGGTGCACGTGCACTTTGCATGGGATCTGCTGCCGCGGATTGCTGACAAGGGTGCGCACGGGGATCTGGAGCTGCTGATTGAATTGCTGAGAACCGCCCGATCCCCGCTGTTACATGTCAGGAAGGGAGCCCTGTGTGCTGGCGCCTGCTGATGCTAGGAGACGAGCATCCTTCACCCTGTCAATGGGCTTGGTGCTGCGGATCGGATCCACAACAGAGATCTGATCCGTCACACCTCCTCTGCCCGTACAACATTCCATTCCGCCGCCACGTTTCCGCCTGCGTGCCCCTGCACCCACGCTGCCGAGCTTTAGGTAAAAAAAGTATTTATGGAAATTACAGCAGGCGGTGCAGGCAGCACGAGCCCCATGAACTCCTTGGGCCTCGGTGCACTGCACCGTCTGCACCGGCATTACTAGTTCTGCCCCTGGGGAGGAGTCTGGAGTGTTGCTGCGCTGCCCGGAAGCCGGACCGAGCAGCAGCACCAGCAGGGCAGGAGGCAGGCGCCGGGAAGGGCAGCCGCCGGCACACGCTGCCCCCCGTTAGTGTATGGTGATCAGGCAGGGATCATTTGCGGAGGGGGGGGCGGGCCGGCGGCGCCATTCCACCAATCGGCGCCCGGAGCAGGAGCTCCGGTGGCTCCGCCCTCCCTACGCCTCTGTGTGCGCTAAGTGATCTGTCTGGCGCAGTGTTCTTCGGTGAAAACACGCGCCCTGACCGGTGACTAACTAGATTTATCCAGCAAGCTGGATCACAAGCGCTGGGCGGTAGCGAAGTGCGGGGCCGCACATCACTATCGCCCGTACATGTATTTTCCAAGTGATCTAGTTCGATGCTCTGAAATTCAGTCATTTGTAGGCCCCATTACAGACGCTCATATCCACCTTATGTACTCAGTGGTGCTGGAGAACACACTCGCTCGGATAATTGCCGATGACTTAAGCTAATTGGAAACTTTAAATTGCTTAATTAGTCTTCCTTGGGGTGCCGGAGCAAGTCCCAGTAATTTTAGGACAAAAATTAGACTTGTTCTGGAGAATGGAGAAAATACACTCTGGTTTCTATTGAAATCGCTGCGTCTCATTTTCTCTCCTCTGATTAGGAAAACCGTGCACAACGGGGGTATTTCAGATTTCACCCCAACAATTTCCCAGCTAGGGGGGTATTCAATTACTCGTCTTATGCAAGATAGAATCTTAAGAGTCCATTTGTAATGGAAAAGAATACAGAGTTCTTACTAATAACCCCCTCAATCCCTACAGTGAACAAAGCACGTTCTCCCTCTTGTGTGCTACGTGTTGGCCAATCCTTCTGAACACAGTGGTTTTTGGGTCTGATTCTACTTGGTTTGCAAAGCAAACTCCTTCTTTAAAAGTCAAAACTATGCTGCGCTGCAGGTGGGGCAGATGTTAACTTGCAGAGAGTTAGATTTAGGTGAGTTACTTTGTTTCTGTGCAGGATAAATACTGGCTGCTTTATTTTAACACTGCAATATAGATATCAGTTTGAACACCCCCCCCCCAACCCAAATCTAACTCTTTCTGCACATGTTACATCTGCCCCACCTGCAGTGCAGCATGTTATTGTCCATTTAAGAAGAAGGGGTTTTTTTTTGCAACCAGAATCAGGCCCTTTGCTTGACCCTTCTGTCTTTCACAAAAACAACTGTATTTTCTGTAACCTGGCTGCAACCCCAGCCAAAGTGCAATGCCCTTTATATCTCGGCGACAGATACCCCGCGTGTGATACTGAACCTTTCCTAAAACAACTTCACACTGTCCTTGGCCCCGTCATGTTTGCAGCACGTGCAATAGGTACAGAAGAGAACGGATTTCTGTAAAAGACAGTGTGAAGCACCGTTTACCACATTGGGGGTTATTCTTGTTCCCTAGAAAAGGCACAATCACTCTCTAATGCACAAAACCATGTGCACTGCAGGTGGGGCAGATGTAACATGTGCAGAGAGAGTTAGATTTTGGTGTTTTATTGTTTCTGTGCAGGGTAAATACTGGTTGCTTTATTTTTACACTGCAATATAGAGATCAGTTTGAAGTACAAACCCCACCCAAATCTAACTCTCTCAGCAGTGCACATGTTTTTGTCCATTAGAAAGAGTTTGTGCCTTTGCAAGTAAACCAGAATAAACCCCATTGTGTTAATCAACTGATGACTTAATTACCATCTTATCCTGCTCACACACTTCCTTCCCGTGTTGTTGTGTGTACAGTGACATTAGGCCGGTGGTGTCGCTCTCTGCCTCCTCTGATACGGGATGCGGTCATCTATTAGAATGAACTAAGGTCTACAGTCATTAGGTCGACCCCACTAGGTCGACCTGACTTAAGGTCGACATGGGCCAAGGTCGACATGACTTAAGGTCGAATTTGCATAAAGGTCGACATGAGGAAGGTCGACTGGTCATAAGGTCGACATGGGTTTTTCACTGTTTTTTGAGCCGACATGTGCCGACAGGCGGTATTTCATGCCCTACCATCCACTAGGGCGTGGTGGGAGAATAAAATAGTGTGCCGAGCGCAGCGAGGCACCGTGCCCGAAGCATTGCGAGCGAAGCGAGCGTCCGATTTTCATTGCCAACTGTGTCCATGTCGACTGTGTCGACATTCGGATCAAAAAAACAGTGAAAAACCCATGTCAACCTTATGACCAGTCGACCTTCCTCATGTCGACCTTTATGCAAATTCGACCTTAAGTCATGTCGACCTTGGCCCATGTCGACCTTGGCCCATGTCGACCTTAAGTCAGGTCGACCTTCCTGCCAGTCGACCTAATGACTGTAGACCTAAGTTCATTCTGACAGATGTACCCATTCCTCTGATACATTCCCAGCCCTCCATACACTCTGCACTGCTCTGCTTCTCCTCTGCAGCCAGTTACTGGACACAATGACACCGTGTGACCGTACAGTGACATTAGGTCGGTGCTGTCGCTGTGTGTACAGTGAGATTAGGCCGGTGGTGTCGCTCTCTGCCTCCTCTGATACATTCCCAGCCCTCCATACACTCTGCACTGCTCTGCTTCTCCTCTGCAGCCAGTTACTGGACACAATGACACCGTGTGACCGTACAGTGACATTAGGTCGGTGCTGTCGCTGTGTGTACAGTGAGATTAGGCCGGTGGTGTCGCTCTCTGCCTCCTCTGATACATTCCCAGCCCTCCATACACTCTGCACTGCTCTGCTTCTCCTCCGCAGCCAGTTACTGGACACAATGACACCGTGTGACTGTACAGTTGGTGTTTACTTATCTGTCAGCGAGGAAATGAATGTGGTCACAGTATGCTGTATACATTCTTAGTGTGTCACGTCCTAGTGTAAAATGACACAACTCTGCCAGAACACATTACATCGGTAATAAAAGTAGGACTTTAAAGCCGTAGGACAATCCCTGGTTGCGAGGGGGAGGGGGGTGGAATGGGATATGGTCGCTAGGTCGACATTATGACGGTTGACATCTGGCCCTTTGTCACGCTATTTTGACTCATCGGGTCAATAAATCGTGTGACAGGTGCCATATCGTATGTGTTTTATACGCTGGGCGGTCATGTGCGCACTGGATTGGACCCGGAGATCGCCATGGCTGCCGCGAGGATTTGTCTGAGCCCGTTGCAGTCACTGGCATTGCGTACGGTACATTGGGGCAGATGTATTAATCCTGGTAAAGTGATATAATGGAAGGGGATAACGCGCCAGCCAATCAGCTGTGTTGATGACCGTTGATTGGCTAGTGCGTTATCACCTTCCATTATATCACTTTACCAGGATTAATATATTTGCCCCACTGTATGCAAAAGGAAGGCATGTGATATATCGTATGCGATTCTGCATACGAGGTAGTAGGGGGGGTATCGCATGCGAGGTACGCATGTGATACCTCGCAGTAGTGTATGGGGGCCTTTGGAATGTTTTCAAATATAGAAGGTATCATAGTTTTATCAATGAACAAAAATCTGAATCAAATCCGTGTTTTGTGTGACTGCCCTTTAGCCTCAAAACCACATCAGTGCTTCTAGGTCATACTTGCCGACCCTCCCTGAAAGGCCGGGATGCTCCTGAAATATCAGATCCCCCTCCCGGCCCCCCAGAAAGGTGGGAAATCCTCCCGCAAGCACCTGGAACCTCTGCATCCCCCCTGTCTCCTCCTACCCTTCCCGGCCTGCCGGTTAAGTAACAGCATTCGTGGATGTACACAGAGGGGGTGGGGCTAAATATGCAAATCTCGTCATTCTAGGATGGGGCTTAAAACAGTTTTTGGGGTCCTTTTAAAGACTCCTCCCACTTACTGGCAACACTACGTTTGTTTATCCAGTCACTGTGGGGAAGACAGTGAAGTCTGGGGGACACAGTCTGTGTTGTTGCGTTGTCCGTGTATGTTAGTGTGTCCTATAACTAACCTGTCTCTCTCTGTTCTTTGTTCCAGTCTTGGCTCCTCAGGCGCACGCGTTTGCTAAGGCCTTGAAAAAACTTCCTATCCTACATGATGAGATCTACGCCCAGCAAACAAAACTCTATGACTTCCTGGAATCCCCAGAAAACACCTTGGTGCTCCCGTAAGTATTTTGCCATGTGGCGTACATGCGTGTGTTTGTGTGTGTGTGTGTGTGTGTGTCTTTGTTTGTCTGTGTGTGTGTTTTTATGTTTTTATTTTATTTGTCAAGGAAAGGCAGAAACTGAATTGCTAGTGTGACTTGAATACTAGGGCTTGTGGTAATTGCAAATCTGTGTAATACGTTTTGATACAAGGGGCTGTGGCTCTTCCTACCACCACCTGCGAAATCTGCAACTTTACATGTGTGTTGCAAAGAAATTGGTCCAACCTAAATGTGCAATAAAACAGTGATATCGCTCATTTCATCGCACCGTGTGTTCGATAAATATTGGCGACCCCCACACATATATTGAAGAACAATCCCAGATTTTTTTTTTTTCTATAATCTTGTTGCACCACATTTATTTTAAACAAATACATTGCTTAGCTGTCATCTCTAGGATTAGAGCCTGGGACCTGTTACACTGGGGGCAGACACCGCACTGAGCTATTTCCACCTGCACTGTAATGGGCCCTACACACGGGGCCACATTCAGGCATTTTCTAAATTTGACTAAATCACTAAAATTCTAATACGTTTTATTATTGGCATCGTGCGCAGGATTCTTCATCATTTAATAAGGCTTCTGTAGTGATAGATGCGGAGGAAATGAATTTCACACTTAGACTAATTTCTCCATTATTCATGCAATAAAATATTGTAATTTGCTTACTAAGGGATAGTGGGAAAAGCAGTACTAAATCCTCTGTCTTTAGGGTCTGTCTAATGAGACTGCTTTGCCAAACTTACTGGACCTTTGAGGTTACACGAGGCTTCTCGTTCTTGGATGTCGCAGAAAATGTATTCTGATGAGATACACAATTAATTACAAGCGAATCGTGTAGATCTGTTCAGGTCCACTTGGCTCTCCGTTGATGTGTTGCTCTGTATTGCTGTAATGATTTGCTTGGGGGGATATACAATTAGTGGCATTTCATTATTATATACGTCCTGTTGACGTTTGGTATGAAGTGCACAGTTGGAGAATTGTGTAATAACGAATGCAGTGTTGTACACTTGTTTATCCTTTTTTGTAAACTGTGTAGTGCGGTGGTTCCCGAACGTTTTTGAATCCCAACACTCTCGAGCAGTGGTTCCCAACTTGGGGTACGTGTACCCCTGGGGTTAAGCTACAGACTGGTTGGGGGTACTTGAAAACAAATATTGGTAATGGAGGAAGAAGTCTCCCGTTGCCATGGAGATGAACCCCGTTGCGCCACTTCCGGTTCCGTCTGCAGCGTCATCAGCGTCTCCTTGTGCTTTTGTCCGACCAGCAATCCACTGGGAGCTACCCGTGCTGCCCTCAGACATCAGCGACCATCTGCCCCACACTGATACATGTGGAGGAAGCAGCGGCATTAATCCTACAGGGGTACTTATAAATGAGAAGCCTACTCAAGGGGTACGGGAGAGAAAAAAGGTTGGGAACCGCTGCCGTAGAGTATCAGAATTTTTTCACCGCACCCATAGGCAAAAAGACATTTAGAAAACACAATATAAAATGAGTTAGATTCTGTTTATATGTCATCCTTCGGTTCAGTTATGTGGTGAGGTTGATTTGCTTCTGGTTGACCATATAGATTATGAATGGCAGCTACCACTGAAGTTTTTGGCGTATATGTCAACATGGACACTATATAAGCCAGGCATTTCCAAACTATGGCCCTCCAGCTGTTGTGAAACTACAAGTCCCATCATGCTCTAGGTGTAGTTTCACAACAGCGGGAGAGCCATAGTATATACCATGCCTGGTATAAGTATACCGCATTTCCATTACTTAGACATTGTCAGCCTAGGGACCGGATACCGCCGAGGCACACAGTTTGGAAATCACTGGTACAGTGTGTGGGTGGCGTTTGCTGTAATTATTATAAAATCTGTAATTCAAAAAACCTTAATTAGTTATGAGTGGTTGGCTTACCATCTCCGTTATGAGTTAAAACCCTTGTCTGTGTTGAGTTTGTATGTTCTTCCTGTGTTTGAATGGGCTTACTTTGGATGCTAAATGACTATACGCTTTATCTATGACATAGGGAACTCTTTCCATTGTCACAAACTTTCCCAATTTAGACAAGCTTTCTTAATTATCAAGCACTTAATTACCTGTGAAGATTGGCTACATACATACATTTCTATCATCTTAATTAGCCTACTGCAATACCCCCTACCTTTGTCTCCCAGCAACAGCTGGTGCATAACGCAGTGGGCAGGCTGGTAACCAGATCTGTTCCGCCCCCGTAACGCCCGTTTCACAAACCGCTGAGATTTGCAGGTACTCAGATCATTTGCATGATTTTACCTCCACCTCCTCTGCAGGCCTGAGATTGCCGGTAATTATCTCTTCATCCCGCTCACTTTGCTAGGCTGAAGAGATAATAGATGGAGATGATCTGACTCCTCTTCCAGGAGATGTGGGGGAGTCCCCCCAAAATATTGGGAGCGCAAAGATACACAAAAAGCAAACAAAACCCTATTTCTGCAATTTCTGAATACAATGTTGTTGGAGCAGCTCCGTGATTTCCCCCTTGCACCTATTGTAGTTACGCCCTTGTGTTGAGGGGGGCATAGGTTGAAGTTTTGCCTATGTTGGAAACCCTTCTGAGCCTTGCTGGAATCCTATATGGATACTCTCCTGCTTACAACCAGAAAACAAATACACTTCCGTCTCAGCACTATTTGTTATCTCACTTGATTGGCCATACAAGGTCCTGCAATTTCCTTAGGTTAACATTATTGGGTCTGTCAGTGTTCCTCTCCTGGACTCCCTTAAAGGGACTACAAGCAGATGGGATGCCGGTAGTCATAATACCGACGCCAACCTAATGACTAGTGCCAGAAGGCCGGTGTCTGCATCACGAACGTGGGTGTGCAGGGCTGGTCAGCATTAGGCCGTAGAAGAGTGGATTATGTCTAGGCACTAGTGGGGGACTTATTCTGGCTAAGCTGCAGTGTGTGCATGGGTGAGTGTGGTGGGTGTAATGTGGGGGGTTAGGTTAAGGTGGGGTAGGAGGGTTAGGCCCTAGTGTGGAGGGTTAAGCTGTAGTAAGGAAGGGTTAGAGGAGGGCAGGGAGAAGGTAAGCATACTTACCTGACCCATCTGTATCCCCTGCATCCGGATACCGGCATCTGTATCCTGACTGCCCGCATACCATCTGCCGGTCATCCGTATGTATGCAGTGGGGCCACTAGGAGTATCCCCATGTTCCCATGTGAGCCAGTCTAACCCTGTACAGTGGGCCATTGCTGAACCTTTCAGTGTATTGGACATAGTGGTATAGGATGTTTATGTATCCCCTAACAGAGGAATCGATGACACTTTATCATTTTCATCGAATAGATCTTTTGTTATATAGGTTTTTGATTTATCGCTTTCTTCTTTTGCAGTCTCTCTAAACCAAATAAAAGGGTCGTATATACGATTCTGGAGTATTCGCCACTTCTCGACTCCTGTAATATGACCACGGATGACTGGGCCAAAATCGCCAAGGACATACAGGTAGAGTACATTGCCGGTAGCAATAGCCCTTATATTGCCTTACTTTTATTTTTGTTCTTTTATATTGATTGCAATTAATTTTATAATAATGCCCATTACTGAGCCTCTATATGCTGTATGCAATTATCACTATCCTATATGCCGAACTGTACCTCGCTTCTATTTGTCTTCCCCATTTCCCCAGACATGAAATACAGTTCTTTTGTTCATGAGTCAATAAACCTCTAGTTCCCTACAATATGCTTCTGTACAGTGTATTAATCATGTTCAGGATGTACTGTAATTACTTACTACAGCAAGGTCACTACTACAGATGTTTTTCCAGTGAAACATTGTAACGTACAGCCGCAGACACACAGAATATAGGTGCGCTCTATATTATTTAAATCATCAGGAGCTGCTTGTGCAAAGTTGCAAATAAGACACATTTTAGCTGAAAAGGTTGCACATATTAACAATCAGTGTCACACAGAGCTCATGCGTTCTGTGTACACGACTTGTAGCACAGATGTATTTGGGGACATCTATACGCAGGACCTTGCAATTCTATGCTAGTGTTAATGAGCGTTATCTGCACAGAATTATTTATATTGTACAGAAATATTCTCCTCTATAAGTATTGAAATAACACCTCTGCCTGACCAAAGGATCTCCCTGAAAGGGGAAAACAATTACCTATTTTTGTGACCTTGAGTTCCGCTCGAAGTGCCAATTACTACTAAAAACAAGCAGAACAACATCAGGGTTCCGAAATCATTAACCCAGTGAGTGGCTATAGCCAGATAATATGCGCAATATTACGCCACATGATATAATCTCTCAAAGGCTAAACCTTTCCACCTAGGTCCAACACCACTGGTTCCCCATGGCTGGTTCAAACAATTTTGTAGGACAACGATGCAGAATTCCCAAATCTGTAAATTAGTTCAGGCCCTGGTGGTTTTTATTATTTTGGTTTATGACACTCCTGTTTTTGTTTCATACAATATACTCAGTTTTGTAGCATGTTTATGACTCGGGGTTCTTTTGTAAAGAAATGCTTAACCTATTGATCTCTGAAAGATGTGCAAAAAAAGTTATATATTTCCTATATTACAGGTCATTATAATGAATAAAAATGTTTGCTTGGCAATTTTCACACCTATTTGGACAATTTGGCAACTCAAAGGCTTAAGGCACAGATTGTAAATGTCCGAAAAACATGGAGCAATTCTGCAGAGTGGAAAATCTATAGGCCTATTGCGCTCCCTAATGTGACAACCGGGTGTGGTATAACACACCGGCCGTTGGGATTCCGACAGTCATTAGCCCGATGTCAGAATCCCGACTGCACAGCGAGGGGAGCGCAACGAAGCCCCTTGCGGGCTCGCTATTTTATTCTTCCTCTATGAGGGAGCAGTCAGGATTCCAACGTTGTGGTAATGACTGTCGGAATCCCGACCGTCGGTGAGTCGTCCGGCACCCGTGCCAACCATATGGGTCATCCCATCCCTCCAGTAGAGATAGTGCAGGCATCTGATATTTCTTACAGTTTTTGGTCTTGCTGAAGTAGTTGCGAATACCTCCGAACTTTATCTTGCTCACATGAGAACAGTGGTCAGGGAACAAATGGGGTAAAAATGAAATTCCTGGGGGTAATGTACGATCGCATCGCAGAGAGTTACAGTACTGTAGTGTACAAGGACCTGACGCAGTGCAGGGCATCAGGCCCTTGTGTATAACACCCTTCCCTGCGTGATGGCCTGGGCCCCTCCTCCAAGTCATCCCTCTTCTTCAGTACTCAACAAGCACTCTGGTTTGTTCTGTCTGAAAACGGTTTTGTCCGTGAAAGTTGCAATAACATGTGATTTCAGTATTGGACACTAGAGGGAGCTGTGGTTTCAGAATAGTTTTTTATATGACGCGTGTTTTACTAATATAAAATCTTCTCTGTATCTGTAAAGTACCTCTATATTGGCACCGTCACTAAAATGAGTTTATCTATACCCTGATGTTTTGTTTTCTGTCCAGCTTTTAATAATTAAGAATTGAGATATAATGAGCTATTTTATTTTAGGTTTCTTTTACATTTAAACTTCTGATTATTTGGACACAAACATCATTTTTTTTTTAATGTGCTGACCTGTGTTGTGTATTTTTCATTTTGATACTGTTTATTATTTTAATATAAAGTTGTATTTTTTTTTTGATTGTTTGTTGCTTTACATTTATGTTTGTCAATATCACCAGAGCTTTATTGAAACGTCTTGTTTACCAGAAAAACGAGTACAAGTTGGGGCTCCCGTCGTTTTGCGTTCTGAAACTGCCAATTATATTCCCTGTTTAAACATGCTATATGAGATCATTATTTTCAGCAATATGGGTGTGCCATTTTTTTTTTTTTTTTTTAACTGAATACACAGCAAAAGCCAGATTAAGCAACTTCCTTAAATGAACTCTCATCTGCTAGTGAACTGGAGAAATCCGCCAAACGTATCTATATGTTGTCTACAAATAGCCAGAACTAGTACCGCTGTGTTGTCAGTCTGAAACTCTGCAAAACTGTTAACGCCTAGGGCAGATTTAATTAATTGCACATTATATTTCCGACTATCACAGTAGGTGAAAGCACTTTAAAAAAAAAAAAAATTGTGCTTTGATGTGGATTAAATACCAGGAAATGGAGTGAACACTATTGCATGTATTTTAAAATGCATAGACATTTATCAGATGCTAGAAGATCTCATTTACTGTGTCATAAGGGGCCTACATACGTGGCGATGCTAGCTCGCTCAGATGGCTCCGCGCACAGCGATGTGAAGCTGAACAATCTTTCAGGCTCTGACCCCAGTGATTAACTAGATTTAACCATCGTGCTGGATGTAAATCGCCTGGGCGATAGCGACGCCACACATCGTTATCACTATGCCCCTACACACGGAGCGATGTAGGGACTTTTTCTAAGCGATTTGTTGAGATCGCTTAGAAAATACCCCTTAATCGCTACATGTGTAGGCCCCAATAGACACTATCTTTTTTGTTTTTCCTTTTTGATTTTGTTTGTATGTTTTTTTTTTTTTTTTATATAGAAATATATCCACATACATTGATCCTTAGTGCGCTACAAGCCATGTTACACATAACACATGTGCGCTGTGTGACTCTGCAATGCCGGGCGTCTTTTCATGCAACTTTTTACAGTCAATGGGGCAGATGTATTAAAATGCCCACAACGTTTGAAAAATAACAGGTCCCGCCTTTCCTGCATAACGAGGAGAAGCGGGCACCCATTGCGGGCTGATGTATCAAACTCAACCCCCCCCCTCCCCCAGCCAATAAGGAGAGCCGTTATGTCCAGCACCCACGACTCTCCTTATCAGCACCCCCGGAGTGCTGCACGTGCGCATTAAAAGATATGCACTTAATGCTAGTTGATAGATCTGTCCCAATGTGTCTTATTTGCTAAAGGTAAAACATATACAACCGCAGTTGCACACAGAATGTAGGCATGCTGCATATCATTTTAATCATAGAAGTGCCTTATTGCACTGCTTGATGAAAAAGATGCATGTTAACGGAAATATTGCAGTAAAAGGTGCTCTGTGCTACAGAGTTGCGCCAACACGCAAGGAGGCTAAATGTATGTGGGAACATCTGCATTGCACTAAACCACTAGTAACAACTCCTATGAAACATCCTTCACAGTAACTGTTTATTAATTCCCGTCATTTTGGAATGGTAGTACGATGTTAAGTTACACCGCATGGCCATACGCTGAATCTTCTTCAGGCGTAGGACGTTGCTGTGCGCTCTGACCGCCTGTACTCTGCTCCCTCTAGAAAAATTACGAGCATTATGACGGCTTCGTTATCCTACACGGCACGGACACGATGGCCTACACTGCGTCGGCACTGTCCTTTATGTGTGAGAATTTGGGGAAAACCATTGTACTCACCGGGTCCCAGGTATGTATAAATTGTTATCTAAGATGGTATATTTCAGCGTAATAATGTAAGTACGCCATATAGTAACCCGAGGAACCCTTCTCTCCATACAGCCTCACCTTAATACTTACCGGCAGTTGGTGTTGTGATGCTGAGGGGTAGGGGGGTCATAGAGTCGACGGTATGAAGATCGACAGGGTTTAGGGTGACACATGAAATAGGTCGACAGGGTTGGAAGGTTGACACAAGCATTACGTCGACAATGGGAAAGTTTTCGGGCACACTATTCTACATCCACGCCCTAGGAGATTGTAGGGTATGAAAAATACCGACTTTTATTTTCAAAAACAGAAAGAAACGCATGTCGACCTTTGACTGTCGACCTTCCTATTGTCGACTTAATGGTTGTGTAGACCTTCCAACCTTGTCAACCTTAAATCTGTCGACCTATTTCTTGTGCCAAGCTAAGCCCTTTCGACCTTTAGTGGTTGACGTATTGTATGTCAACCTTCATACTGACGACATAGCAATCATATCACATCAGAATGGAATGCCGAGTACATCCCATTGCATGAATGTCTGCAGCTGCCCGGTGTATCCACAATTACCCCCCTTACATCCTACTGTCACAGCGCTCACTCTCCTCCTTCCTCTGTACTCAGTGGTGCGTCTCATTCTCCCATCACCTAGTCACATAGAACCAGTTACTGTAATGTTCTGCCACCTCCTCCTTGTGCCCGGCGGTGCATGAATGGAGAGGGCATCTGCGGCTATGAGCTGCTAAACTTCTTATTGTCTGAGTTTTGAATGATTAAATATATTTTACTGTGAAAACGAAAACATGTCTGAGCTCTCTTCTTATTTTAGGTGCCTATATACGAGCTGCGGAATGATGGCCGGGATAACCTGCTGGGGGCGCTGCTGATTGCTGGACAGTTTGTCATACCAGAGGTCAGTTGTAATACTCTGAAAATATCCTGTGTATTTAATCTGGGTACACATTAGGCGATGTGTGTACCCAGCAAGCTTGTGGGGGATGGGATCAGGCGGGGAAGCCGGCATGGGCATACATACATACATACATACATACATACATACATACATACATACATACATACATACATACATACATACATACATACATACATACATAGCTGCATGCAGGGACGACGGAGGATGCTGATGAGAATGCGCGGACGCCTGCATTGTTGGCGACATAGCGGGTACACACTAGACCAGGGATGGGGAACCTTTGGCCCTCCAGCTGTGGTTGAACTACACATCCCAGCATGCCCTGCAACAGTTTTGTCATGGTCAAATAGCAAACCCGTAGCAGGGCATGCTGGGATGTGTAGTTCAACAACTACTAGAGGGCTGAAGGTTCTCTGATATATCGGCCGATGCCATTTTTTTACTTGTTCATTACCCCACTATCCACTACGCATGGAGTTGATTTTATATAGTTTGGCAAGCGGACGCGGATTACTGCGCTCGCCACACTGTATAAAATCATCTCCATACGTAGTGGATAGTGGGGTTATGAACAGGTAAAAAATTGCATCGGATCGGCCGAAATCGCATCCGATGTATCGGCCGCTCTGACACTAAACAAGTACCTTTTTATTTATTTTTAAACCTCCTAAAAATTATATTGCTTATTACCCATCTATTATATAAGTGCGCATGGTCCTCTCCCGATTCATCAGTGAGTGGCAGGCGGTCTGCCAAACAGAGGAAGTGTGTGCATGATGACATGGGCCTCTCCATAGATGCAGGTACACTGGGGTATATCTCCGGCAGTATTGTGATAACCATCTAATCTGGGTTGGGATCCCTAGAGGATTGGATCGGTGTGTACTAAGCTTGATAGTTTGTCACCTTTTTTTAAAAACTTTGAAGTTTCTGTTTCCTCCACATCCTTTTATGTTAGTTTTACTTAAGTCTCGCCAACAGTGCATGTTTTCTGGATCTCTTCAATTTGTCCTGTTTTCAGAAACCTATTGACTTAAACCTACCCCCATATTAGTATATAGCACTACATTGTGATCAACTTGAATGAGAGAATTGTTTAATCTTTGCTGGAATAAAAGGCAGCTAAATGTTGCACTTTTATGTTCCCTGTTATTATGTGTACAGTGTTTAAATGGATTAGTAACATAATCCACGTTAAACACTGTACACACTGTTGCGGGGAACAGCGCCACAGACTCTCTTACTCCGTCATTACTCTGCCTTGTATATAAACGCCAACCTCGCTCGACAACACACGTCTCCTACTAATTGTGCGGTTTGTATGCAGCCCAGAAAGCAGCGCACTCACTTCATCCTGATTTGCTGGGATATCCAAGCAGATGGAAGATACAATTATGGTGGTGGGGGCAGAAATGAGGGAAAATAATTAATTCTTCTCTGTAAAGAAACGAAGGCTAAAACTTGAGTTGTTTTTATACAAAAATGTTACTTGCGAAAAGGCGGCCATTTTGTAACCGTATTAGTCTGCTCTTGGTTAGACTGATTTCCATTCCAACCAAATTTCCTGCTACAAATTTTCTTAAGTTCCTAAAAATATACCTTTATATCCAGGGCCATCCTAAAAGCATTGTAGGCCCTGGGCAAAATTAGGGCCCCTACATACCCATTTACAGGAACCAATTAAAAAGAAAAAAAAAATAACCCCCTACTATGGTCCAGCACCATTTCTCTCCCCATATGCTTCCATACAGTGAATAGCTGTCTGCACTCTGATTGGTCGATAGCACCAGCATCCACCAATTGGCATGCCAACAGCCGTACACCGTCTGTGTGCAGGCTAGGAGGTGGTGGTAAAGAATGCTCTCATTGTGTGACCACCACGCGCACCTGCTCAAAGGCCCCTAGAATTGTGGGACCCTTCTCAGCTACCTAAATTAAGATGTCCCTGCTTTTATTAATGTATGTTCAGTGATCATTTCCCAGTAATGCCTCTGATATCATAAGGGGGCGACTGTACGTGTAACACTGGGAGTCCTGTTTGGTAATCGTACATCTGAGGGTTGGTCCGTCGTGTTGTAACACACTCCGTACACAACGTTTCTCCCTCTGCTTGTTTCCCAGGTGTGTCTGTATTTTCATCACAAACTCTACAGGGGAAACCGGGTGACTAAGATGGATGCTGGAAGTTTTAAAGCATTCACCTCTCCCAACTTGCCTCCACTTGCAAATGCTGCAGTTGATATTACAAGTAAGCTTCCCAACCACCTAATCCCTGTCATTTCTGCCACCTGTAGGAGTCTCCGGCTACTTTCAAATCGCAAGTTTGGTGAAGTCATGAAACTGATCTTAGAACAAACAAAAAATGACTTCTTAACGAGGAGATTGTGTTTTGTGGCAGCGCTAAGTAGTCTCCTTCTGTCGCCTCCCAATGCTTTTGTTGTTTCCAACCCAGTGTACTTTGTAATACTTTTCTCTACAACTTCAAGCTTCAATGCATGTCTTACTATTGGTGTCGACCTATTGACGTTGACTAGATACGGTCGGTGAACTACACCCCACCCGTATTTATACAGTGCCCCATTGTATGCTCCGCCTTGCTTTCTATACAGAAAGATGAATCCGCACCGTCTCCAGTTGCATGGTGTTGCGAATAATGCGTTTTCCCCCAATGTTATCACGGGACCACTCACGCCTGGCATCTCCCGCTGAATGGCAATTGGGGCTAAATGTAGGAGGACAACTCTATATATGGTTAGGTTAATTCTAAAGACACAAGAGCGCAAGGCGCACACAATGAAATATGTGCGACCACCGGTATGTTTACAGTGTTAACAAATGTTTTGACTTGTGCCACGCCCCCTTGTGCTGTGATCACGCCCCTTTTTCATGTGTGCAATACACTACCTGGGCTGCCTAGGAGCACCGGTCTATCACTGCCTGTGGGCTAACTGTCAATGGCTGAAACCAACATATTTCTACTTACATCCAACAATTCATAGCCTGTAATTCCATTGCCGCATCCTGACGGAACTTATTCAACGTGAGAGCAGCCATTGCGGCTCTTATTCGCATGTGGTGACTTGTAAATACCTTCCACTCCACATTCGGTACACAGAAATCCTGTCCCTAATACCAGAGACCCATCTAAAACTAGACGGGTCTCTGGAATTTGGGATAGGGCTAGTACATATATTAGTAACTGCTACGAAACCAACTCTATGCAATTCATATGGTCAGCTCTGTATATGGGATAGTGTCCGAATTTCGTTCCTTGCAGGAGTCCTTATATCTGCCTTGTCGTCCCTATGGGTGTCAGTAATTACTGCACAGCAAAATCTCCATATTCAGGAGACCTATTTACTGTATTATTAAAGTTAATTTAAGTTTTTTTCCTAATGTGTCTCCAGACAGTAACTAGAAACATGTTTCAAATTCCGCGCAGCATTTCTGCCCAGTGATTTTTCTCCAGTGTGAACGGCTTTCTGTAGCAGAATGTCATGGAAAGCCACTCAGTGTGCTGGTAAAACCAGTAGACTAACGGCGGCCACCGACGATGATGCGGAGCGTGCTTCAGCGCTCGTCCTCTGCCCGCACACACTGGGCGGCTTTTGAGCTGAAAGCAGCACAAACAACAAAACTGAGCTGCTTTCAGCCCAAAATCACCCAGTGTGTATGGGTCTTTTAGCTTACACCTTGCAGCATGAGGTGCAGAGCTCCTTCCATGTAGATCTGGTTGTGCAGCCTGATTGTCAGGTGGTGTCCATCTGTGCTGCATGTTCTGCTTGCACGACTGGCGTAATGCTGTTATTGAAAAGCTGTCGGTCCAGTTTGATTTCATAACTACAAGTGGATCCGCCACTCCTTAGGGAGTTGTTATATGAAGAGTTTTAAGGTGACCATACACCTACAGATTTATCTTCAGATCTGGCTGGTTGGAAAAAACCTGGTAATAGATGAGAGCAAATGACAGTTGACCATTTGCTTGGAAATGCTGGAAACCTGACAAACTGTCACTCAGATATTACCAAGTGTTTGTTCCAACCAGCCAGATCTGAAGATAAATCTGTAGGTGTATGGCCAGCTTTACTCTGCTGCTTTGTTGTGACAGAGGGGTATCCGATCCGTGAGTCGACACCTATAAATGTTTGACGTACACTAGGTTGACATTGATAGCATGTCAACACAAGCAAATGGTCGACATTAACCCCTTTCCTGGTACTCCTGAGAATTTTCCGGGCAGTGCACAGACTGGCAAACCCTGGAAAATTCTCGGTGGTGCCACTGCCTTCGCTCCCTCCTGCCAGGCAGCAACGATGAGCGCTGAGTTCAGTGCTGAGATCAGCGCTCAGCTTCAGCCGCTGCCCGGCTCCTGCTGTCCGGCCCCACCTCCTTCCCCTGGCTGTGTCCGGCGTGACCTTGCTAACATCACGCCACACACAGCCAGGTTGTCGGGGGCAGGGCCAGGCAGCGGACCCGGGAGTCACAGTGGTGGGCTCCCCACTGGGCAAAAAATTTGCTCAGTGGGGAGCGCTACCTAAAACAAAAAAAAACTTCACAGGAAGGGGTTAACATGGTCAAAACTGAAAATCTTGACAAGTTTTTTGGTGTTTTTTTTTTTTTTTTAGTTTTAGACCGACTTGGTTCATATTTCACCATCCAAGTGGAAAAGAGTCAGATCCGAATAGCGCGCCAAGCGCAGCGGGGCACCGTGCCAGAAGCGTGGTGAACGCAATGGTACGCTGATACAGTGTCCACGATAACTTACATCAAAATTCAGGACTAAAATGTGTAGACTTTTACTGTACAGAATGTTATCTGCAGAGGGGTGTCTGAATGTTAAATTGGGATCTTGTTTTTCCAGTTAACTGGGAGGCCGTCTGGCGAGCCAACACCACGAAGAAGTTCCATGTGCATACGGACATGAACAGAAATGTGGGTCTGCTCCGAATATTTCCTGGAATCACCGCCGCTACTGTAAGTCTACAGCCCTTTGCTTTTCAGTTGTATTTAAAACTCTGAGTGGTGCATCCAAATTACAGGTCAACATACATTGGAAGAAACAGCCATTAGAGGGTGCATGGTCTGGGCCCATTGATAAATCTGCATGTACCACTAGTGCGCAATAATCTACCAATGTAAATAATAACAGCCCTGCACTGTACTAACAGCCCTGCACTATAGTTATGTGCATTATAATGGAACATATGTAGAATTAAAGTGCATAGTCTGGACCCCTGAACCTAGAGGATAGGATGGGCTCTTGGGTAGTGGGGCCCAGGGGCGGATTGGTATCCGGCCCAGTAACGGGACGGGGAGAGAGAGACGCTATGGCCAGGGGGGTGGGGGGTCGCTGCTAACGCTATGGCCCGGGGGGGGGGGGGGGGGGGGGGGGGTGCGGGAGGAAGCTACTCGCCAGGCTTCAGGTTGGTCCACCGCCGCGCTTCCGTCCGCTTGCTGGTGACATCATCAGACCAGGACCAGCGGCCGCAGCCTGGTGACAACTTGCAGCGTAGCCCATAACAAATATGGCCGCCGCATATGTGCATATAATATATGCATATATGCGGCGGCCATATTTGTTTTGGGCTATGCTGCCGTTTGTGACCAGGCTGTGGCCGCTTGCATATATAGGGTGACGCCAGCGGCAGCCCTGGAAGCACGGTCGGCGGCCCAGCCAGAGGGAAATCTGGACTGGCCCACCGGGAAATGGCCCGGTCTCCCGGTGGGCCAATCCGCCACTGGTGGGGCCCACCTGGCGTGTCCCCTATAAACCTGTGGCCAGTCCGGCCCTGTGATGACCTATGTTCTGTGTGTGAGGTATGAGGTCTGTCTGTTATAAGCAGGCAGAGGTGTCCGATGTTGTACAGTATTAGTATGGATTTGTGCTCCTAGCCTGATACGAGTTTGGGGTATAAATAGTTCAAAGAGTGAAAAGCCGGCAAATCAGTATTAGGGAATGTGGTAAATAGTACCCCCCCCCCCCGGGCAAGTTATAGTTGCTCTTTCACCTTGTTTCTTCCAAACATTGTTTGTAAGAGGCACCATAAAATGTGATTGTTACAGAAATGTGCGAGTAGACACACGTCATTCATGCTAAATCCTCTAAAGCAGTGGTTCTCAACCTCGGTTCTCAGTGCCCCCCAACAGTGCACATTTTCCAGGTCACCTGACAGGTGCACTCATTAGTCACTGACACATTTTATAAGGTCCGCAGGTGCAGCTAATTATTTCACCTGTGATTCTGTGTGGAGACCTAGAAAACGTGCACTGAAAACATGCTAATGAGTAATGGGTTCCATTGTAAAACATTTCTTGGTTCCGGTCTATTAGAATTCTTTACCACCAGTGATGACGCTATCTAGAGGACTTCCTCGTCGGTCTGCAGCTAAATAAGGCTTATTCCACACTATCCACCCATTTGGTGTGTCAACTTAAATTTGCATTTTCTAACTTTTTTTTTTTAAAAGGAAAAACCATTTTGGACATTGTATTAACAAAGAACCACGTAAATAGTATTCAACGGGTAATATATGGTCTAAAGATGGCCTATGGTCCAAGGGTTAAAACTGGCTCGCCCATTTAGCCCTACATGATGCTGTCCTGATGTTCTGTGACAAATGGATAAGACCATTTCTGAAGCCGACATTATCCAGTGACATTTCACTAAACTGACAGAAATCACTACAGAACAGTGGTGTTGACTTCAGATATCTAACCCCAAATTAGACCGTCCATAGTGGCTATGGTTCCAAAGTTAAGCTGGCCATGCATCTACAGATTTATTGTCGGATCTGTCTGTTTGGAACAAAAACCTGGTAATGGATGAGTGACCGTTTGTCAGGTTTTTTTTTTCCAGCATTTCGAAGTAAATGTCAACTGTCATTTGCTCTCATCCATTACCAGGTTTTTGTTCCAACCAGCCAGATTGGACAATAAATCTGTAGATGTATGGCCAGCTTTCGTTTTTTGAGCTATTTAAACAAACAGCTAAACTTTTCCTTTTTAAAGAAGGGTCCATTGCAATATATTGTAGGATCTAGTCCTCGAGATCTACCAACAGTCCACAATTTCCCAGATCACCTAGCTGGTGCACCACTGTAGTCATTACTAACTGTCACATTCCCCAGATCACCTAGCTGGGGCACAGCTGTAGTCATTACTAACTGTCACATTCCCGAGATCACCTAGCTGGTGCACGGCTGTAGTCATTACTAACTGTCACATTCCCCAGATCACCTAGCTGGTGCACCACTGTAGTCATTACTAACTGTCACATTCCCCAGATCACCTAGCTGGTGCACAGGTGTAGTCATTACTAACTGTCACATTCCCCAGATCACCTAGCTGGTGCACAGCTGTAGCCATTACTAACTGTCATATTCCCCAGATCACCTAGCTGGTGCACAGGTGTAGTCATTACTAACTGTCACATTCTCCAGATCACCTAGCTGGTGCACAGCTGTAGTCATTACTAACTGTCACATTCCACAGACCACCTAGCTGGTGCACAGCTGTAGTCATTACTAACTGTCACATTCCCCAGATCACCTAGCTGGTGCACAGCTGTAGTCATTACTAACTGTCACATTCCCCAGATCACCTAGCTGGGGCACAGCTGTAGTCATTACTAACTGTCACATTCCCGAGATCACCTAGCTGGTGCACGGCTGTAGTCATTACTAACTGTCACATTCCCCAGATCACCTAGCTGGTGCACCACTGTAGTCATTACTAACTGTCACATTCCCCAGATCACCTAGCTGGTGCACAGGTGTAGTCATTACTAACTGTCACATTCCCCAGATCACCTAGCTGGTGCACAGCTGTAGTCATTACTAACTGTCACATTCCCCAGACCACCTAGCTGGTGCACAGGTGTAGTCATTACTAACTGTCACATTCCCCAGATCACCTAGCTGGTGCACAGCTGTAGTCATTACTAACTGTCACATTCCCCAGATCACCTAGCTGGGGCACAGCTGTAGTCATTACTAACTGTCACATTCCCGAGATCACCTAGCTGGTGCACGGCTGTAGTCATTACTAACTGTCACATTCCCCAGATCACCTAGCTGGTGCACCACTGTAGTCATTACTAACTGTCACATTCCCCAGATCACCTAGCTGGTGCACAGGTGTAGTCATTACTAACTGTCACATTCCCCAGATCACCTAGCTGGTGCACAGCTGTAGTCATTACTAACTGTCACATTCCCCAGACCACCTAGCTGGTGCACAGGTGTAGTCATTACTAACTGTCACATTTTCAAACCTGCTGCATTCATTCCTACTATAGATCCACAGGTTGCCTGAGACACACAAACTGTTGGTAGATCTTGAGGACAGGTTTGGCCACCCCTGTTGTAGACCATAACAAAAGGTAAATTCTTTTTTTTACCAATTAACCTTTCTAACATTGCACAAGTGGGAAAGACTTTTTTTTTACATTCTTTCCATTTTCATTCATACAGATTGTAATTGTATTTATTTTATTTTTTGTAAACAGGTGAAAGCTTTTCTTCAGCCACCAATGGAGGGTATTGTGTTGGAAACCTATGGCTCTGGTAATGCCCCAGATTGCCGGATTGACCTACTGCAGGAGCTGCAGGCTGCTACAGACCGTGGCGTGGCCATAATTAACTGCACTCAGTGTTTACGTGGCTCAGTCACGGTATCCTACGCAACTGGAAAGGTCGGAATCCTGTTTTTTTTTTTTGGGGGCAATGTGCTGGTTTGTTTTTAAGATCTTCCACAAATAGTATTAATATAACCGTATATGTTTTTCTCCAATTTGCTTTCGAGTTCATGCTGTTTTTTTTTTTATTGGCTTTAACCAGGTTTATTAGGCAATTCAGCTCTCAATATTTGTATTTTGCTGTATATGTAAAAGATGCCGTTATTCGCTGGAGTGGGAATTGGCTGCACACCCTTCCTTAATGCAAGGAATGCCCCTAAAAATGTTCGTTCTTCCCTTTGCTAGGATTCTACGGATCATGTGCCTTAGGCCCTTATTCTGGTTCACTCGCAAAGGCAAATTCCTTCTCAGATGGACAAAACCATGTGCACTGCAGGTGGGGCAGATGTAACTTGTACAGAGAGAGTTAGATTTGGGTGGGGTTTTACTTCAATGTGAGATCTATATTGCAGTGTAAAAATAAAGTATTTTCCCTGCACAGAAACAAAATAACGCACCCAAATGTAAATCTCTCTGCACAGGTTACATCTTCCTCCTCTGCAGTGCACATGGTTTTGTCCATTTGCCTTTGCGAGTGAACCAGAATAAGGGCCTTAGTGTGAGATGAGGCAATAATGACCCAGTAGAGGGCCGGTTATCAATGAGAGTGATACTGGGACGATTTGCAATTTCCTTTAGTGTGTATACACAAATGCGCATTCCTGTGGGTCGCATACAACATCCTCAGGTTAGCCGTGTCAATCAGGCAATATTGTATGGTGCACATTGATTAGTGTGTACGGATGACCAGACAACTTGCCTGTCCCATTTGGCCTCTGAACAGGTAACCCAATTAGTAAGTGATAGATATAGCGTGTACCGGAGCAACAATAAATCATATATGAACAAACGATACAATCTGTTTGGAAGATTGTACAGTGTGTATGCTCAATATCTTTTGTTCTGGGCTCAAGAGAAGTTTAATGTGCCTTAGATGTTGATTGGCTGCTTTGAGCCACTCCTCCATGTTATGTCTACAAGGCTTGACACATCTCCCTGTAAAGGTGCATACACACTGGGCTTTTTTGCCCAGCGTGTATGGATAACGATGATGGGAAAAATTTGTCCGAATTTTAGAGATGCGCAAGGAAAAGAAGAACCCAGATTCGTCTCTCTATTTGGAGAAATGGATTTAGCTACATTTCTGCCTGTGATTCATCTATCTTGCCATCATTACACAAGCTTCCCACTGCCTACCTGTGTGACGGAACTGTCATTTAAACATTTTGCTTCATTTTAATTACTGGCTATTTACATTACCCATCTGTGCCCTGCCCAGCGCCTTCTTAAGCACACTCTAATTATGTAATGAGGACACATAAGGCAGAAATCGTTCTGCAAAACCTGTCATTACAAACCCAATTTGCTGATGTAACCGCTGCCTGTAAATGACAGTGTGGGTCATCGCGTTACACAGAACTGGGAATGGTCTACTAGGTATGCATTAATTGTTACTGGTTCATAAATGTCAGATGTGAAGTAAGTAGGGTACAATGTACCACAATGCTGGGCAATGGTTTTCATCAATCAAGCAATTAAAAAATGGGAACTTCACATTCACAAGTGTGTGTGTGCGCGTGTGCTCAAATGTCGCGTCTCACTGTCTTATATACTGCATATAATATTTCTCGAATTGTATGTGCAGTGGAATTCTGTTTTGTGCGTATACGATTTTTCTAAACGGCGACGGTCACTTCCTGGCCCCTCCTCTTCCCGTCAAATTTTTTTAACGAACGCTGCATTCGATAAATCGCATGATCGAATGCACTAAAATGGTAATTTCATGCGATTTTTCGAATGGTGAGCTTCAAGGGAAATCGAATCAAATGCAAATCGCACATATGTATGGGCAGCATTACACTGTACCTGGTGTTACGTTTTGGGTCATCATACATCTGGTGCTTCAGGCTGCTGCTGCAGAAGTTCCTTTCAGTGGAAGTGTTGTAGCCTGGGGGCGGAGGAGGACGTTCTCTGTTTTCTCATCTCATGCCCTGAGGCCTCTTCATGTTTTAATGATAAGCCGCTGACCCTTCTTTGTCCGGCACTAAGGACCGATTCAGACGGATTCGCTGTGAATTCACAGCACAAGCCTCTATCGGATGCCTGCGCATGACCATGGTACGGGCAAGCCGCGCGTATGAAGATGGCTAGCAAATACTGGTTGCTCGCAGGGTGGTTGATAACCTGCGGCCATTTGCGGGTGGTAACCATGCGGTTTCTGGGAGTGCCGCAGAAGACACAGGCATTTCCAGACCGTTGGGTGTTATGGCCGTTGATATCCTCAGCGGCCTCCATCTCCCCACGGCCTTGTTACTCGAGGAGGCGAACAGAGGGGAATACCGTCCGATATTGAGGGATTCTGAATGGTTTTCCCCTCATGTGTACGGCTGCAAACGCGCACATGGGCAGATTTTCACTTGGGTGGGGCGGCATGGGGCAGCCTTTACCTGCTTGCTGGGCTCCGAAAACTCGCAGCCCAGTGAACAGCTCTGAATCGTGTCCTATGACTTTATCACCCAGTGCTTTTGCGCATATTTAGCCCCTTGCTATAGAACAGGGGTAACTCTCACTCTCCGGTGCCTTAGTTTTGCGTGTTCCCTGTACGGGAACAGCGCAGGCAGTTGAGATCCGGTGATGTCAGATGCCCGCCCCTGGCACCCGCGTAACTGCCTAATTTCCATGGGAACACCCATGAAACGCTCTGTGCTCCCATGGGCACGTCCTCTCACCGCTGCCCCACCCCCACACTGGTGGGTGTGAACGGGACAGCGAACTAGCCGTTAGCTGTGCCCGCTCGCACCCGGAAAATGCCCATGTGCAGAAATTCGCATGCACATTAGCAATACATCCGTCCCCAGTGCAAACACGCAGGGGCGCGAATGAACCAGAATAACCGCCATTGTACTAGTGCGGTGGATGGTGCATACATAAGGGTTAGACTGATTCCTAATAGTGGCTATAAATAACATTCATTTATATTCCCTTACGTAACAGATGGAAAAGTGAAACTGTAAAACTTGATTAAAAAATACGTATAACTAGTTACCAGCCTGTCAAAGTGACAGAACAACATACAGTAATGTCAGCTGTAGCAGCTATGTGCGGCTTAACGGCGAAACATTTGAATTGATCCGTTTGGCACCATTAAAACACAACACTGTTAATTCCCCCCAAAGTGGTGAGGAGCAGCATTAGCATTTCATTATATTGGCTACATTGTCACAGATCATTATGTCTTGTGCCTATTGACACAGATAGAAACATAGAAACGTAGAATTTGACGGCAGATAAGAACCACTTGGCCCATCTAGTCTGCCCCTCATGTTACCTCAAACCATATTTGATCCTTATTTTTTTTGTAAGGATATCAATATGCATATCCCAAGCATGTTTACATTGTACTACTGTATTTGCCTCTACCACCTCTGATGGGAGGCTATTCCACTTATCTACTACTCTTTCTGTGAAGTAATTCTTCCTCACATTTCCCCTGAATCTTCCTCCCTCTAGTGTCAGTGCATGTCCTCGTGTTCTGTTGCTCCTCTTCCTGTGAAGAATGTCTCCCACCTGTACCTTCCTCCCTCTAGTGTCAGTGCATGTCCCCGTGTTCTGCTGCTCCTCTTCCTGTGAAGAATGTCTCCCACCTGTACCTTCCTCCCCCCAGTGTCAGTGCATGTCCTCGTGTTCTGCTGCTCCTCTTCCTGTGAAGAATGTCTCCCACCTGTACCTTCCTCCCCCCAGTGTCAGTGCATGTCCTCGTGTTCTGCTGCTCCTCTTCCTGTGAAGAATGTCTCCCACCTGTACCTTCCTCCCCCTAGTGTCAGTGCATGTCTCCGTGTTCTGTTGCTCCTCTTCCTGTGAAGAATGTCTCCCACCTGTACCTTGTTATAACCCCTGATATATGTGAAAGTTTCTATCATGTCCCCCCTTTCCCTTCTCTGCTCTAAAGTATACATATTAAGATTTTTTTAGTCTTTCCTGGTACGTTTTGTGATGTAGGCCATGCACCATTTTAGTTGCCCTTCTTTGTACACTCTCTAATGTATTTATATCCTTCTGGATGGTATTGAACACAATACTCTAGGTGAGGTCGTACCAATGACCTATACAGTGGCATTATTACTTCTTTCTACTGCTGATACTCTCCCTATGCAACCAAGCATCTGACTTGCCTTCTTCAATGCTTTGTTACATTGCCTACCTGCTTTTAAGTCCCCTGAAATAGTGACACCTAGATCCCTCTCTTCCTCAGTAGTTTCCATTATAGTGCCATTTATACTATATTTAGTCTTTGGATTTCTGAGACCCAAGTGCAAGATTTTGCATTTTTTGGCATTAAACTGTAGTTGCCATTCTCTTGACCATTTCTCTAATCTACCTAGATCCTCAATCATTTGTTTTACCCCTCCTGGTGTGTCTACCCTGTTGCATACCTTTGTGTCATCTGCAAAAAGGCACATTTTACCCTCAATTCCATTTGCAATATCACCAATAAAGATATTAAAAAGCACCGGTCCAAGTACAGATCCCTGGGGTACTCCACTTGTAACCTTTCCCTCCTTTGACTGTACTCCGTTTACTACAACTCTCTGTTTTCTGTCCTGCAACCATGCTCTTATCCATTCAACTATCTTAGAATCCAATCCCAAGCTTTCAAGTTTATTTAACAGTCTGCGATGTGGGACAGTGTCAAAAGCTTTACTAAAGTCTAGATAAGCTACATCTACAGCCCCACCTTGATCTATTACTTTAGTCACCCAGTCAAAAAAGTAAATAAGATTTGTTTGACATGATCTTCCCCCAGTAAACCCATGCTGTTTTGGATCCTGTAAATTGCTGCTTTTGAGATATTCTACAACTCTTTGTTTCCATCAATTTCCCTACTACTTATGTAAGGCTCACTGGTCGATAGTTGCTTACCTCTTCCTTGCTTCCACTTTTGTGCAGTGGGACTACATTCGCTGTTTTCCAGTCCTCTGAGATTACTCCAGTAGCTAGTGACTGGTTGAATAATTCTGTTATTGGTTTTACCAGCTCCCCTTTAAGCTCTTTTAGTATCCTTGGATGTATCCCATCTGGCCCCATTGATTTATCCACTTTCAGTTTTGAGAGTTCTGTGAGGACTTTCTCCTCTGTAAATGTACTTGTCTCTCCCTCAGTTATCTGACTATACTTGCAACTTAACTGTGGCCCCTTACCCTCTCTTTCAGCAGTGAATACTGAGCAGAAATAATTATTAATATTATCTGCTATTACATTGTCCCCCTCAAAAAAACGTCAACTCTCTGTCTTCAGTCTAATTATTCCACTTTTTGTTTTTCTCCTTTCACTTATATGCCTAAAAAATGTTTTCCCCCCTTTACGCACTGACTGGGCCATTTTCTCTTCAGCCTGTGCTTTTGCACATCTGATTACCTTCTTAGCCTTCTTCTGTCTAACAAGATACACCTCTTTGTCCTCATTCTTCTGCGTCTGCTTACATTTCTTAAAGGACAACTTTTAGCATTCACAATACTTGCTACTTCTTTTGCAAACCACAATGGCTTTCTTTTTCTTGTGTTATTCCTAACTCTTTTGACCACAGATCACTGTGGTCACCACTATAGCGGTAGTATATAAAAATAAATTGTACTTTGGTTGCAAACCTGAGCACACCTGCAATATCTGTGAATAGAGCGGTACAGTAGGAGGTTTTGCTTGCCTGCTGCATTGTGCAGATGGCCTGGGGTATGTTTACACAATTCTCATTGGAAGCCAGGAGGCGAAAGTGGTACCAGCAACATATCCCGAAGACGGCAGGTTTTGCCAATTGGTGTATACAAAATAGATCTCTTGAAGATCATTCATTTATACAACGCTTGGAATACCAGATGCATTGTTGTCGCCCAGTTGAAGATTCCAAGAAATGTGGAGACTCCTTTTGTTATTTTGTCCTGTTTCGGATTACACTGGTTTACTTCTGTTCTCAAAGTGCAAAGTTTTCCTATTCTATGTGCTCCGTGTAATAAACCAGAACTAGATGTATACCAGCCGGCGATGCCAGATTACATAGAACCTCCCCAACATCTTCTCCATGATGCTGGAGGATCTATGGGACTAGAGGAGAATTGATGCACAGAGGCAGTGTTGCCAACGATGTCCTAATTCTGGGAGAAAGCTCACACCGTGCATGAGCATGTTTTCTGATCTCTTCCCATCACTTCATATTTTATACATTTTAAAAAAAGTCTGAAAAAATTAGATTTTTCTGTTTCATGAGGTTTTGCTGAAAATGGTCCTAATTTTTTTCCCTTTTAGTTGTAACCAGTGGCGGCTCCTACCTCTTTTGGGAAGTTGGGCTACCTCTGGCTGCAGGCACCCCCTCCCCCCTGTCACCGCCGCTGACGCTTGCTCCTTGTTCCCGGCGCCTGTCCTATGATTGCAGGCGCTGCGACTTGCGCACATGCAGTACACACATATGTACTGCGCATAAGGCCAGCTTCTATGGGCTGCATCGGCAACAGCCCATAGAATGAATCTTGGTCCCGGTGCCTGTACAATTGAAGTTACAGGCACCGGGACCAGCGCGTGTGCAGTACACATATAGGTACTGCGCATTTGCCGTGTTTGCCCGGTAGCCCGCAGCAAGGTGTCCCGGGGGGAGGGAATACCTCCCAATGGGACTGCCTTGGTGACTGGCAGGTCGGACGTCCAATGGGAAGTCACTGCCAGTCGCAGTGAAGCAGTGCAGTCTCACAGACCTCATCTGGCTTCACTACAGTGGCGAATTTTACCGCCACTGGTTGTAATTGATTAATATACTGTATACCGTAATTATGAAATAAGATATAAAACATGTAATGTTTCAGGAATCTACTAAGATACGTTTAATCATTGATGATGTCCAATCTCTTTGGGTTTGTATCTTTATTTATTGTCTTATTACTTTAACAAGCAACCTAGGCCATGTTTGTATTTATGGGCGAAAGTGCTGCTAAAGTTGAAAAAACGTATTACCCCGATTTGAGGATCATTCTGGAAATCTGGTGCCAAATGTACTAGGGTGTGAGACTCAAAGTGAGAGATTTTGGGGGAGTTTTCCCATTTTTTTTAAAGTGGCAATCAATTACATGGCAAAATCAGCCTGGGTTTTCAGTGTAAATGATTGCCGCTTTAAAATTTTTTGAAGACTCTCCCAAAATCTTTCACGTTCTGCTTCACACCCTATTACATTTGGATCCTGGTGTTTGGCCTTATAGACTTAATCAAGACTTTGCAAATTGCTTTCCAGCCTTTATTTAAAAAAAAATATATAAAAAATTGGTACTTGTTTCCTAGCACGGCCACAATCGTGGGCATTGTGTACCTTTAAGTTAAGCTACACGATGCCCGCGATGGACCAGATTTCCTTTGAAATCAGGTCCATTTTGCCGGCAAAGGAAAAATCGCGGGCATTGCGTCGGTCGGGACCATTAACATTGGCCCCGACGCGACCGACGCGATGCCCCCGATTTTGCCATAGGCTTCAATGTTAAAATATTTTTTAACATTGAAATCGGGAGCATTGCGTCGGTCTTGTGCCATTCTAATGGCACAAGATGAGATGGACTTGATTAAGTCCATCTCACATAGTAAAAAATGTGAAAAGGGCCAATATGACCCATTTCACATTATATATGGCCCCGTCGTCACCCCACAATTGACGTGAACACGAAGCGTGGCGAGCGGCGGCGGTGCGCGTCCTCTGACCTTTTCATTCCCCTACTATCCACGTCGGCGTGGAGTTGAGAATATATAGTGTAGCGAGCCACCGAGCCCGAAGCGTGGCGAGTGGCCGCGTATACCTGTGAAGTTATACGCGTACGCTCGCCACGCTTCGGGCTCGGTGGCTCGCTGCGCTCGCCACACTTTATATTCTCAACTCTACGCCGACGTGGATAGTAGGAGAATGAAAAGGTCGGAGGACGCGTACCGCTGCGCTCGCCACGCTTCGGGTTCACGTCAATTGTGGGGTGGGGTTTACGGTGTCAAATTTGGGGGTCTAGGGAATATTTTACATTGCATCCAATGTAAAATCGGGTCCCAGGGACCCTATTCACATTCGATTCAATTAAAAAATTGGGTCGGTCGCATCGCATGCGACCAAATCGCATGCGATGCGACCGACGCGATTTTTCAGACACGACCACCCCGATGGAAATCGGTGTGGCCGTGCTAGGAAACAAGTACCATAAAAATTGCTTCTGTCTACAGCTTCCATTTTGGGAACAAGGAGCTGTCACCAAATGTATATGTCAACAAGGGTCCTGGTCCAAATCATTGCATGATACGTCCAAAGTGGTCATCGTAGTGTTGCCACCCATCCCACTCTCAAATAGACCTTTGAGTTGCCAAGAGCATTTGTGTCAAACTGTTACTGTTACCAACATGAATATGCCCGCACCTTCCTGGCCCTTGGGGCAATGTTACACTGTTGGACATGTGGGAAGGTAGGGTTAAGGTGACCGTACACTGCAGCAGTGTAGAGCCAGCTGATTCCCATTGAGTCGCCTGGACGGCTGGATCGCATACAGTCCTTTTTGAATGTTACATATCGCGTGCCATCCCAGCAGGTTCTGACGAAAGCTGTCCGATTCGACAGATCCTACGTGCAGCACTTCTGATTCGAGGGGTTCTGATCCGATAAGCATGGGGGTTGGGCATTGTAGCGGAACGGATCTAAATACCCCTTTTCATATTGCCCTTCACCCAATTTTCTCAGTCCGATCGGTAAAATCAGGCCAAAACGGTAATTAGTGCGGTAAGCAAGGGGGTGCGGGGCTGTCAGGCAAAAGCGGGAGGATTGCCGATCTTCCCTGGTAGCCGGGAGGGAGACCCGATTTTCGGGAGCCTCCCGGCAATTCTGGGCGGGTAGGCAAGCCTGGATCACATCTGATTGCGATTTGAATATGTTGCCATTGAGATGAATGGATTTATCTAGAATAGCTTGATGGCCATGTTGTACACTGACATGGAGCAAGAAGCTTTCAAGATACCTCTGCAACTCAAGTAGAATGGTTATAAACATGCAAATACAATATAATCACATCTGGTGTAATACATTATTACTGTCACCTGTTCATTTAAAAATAAAAACGGAAATCCCAAATTCTAACATCAGCCTTGTTTTGCTAAGTGCAGGCAATTCTGTTACTAGCGGGTTCTGTATAAGGTGGCTAGCTGTAGTGTCTTATAATGGCAGTATTGCTGACAGGAAATCTGCCAGCCTTATATTCTACGCATGGAAGAGCGTGCAGAAAACAATATTAATTTGTTCTAATTAAATGGTTGGTGAAATAAAGTTTGTTGTGGTGAAATATGTCCCTAATTCCCGGTGTTGTGTTCCATTCAGGCTCTCACTGTTGTTGGAGTGATACCAGGGTGTGATCTGACCCCAGAAGCGGCACTGGCGAAACTATCCTATGTCTTGGGTAAAACTCATCTCACACTGGAGCAGAAAAAACAGGTAAAGAACGGAATCGCTGATTTGCACATACAACATTTCTAGTGTGTGTGTGTGTGTGTGTGTGTGTGTGTGTGTATACACGCGCATGTACTTATGGTTGGATCATTATATTTCCTACACCTTTATATTTTTTTCTACCAGTCTTCGATACACAAGAGGCAGCCATTTTATGTGTTTTGACCACTAGTACCTCAAGTTGCCAGTGAGTTATGAAAATTGGTTCAACACACAAAATGGCTCCACCCCCTGCCTTGTGACATCACTTGTGACCCCAGGAGCGCACATTTAAAATGTAGACACTTACCGATGTTGCTGATACTGTGCAGTATATCATTCCGATGTGCTGTGGGACGCTCTATCTCCTGATAAATCAGTGAGTGTTGACCCAGAAGCTGCAGGTAGAGCAAAATGGCTTCTGTCCGCCTCTTAAGTAAATTCAGGATCTGCAATATAAATGATACAATGTTAAGAATTATTATGAGACTATATATGAGACTCCATGTAAATATGAATCCCCCGCTGTGTATAGTCATTAAGCAGGCTGTGCTTATTGCAGATGCTGTTTGAGAATCTCAGGGGAGAGATGACTGTAAGTTCCACTGGGGCCAAGATCTCTCTGAGAGACAGCAAGTTCATTCAGGTGGTGGCCAAGTCTGTTGGTGTAAGCTGCAAGGAGGTACGGTTTCATCAGAAAGTCCAGTTACATGTGTAAGATTCCTTCTACCATACGGTCTGTGATGTTTGTGATCAGATGTAGACTGATCTGCAACCAAATGACTGAAAACCGCTGCAGACCTTAGTGGGTTGTGCTATGATGTATGTGTTTGCTTTATGAACCCGTACCAGATCTACTTCTGTTGAAGACCAAACTAGACGATCTAGGCCAGGCATGTCCAACGTTGGCCCTCCAGATGTTGTGAAACTACACATCCCAGCATGTTTTGCCATTAGAGAATGCTAAAACTATTGCAAAGCATGCTGGGATGTGTAGTTTCACAACATCTGGAGGGCCAACGTTGGACATGCCTGATCTAGGCCTTTGAGTAACGGATCTGTGTAAACTAGGCCACTGGTTCCCAACTGTGCACGTTCTCCAGGTCACACGGCAGGTGCACAGGTGCACCCATTATTCAGACACATTTTAAAAGATCTGCAGGTGGCGATAATTATTTCACCTGTGATTCTGTGTGGAGATCTGGAGAACGTAAACTTTTGGGGGGTACTTGAGGACCGAGGTTAAGAACCACTGAACTAGTCTAATCTATCCCATAATGAGCCCAAAGCTACCAATCTACTTTCAATCTATAACCGTTTTATCCCTAGAGCTCGGAATACACTTACCTGGGATGCGTTCAGCCTCCTGGGGGATGGGATTCTGGCAGTCACTCACACTCACCTACTGCCGGGAGACCGGCACCGAAATACTGCCATCTGTTAGGATTCCAGCGCTGGAATCTTGACTGCTTGCATCCTGAATGTAACAATCTGTTCCAGGCTTACTCGGAAGGGGCCAAATTCAGACCCATTCTGATGGTGGGGGGTCTGCAGGGGAAAGCCCAGCGGTTTTTGGGCTGGGCATTATCGTGATAACGCAGGCGGCCCGATGTCACATGACATCAGCCCGCCCCCTTTTCAGTGGACAGTGGCGGAAATAAAGATAGTTTTCACTGACGTATTTCTGAAGGGGAGAGAAATCATTGGATGGCTGGAATTTACGCTGCTGAGGGGGGGGGGGGGTGGTCGTGGTGGTGATTAGTAGGTTTAGGCACTAGGGAGGGATTTAGGATTAGGCTGCAGGTGGCGCGGGTGGTTTAAGCGATGTGAAGCATTTGGAATAGAGGATTAGGGGAGTCAGGGGGAAGTTGGTATACTTACCTGACCACTGTTGGGATTCCCTCCATTGGGGTGCCGGTGTCAAAATTCTGACCGCCCGCATTTCCACTACCGTCACCCCACTCCCACTTTATCTTATCCTCTAGGAATCCAACCAGTTCAATGATTTTATGAAAATTGTAATTACAATGAAACATAATTTAACCCTCTTTTTCCTTTGTCAGGAATTGGAGGCTGTCCGGGATGCTCTTACACCAGCCCTGGCATGTGCTGCTGCGAAAACGGGGGATGTTAATGCACTGGAAGCCATTCGGGATATGGTAATAATGCAGATTCTTCTCCTGTGCTGTAAATCCTCATACACACTGGGGGTTTTTGCTCAGCGTCTATGTGGAACGATAATGTGAGAACCACTGGATGGAAAGTTGCTCAGGACATACACCCCCATCTCAGCGATATTTACACATTAGGAGACTGTGGAAAGCGATTCAGTGGGTGGGTATAATCAGCCGACGGACAGTGGCGGCCATCGATGATGCGCGACTGCACATCAGCGCTCTTAGCCCGGCCATACACACTGGGCGATTTATGAGTTGAAAGTAGCTCAGAACACTAATGCTGCTTTCACATCGCGAAATGCAGGGTCGCACCGGGAATTTGAATGGTTCAGTCCCGGTGCGACCCTACATTTTGGTCTGTTCCCATTCCCTCAGCGAACCAAATCATTGGGGGCGGGGGAGGAGGCATGTCTTAGAGCGGGAACTGCTCTAAGCACCACCTCCTCCTTTATGTGAACGGGAAATGGGTCGCTCGACCCGATTTAACACGTTCACACCGGAAAGCAACACGGCAACGAACCGGTGAGAACCATTTTAATTTTTTTTACTGGTTCGTATTGCCGTGTTGCAACCTCTCTGCTGGACTCGGTAACCCCTATCACATGGCATATCATTATCTGATGTCCCCTAGGGATCTCTAGTGACATTTGCTGCTTTTGTCTAACTCTGGATACGGTGTTGGTTAGTATGTCAACACATTGGTGCTTAACATCCAATCAAACTGGATCCATTTGGGTTTGCTCGGGTGCGGAGTACATCGAATGATTCCCATTGTGGTACAGTTGTGGTCCATTGTATGACTCAGAAGATCTTGCTGGTCGGTGCCAGAACATTAGTTGATACACACGTGTATATGTGCGAGCGCCACACTAGACCGTAGCCAGTTAGGGGCCAATTAGGCTACAGACCCCTAATTAGTGGCATTCCTGCAGCTGGATAGAGGACCACAGCAGCTGACTGTGTATTACATTTATTCCAATGACATTGAAACGGTTCTGAACAACGTTTCCTAATAGTAAATCCTGTGTTTGTGTTTCCTAGGGAGGTAACCTGAGTAGTGAGGACTATGACTGCAGGACCCCGCTGCATGTCGCCTGCTGTGAGGGGCATTACGGTGTCGTTCAGTACCTGCTAAATAACGGAGCCACCGTCTATGCGAAAGACCGTTACGGGGATACGCCGCTGATGAACGCTGTGAAATTTCGGTAATTATTTTGGAAGGGTTTGAAACCTGGCGTCCACACGACACCTTGATCGTGCAGAGAACGTGTTGTACCTGTAACTGGCGCTGTGTGACACGGTAGGGTGCGCAGTGACAGGAGGCCATGTACGTGTGCGGAGAACGTGTTGTACCTGTAACTGGCGCTGTGTGACACGGTGCGGTGCACAGTGACAGGAGGTCATGTAAGTGTGCAGAGAACGTGTTGTACCTGTAACTGGCGCTGTGTGACACGGTGGGGTGCGCAGTGACGGGAGGCCATGTACGTGTGCAGAGAACGTGTTGTACCTGTAACTGGCGCTGTGTGACACGGTGCGGTGCACAGTGACAGGAGGCCATGTACGTGTGCGGAGAACGTGTGGTACCTGTAACTGCCGCTGTGTGACACGGTGGGGTGCGCAGTGACAGGAGGCCATGTACGTGTGCAGAGAACGTGTTGTACCTGTAACTGCCGCTGTGTGACACGGTGCGGTGCACAGTGACAGGAGGTCATGTAAGTGTGCGGAGAACGTGTTGTACCTGTAACTGGCGCTGTGTGACACGGTGGGGTGCACAGTGACGGGAGGCCATGTACGTGTGCAGAGAACGTGTTGTACCTGTAACTGCCGCTGTGTGACACGGTGGGGTGCGCAGTGACGGGAGGCCATGTACGTGTGCAGAGAACGTGTTGTACCTGTAACTGCCGCTGTGTGACACGGTGGGGTGCGCAGTGACGGGAGGTCATGTACGTGTGCGGAGAACGTGCGGTAACTGGCGCTGTGTGACACAGTGGGATGCGCAGTGACAGGAGGCCATGTACGTGTGCGGAGAACATGTGGTACCTGTAACTGCCGCTGTGTGACACGGTGGGGTGCGCAGTGACGGGAGGCCATGTACGTGTGCGGAGAACGTGTGGTAACTGTAACTGCCGCTGTGTGACACAATGCGGTGCGCAGTGACGGGAGGTCATGTACGTGTGCGGAGAATGTGCGGTACTTGTAACTGGCGCTGTGTGACACGGTGGGGTGCGCAGTGACAGGAGGTCATGTACGTGTGCGGAGAACGTGTTGTACCTGTAACTGCCGCTGTGTGACACGGTGGGGTGTGCAGTGACGGGAGGTCATGTACGTGTGCGGAGAACGTGTTGTACCTGTAACTGCCGCTGTGTGACACGGTGGGGTGCGCAGTGACAGGAGGTCATGTACGTGTGCGAAGAACGTGCGGTACTTGTAACTGGCGCTGTGTGACACGGTGGGGTGCGCAGTGACGGGAGGTCATGTACGTGTGCGGAGAACGTGTTGTACCTGTAACTGCCGCTGTGTGACACGGTGGGGTGCGCAGTGACGGGAGGTCATGTACGTGTGCGGAGAACGTGTTGTACCTGTAGCTGCCGCTGTGTGACACGGTGGGGTGCGCAGTGACGGGAGGCCATGTACGTGTGCGGAGAACGTGTTGTATCTGTAACTGCCGCTGTGTGACGCAGTGACGGGAGGTCATGAACGTGTGCGGAGAACGTGTTGTACCTGTAACTGCCGCTGTGTGACACGGTGGGGTGCGCAGTGACGAGAGGTCATGTACGTGTGCGGAGAACGTGCTGTACTTGTAACTGGCGGTGTGACAAGGTTGGGTGCGCAGTGACGGGAGGCCATGTACGTGTGCGGAGAACGTGTTGTACCTGTAGCTGCCGCTGTGTGACACGGTGGGGTGCGCAGTGACGGGAGGTCATGTACGTGTGCGGAGAACGTGTTGTACCTGTAACTGCCGCTGTGTGACACGGTGGGGTGCGCAGTGACGGGAGGTCATGTACGTGTGCGGAGAACGTGTGGTACCTGTAACTGCCGCTGTGTGACACGATGCGGTGCGCAGTGACGGGAGGTCATGTACGTGTGCGGAGAATGTGCGGTACTTGTAACTGGCGCTGTGTGACACGGTGAGGTGCGCAGTGACGGGAGGTCATGTACGTGTGCGGAGAACGTGCGGTACTTGTAACTGGCGCTGTGTGACACGTGGGGTGTGCAGTGACGGGAGGTCATGTACGTGTGCGGAGAACGTGTTGTACCTGTAACTGCCGGTGTGACACGGTGGGGTGTGCAGTGACAGGAGGTCATGTACGTGTGCGGAGAACGTGCGGTACTTGTAACTGCCGCTGTGTGACACGATGGGGTGTGCAGTGACGGGAGGTCATGTACGTGTGCGGAGAACGTTTTGTACCTGTAACTGCCGCTGTGTGACACGGTGCGGTGCGCAGTGACGGGAGGCCATGTACGTGTGCGGAGAACGTGTTGTATCTGTAACTGCCGCTGTGTGACACGGTGGGGTGCGCAGTGACGGGAGGCCATGTACGTGTGCAGAGAACGTGTTGTACCTGTAACTGCCGCTGTGTGACACGGTGGGGTGCGCAGTGACGGGAGGCCATGTACGTGTGCAGAGAACGTGTTGTACCTGTAACTGCCGCTGTGTGACACGGTGGGGTGCGCAGTGACAGGAGGTCATGTACGTGTGCAGAGAACGTGTTGTACCTGTAACTGCCGCTGTGTGACACGGTGGGGTGCGCAGTGACGGGAGGCCATGTACGTGTGCAGAGAACGTGTTGTACCTGTAACTGGCGCTGTGTGACACGGTGGGGTGCGCAGTGACGGGAGGCCATGTACGTGTGCAGAGAACGTGTTGTACCTGTAACTGGCGCTGTGTGACACGGTGGGGTGCGCAGTGACGGGAGGTCATGTACGTGTGCAGAGAACGTGTTGTACCTGTAACTGCCGCTGTGTGACACGGTGTGGTGCGCAATGACGGGAGGCCATGTAAGTGTGCAGAGAACGTGTTGTACCTGTAACTGGCGCTGTGTGACACGGTGGGGTGCGCAGTGACGGGAGGCCATGTAAGTGTGCAGAGAACGTGTTGTACCTGTAACTGGCGCTGTGTGACACGGTGGGGTGTGCAGTGACGGGAGGTCATGTACGTGTGCGGAGAACGTGTTGTACCTGTAACTGCCGCTGTGTGACACGGTGGGGTGCGCAGTGACAGGAGGTCATGTACGTGTGCGAAGAACGTGCGGTACTTGTAACTGGCGCTGTGTGACACGGTGGGGTGCGCAGTGACGGGAGGTCATGTACGTGTGCGGAGAACGTGTTGTACCTGTAGCTGCCGCTGTGTGACACGGTGGGGTGCGCAGTGACGGGAGGCCATGTACGTGTGCGGAGAACGTGTTGTATCTGTAACTGCCGCTGTGTGACGCAGTGACGGGAGGTCATGAACGTGTGCGGAGAACGTGTTGTACCTGTAACTGCCGCTGTGTGACACGGTGGGGTGCGCAGTGACGAGAGGTCATGTACGTGTGCGGAGAACGTGCTGTACTTGTAACTGGCGGTGTGACACGGTTGGGTGCGCAGTGACGGGAGGCCATGTACGTGTGCGGAGAACGTGTTGTACCTGTAGCTGCCGCTGTGTGACACGGTGGGGTGCGCAGTGACGGGAGGTCATGTACGTGTGCGGAGAACGTGTTGTACCTGTAACTGCCGCTGTGTGACACGGTGGGGTGCGCAGTGACGGGAGGTCATGTACGTGTGCAGAGAACGTGTGGTACCTGTAACTGCCGCTGTGTGACACGGTGTGGTGCGCAATGACGGGAGGCCATGTAAGTGTGCAGAGAACGTGTTGTACCTGTAACTGGCGCTGTGTGACACGGTGGGGTGCGCAGTGACGGGAGGCCATGTAAGTGTGCAGAGAACGTGTTGTACCTGTAACTGGCGCTGTGTGACACGGTGGGGTGCGCAGTGACAGGAGGCCATGTACGTGTGCAGAGAACGTGTTGTACCTGTAACTGCCGCTGTGTGACACGGTGGGGTGCGCAGTGACGGGAGGTCATGTACTTGTTGTACCTGTAACTGGCGCTGTGTGACACGGTGGGGTGCGCAGTGACGGGAGGCCATGTACTTGTGCGGAGAACGTGTGGTACCTGTAACTGCCGCTGTGTGACACGGTGGGGTGCGCAATGACGGGAGGCCATGTACGTGTGCAGAGAACGTGTTGTACCTGTAACTGCCGCTGTGTGACACGGTGGGGTGCGCAGTGACGGGAGGCCAGGTACGTGTGCAGAGAACATGTTGTACCTGTAACTGCCGCTGTGTGACACGGTGGGGTGCGCAATGACGGGAGGCCATGTACGTGTGCGGAGAACGTGTTGTACCTGTAGCTGCCGCTGTGTGACACGATGGGGTGCGCAGTGACGGGAGGCCATGTACGTGTGCGGAGAACGTGTTGTACCTGTAGCTGCTGCTGTGTGACATGGTGGGGGAGGGGTGTGTGCAGTGACAGGAGGCCATGTACGTGTGTGGTACCTGTAACTGCCGCTGTGTGACACGGTGGGGTGCGCAATGACGGGAGGCCATGTACTTGTTGTACCTGTAACTGCCGCTGTGTGACATGGTGGGGGGTGTGGGGGGGTGCAGTGACAGGAGGCCATGTACGTGTGCAGAGAAGAAAGGGGCTTTGTATAACCCAATGCATCACACTATACCACAAAGATCCTTCTCCGTGGCAGGGAGGCACCTCACCAACGCGTTTCCATCTGCTGGTCTTTTTCAAGGTGGTACCTCCATCGTCCCTTGGGCAGGTTTATATAGATCTCAAATAACCCCTCCCCTTCCTCTGAATCCTGATTGGTACATCGCAAAAACATTCTAAATAGACAACAATACAAGTGACAATAGCTCCTTTCTTACACCATATAAATGCCAAAGTACCTCAGACGTTATTATTTTATACATAGCGTTTCCGTGGTTCCTAAATGATGGAAGATACGGCGATGAGCAAGGGAAGTCCTTATAAGGGCTGACACCCGCCCTGTAACATGTATACAACAAACCCGTGTAACGGGCGTCCATTTAGGTGGCTTACTGAATACAGATTCCTAGCGTCTTTTACGTGAGCCCCATTTGGAACGCAGGGTCCTTCTACGTGAGACCGGACTTCCGTTGCTCATCTCTGTATCTTCCATCATTTAGGAACCACTGAAACGCTATGTATAAAATAATATCGTCTCTGAGGTACTTTGTCATTTATATGGTGTGAGAATTATCACATGTCCTAAATGTCGACATGGACACTGTGTGTGTACTGGGTGCGCTCGCTTTGCTTCGGGCACGGTGCCTCGTTGCGCTTGGCACACTATTGTTTCTCCCACCACGCCATAGTGGAGGGTAGGGTTTGAAATCCACCTGACGGCTTGTGTCGACCTTCTTCCACTACAGCGTGGTGGGAGAATATAATAATGTGCCAAGCGAAGCACCGTGCCCAAAGCATGACTAGCGTATCGAGACATGCGAGGGGACGCGGTACACTTAGACGATGTACATGTCAACTATGTCGACATTCGGGACAAAAATGAATGTCAACCATTTGATTGTCGACCTAATACTTGTGTCAACCATAGCGCCCCCCCCTTTTTCAGGAATGTGGCGATGCCTCCCCGGACTTGGCCATACCCCACGGTAAATAGGCCTGGGGTCCCTCTTGACAGCTCCACAGATTTGATGGGGTAAATTTACTAAGACATACCCTCCAACAGTGGCAGTTACAGAGGTTGGACTCCAGCACAGTCCAAAATTCAGGGGGGGGGGGGGGGTTACATCATCTGCCATTGAAGTCCAGGACAGTGATGTTTGAGGTGGCAGGTGATGTGACCACCCCTTTTTTGAATATTGGACAGTGGTGCAGCCCTGCAACTGCCACTGGCAGGGAAGTCCAGGAACAGAGCATTATGGGACAGATGCACTAAGCTTTAAACCACCAGCCAATCAGCTCCTACCTGTCATGTCACAGACTGCGTTTGAAAAATGTCAGGCAGGAGCTGATTGGCTGGTGGTTGATCACTCGTGCATCTGGCCCTTTGTACCTAATGGAATGGGCCATGTTGGAGGGTATGCTAAGATGGTCGATTGGTTGCTATGGGCAACATTCCCTCTTCAATCTATTTGTATCTGTTAACTTCTAGAAGGTGCTAAATAAATAAGAAGTCAACTCTGATTGGTTGCTATGGGCAACACCCCATCTTTAATAGAACTCGCATCTTAGTACATGTGTCCCGATGAGTCTGTTGTGGTTACACATAGAGGAAAACTGCAGTTGATCATTTGTTGATAATAAAGTTCCCTGAGCAGGCGAAGCCCTCGGTGTATCCGTGGGACGGGCGTCCTGCCTGCACTCTGATGTGGTTCACCACATTGTATTTGGCCTTCCCTTCCTGGCACATCCTTATCCCAGAATCGGATGTAATTACTCTACATGGGCCAGATGCACTAAGCGTGAAAAGTGATAAAATGGAGAGCGATAAACAACCAACCAATCAGCTACTACCTGACATTTCTCAAACACAGCCTGTGAGATCACAGGTAGGAGCTGATTGGCTGGCTGTTTATCACTTTTCAAGCTTGGTACATCTGGCCCCATGTCTCACAGCTCTGTTACCAGCTTATGTCCTGCGCTAAAACTACTTATTGCAGCTTTTCTTGGGATTACAGAGCTGTTTGGGTCGATCCACCTAATCCTCCCCCATGTCAACAGCTTTCCAGTCAGCTTTGGCCTCGTTTGGCCACCAGGTGCATTATGTGACGTTGCCGAAGCAAGCTGCTAGTGGGTCCAAGCGAACAGCAGGTGGCACTGTGGGTGCTTACCATATGGTAGCTGGTGATAAAGGCTGCCTGCTGGGGGTCCAAGCAACCATGTAAACCCTTAAGGACAGATGTATACAGCTTAAAAAGTGATCAAACTGAGTGATAAACCACCAGCTCCTAACTGCCATTTCACAAGCTGTGTTGAACAGGTAAAATGACAGGTAGGTAATTGGCTTGTTTATCCCTCTCCATTATATATATTTATATTAGACCATCATTTATGTGCATTTGAAGAACAATCTCGCGCTGTCATGCATTCTCCACAAAATGTAATCTGAAGATGGCGTTTATATCTTCAGTCTTTATTTATTTATTTATTTATTTAGGGTTTGATAGATCTGAAATTTTCACCTGTTTCACAAGGCAGAGGGGTAGATGGGAGCATGATGTGTAATCATTAAAATGACCAGTACTTGTGTAACATACTCGATGTGTGAGCTATCTCCTGCATAGCCTCTTCATAGATACAGGCGACACAAAAAAATGCAGATCGTTTTGGTTTCAGAAGTTTTTTTTTTTTTTTTGTACAAAAATAACTTTATTATTCCCTCATTATATTTTCGCTGTGTGGTAATAAGCGCATTCTACAAGGTTTTGTACTAGTGTTCTTTCACTGCCATTAAAAAGCTGAACTTCTGCTGTTGTGAGAAAATAGACGTCTGTGTGCCTCGCCCAGCAAACGCCTCGGGTACTTCTCATAGATTTCTTCATGAAAGCTATCCGTGCCACTCCTGTTCTGGGGCAGGATGCCGTAGCTGGCTGCTGTCCTTAGCTGCGAGTTGTTGCTACAGGATTGTAGCTTTGTGCTCGCCTGCACAGACTTGTAGCTGTTGTGTTATATAATGTGCGCACAGTAACCTTTTCCCAAAGTGCCAGGGACTGCGTCGTGCAATGTACTGATTCAGATCGGTGCGCTAGGCTAGCGTAAAGGTCAGTACTGCCCGCCACCCCGACGAACACCCGGCCCATGCGAGGGGAGATGTACACATCCCCTCACATCCCCATATTGCGCTGCGCTCCACGGGAAAATAGGCCAATTGGAAGGAGTTAAATACAGTTACAGAAAATAATTACAATCAATTGGTATGTGGTGAAATATAATAATCATCTAATAAACCGTTCTACTGCGGAGGGAAAACAAAATATGTTTGTATCTCCTGACTGTATTTTTATGTAATCGTATTACGTTATTATAAAACACAATTAAGTTCCCAGGATTCTATTATTACAAAGCAGTAGAGCAATATAATTGCCGTTTTTGAAATAAGTTTAATTGGTACTTAATTTGGTTTTAGCGCACAGTCCATTGAGCTGAGAAATTGTTGTGTGATCAGTGTGCCGTCTTTTAGATGTAATAAACCGTAAGCCGCGTACACAGTGATTGTCTGCGCCGAGTTATTCATTGCACCGACTGCTGCACCAAACACATTGTACTGTCACCAGTACGAGATAATGTCATTGTGTTTCTGTGCCTTGCATCTTAAAATGGGTATATACTGTGTAACAAAATGCAAGGAACATAATACTGGTCAGAGCAGGCATGGCCAAACTGTGGCTCTCCAGCTGTTGTGGAACTACACGTCCCAGCGGGATGCAGTTAAAATCAAGGCGGTCGGGATCCCGGCGTTCAGAATCCCGACCGCCGAAATCCCGATACATTCTCCCTCCGTGGGTGTCCACGACACCCCTGGAGGGAGAACAAATTAGTGTGCCGAGCGTAGCGAGGCACCGGGCCCACTGCGTGGCGAGCGCAGCGATCCACGTTCCCCCCTTGTCGGCATTTCGGCTGTCGGGATTCCGGCGTCAGGATTCTGAACGCCGGGATCCCGACCGCCGGGATTCAGTACTGAATCCGTCCCAGCATGCATTGCCATAGTGTAAGCATTCCCTAATAGCAAAACTGTGGCAAGGCATGATGGGACTTGTAGTTTCACATCGTTTGGACATGCCTGGTTTAGAGAATACTTTAATCTGTTGATGTGTAATAGATTTTACATGCAATTTGGGCACTTTCCTTATACGATTGCGGTCGCTGACTGCAGGTCCATGCACTGGAGCCTGGGAGCTGCACCTGCTGCAGAAGCAATCCGCTAGATTGCTTACGAGCCGGTCAGGTTTGGCCGGGGCTACATGCCAAGGTTGGGCAAGTCCCGGTAAAATGGAGGGGTGTGTGGCCACTGGTTGGGGCCTCCGGGAGAGGGCAGGGCCACATAATAAATGAGAGGTAGAGAGGGGACAGGCTGCTGCAGCAGCTATCTTTCCAGCTCAGCACATGGCACTGCGAAGCATGGGGAGAGAGGCTGAGCTGCGGTGGCAGCCTGTCATCTCTCTCCCCACAGCGGGACCCAGGCCCCTCCAGCAGACCCTATTCTGGGTAAAAATTACTGACACACCTGTGCCCAGTCACCTAGTATATGTCGCCTAGTGTATGTCCAGCTTAAGACCCAATATTTAGAAAAGTGCGCTTGGCTCTGTGGTGGAGCGTCTAAGTTACACCCACAGTCTCTCTCCATATGGTGAAAACATGCTGGGTGTAAGAGGACACAACTGTCGCCTCTTTCTTTAATATGGGTTTATCCATGAATTGTCACAATTATTATTGCCCCTCTTCTTCCTCCTCTGGACTAGGGACGAGTCCTCTCTTCTTCCTCGCTCTCTGTGTGAATACAGCTTGTGTTTGCTCTTGTTACTCTCCAGGCATTATGCAATAGAAAGTATCGCAATGCTTCTGTTTTAACAATGAGTGTTTTATGAATGAAGCTTGATCTGTGACTACGGGACCCATTGACAGAGCTCCTGTATGGCTATAGAGTAATGTATGTATTATCTTCCCTTTTCTTTAGGCATCTGGAAGTGATCAAACTGTTGCGCCAGACAGGGGCCCATCTCTCCTGGGAAGAGCTAGAACACAGTGGCACAGAACTCTGCAGGTTAGAGGAACTAACTATGGGGTAATATGGTGTCTGGTTCACACTGGGGTGTTTCTGTTTAGTTTGGGAGAATATTATTATTACCGGTTATATATATAGCGCACACATATTCCGCAGCGCTGTACAGAGAATATTTGCACATTCACATCAGTCCCTGCCCCAGTGGAGCTTACAATCTATATTCCCTACCACATGTACACGCACACACAGACATTCTAGGGTTAATTTTGTTGGGAGCCAATTCACCTAACAGTATATATTTGGATTGTGGGAGGAAACGGGAGTACCTGGAGGAAACCCATGCAAGCACGGGGAGAATATACAAACTCTGCACAGTTAGGGCCATGGTGGGGATAGAACCCATGACCTCAGCGCTGTGAGGCAGTAATGCTAACCATTACACCATCTGTACTGCCCCGTATATATAACACATGGTGGGGATAGAACCCATGACCTCAGCGCTGTGAGGCAGTAATACTAACCATTACACCATCCGTACTGCCCGGTATATATAACACATGGTGGGGATAGAACCCATGACCTCAGCGCTGTGAGGCAGTAATGTAACCATTACACCATCCGTACTGCCCCGTATATATAACACATGGTGGGAATAGAACCCATGACCTCAGCGCTGTGAGGCAGTAATGCTAACCATTACACTGTCCGTACTGCCCCGTATATATATAACACATGGTGGGAATAGAACCCATGACCTCAGTGCTGTGAGGCAGTAATGTAACCATTACACCAGCCGTACTGCCCTGTATATATAACACATGGTGGGGATAGAACCCATGACCTCAGCGCTGTGAGGCAGTAATACTAACCATTACACCATCCGTACTGCCCCGTATATATAACACATGGTGGGGATAGAACCCATGACCTTAGTGCTGTGAGGCAGTAATGTAACCATTACACCATCCGTACTGCCCCGTATATATAACACATGGTGGGGATAGAACCCATGACCTCAGTGCTGTGAGGCAGTAATATAACCATTACACCGTCCGTACTGCCCCGTATATATAACACATGGTGGGGATAGAACCCATGACCTCAGCGCTGTGAGGCAGTAATGTAACCATTACACCATCCGTACTGCCCCGTATATATAACACATGGTGGGGATAGAACCCATGACCTCAGCGCTGTGAGGCAGTAATGTAACCATTACACCGTCCGTACTGCCCCGTATATATAACACATGGTGGGGATAGAACCCATGACCTCAGTGCTGTGAGACAGTAATGTAACCATTACACCATCCGTACTGCCCCGTATATATAACACATGGTGGGGATAGAACCCATGACCTCAGCACTGTGAGGCAGTAATGCTAACCATTACACCGTCCGTACTGCCCCGTATATATAACACATGGTGGGGATAGAACCCATGACCTCAGCGCTGTGAGACAGTAATGTAACCATTACACCAGCCGTACTGCCCCGTATATATAACACATGGTGGGGATAGAACCCATGACCTCAGCGCTGTGAGACAGTAATGTAACCATTACACCAGCCGTACTGCCCCGTATATATAACACATGGTGGGGATAGAACCCATGACCTCAGCGCTGTGAGACAGTAATGTAACCATTACACCAGCCGTACTGCCCCGTATATATAACACATGGTGGGGATAGAACCCATGACCTCAGCGCTGTGAGACAGTAATGTAACCATTACACCAGCCGTACTGCCCCGTATATATAACACATGGTGGGGATAGAACCCATGACCTCAGCGCTGTGAGGCAGTAATGTAACCATTACACCAGCCGTACTGCCCCGTATATATAACACATGGTGGGGATAGAACCCATGACCTCAGCGCTGTGAGACAGTAATGTAACCATTACACCAGCCGTACTGCCCCGTATATATAACACATGGTGGGGATAGAACCCATGACCTCAGCGCTGTGAGACAGTAATGTAACCATTACACCAGCCGTACTGCCCCGTATATATAACACATGGTGGGGATAGAACCCATGACCTCAGCGCTGTGAGGCAGTAATGCTAACCATTACACTGTCCGTACTGCCCCGTATATATAACACATGGTGGGGATAGAACCCATGACCTCAGCGCTGTGAGGCAGTAATGTAACCATTACACCGTCCGTACTGCCCCGTATATATAACACATGGTGGGGATAGAACCCATGACCTCAGCGCTGTGAGACAGTAATGTAACCATTACACCAGCCGTACTGCCCCGTATATATAACACATGGTGGGGATAGAACCCATGACCTCAGCGCTGTGAGACAGTAATGTAACCATTACACCAGCCGTACTGCCCCGTATATATAACACATGGTGGGGATAGAACCCATGACCTCAGTGCTGTGAGGCAGTAATGTAACCATTACACCAGCCGTACTGCCCCGTATATATAACACATGGTGGGGATAGAACCCATGACCTCAGTGCTGTGAGACAGTAATGATAACCATTACACCGTCCGTACTGCCCTGTATATATAACATGGTGGGAATAGAACCCATGACCTCAGTGCTGTGAGGCAGTAATGTAACCATTACACCAGCCGTACTGCCCCGTATATATAACACATGGTGGGGATAGAACCCATGACCTCAGTGCTGTGAGACAGTAATGATAACCATTACACCGTCCGTACTGCCCTGTATATATAACATGGTGGGAATAGAACCCATGACCTCAGCGCTGTGAGACAGTAATGTAACCATTACACCAGCCGTACTGCCCCGTATATATAATACATGGTGGGGATAGAATCCATGACCTCAGCGCTGTGAGGCAGTAATATAACCATTACACCATCCGTACTGCCCCGTATATATAATACATGGTGGGAATAGAACACATGACCTCAGTGCTGTGAGGCAGTAATGTAACCATTACACCAGCCGTACTGCCCCGTATATATAACACATGGTGGGGATAGAACCCATGACCTCAGTGCTGTGAGACAGTAATGATAACCATTACACCGTCCGTACTGCCCCGTATATATAACACATGGTGGGGATAGAACCCATGACCTCAGTGCTGTGAGGCAGTAATGTAACCATTACACCATCCGTACTGCCCCGTATATATAACACATGGTGGGGATAGAATCCATGACCTCAGCGCTGTGAGGCAGTAATATAACCATTACACCATCCGTACTGCCCCGTATATATAATACATGGTGGGAATAGAACACATGACCTCAGTGCTGTGAGGCAGTAATGTAACCATTACACCAGCCGTACTGCCCCGTATATATAACACATGGTGGGGATAGAACCCATGACCTCAGTGCTGTGAGACAGTAATGATAACCATTACACCATCCGTACTGCCCCGTATATATAACACATGGTGGGGATAGAACCCATGACCTCAGTGCTGTGAGACAGTAATGTAACCATTACACCGTCCGTACTGCCCCGTATATATAACACATGGTGGGGATAGAACCCATGACCTCAGTGCTGTGAGACAGTAATGTAACCATTACACCGTCCGTACTGCCCCGTATATATAACACATGGTGGGGATAGAACCCATGACCTCAGTGCTGTGAGGCAGTAATGTAACCATTACACCATCCGTACTGCCCCGTATATATAACACATGGTGGGGATAGAACCCATGACCTCAGTGCTGTGAGACAGTAATGTAACCATTACACCGTCCGTACTGCCCCGTATATATAACACATGGTGGGGATAGAACCCATGACCTCAGTGCTGTGAGGCAGTAATATAACCATTACACCATCCGTACTGCCCCGTATATATAACACATGGTGGGGATAGAACCCATGACCTCAGCGCTGTGAGACAGTAATGCTAACCATTACACCATCCGTACTGCCCTGTATATATAACACATGGTGGGGATAGAACCCATGACCTCAGTGCTGTGAGACAGTAATGTAACCATTACACCGTCCGTACTGCCCCGTATATATAACACATGGTGGGGATAGAACCCATGACCTCAGTGCTGTGAGGCAGTAATGTAACCATTACACCATCCGTACTGCCCCGTATATATAACACATGGTGGGGATAGAACCCATGACCTCAGCGCTGTGAGACAGTAATGTAACCATTACACCGTCCGTACTGCCCCGTATATATAACACATGGTGGGGATAGAACCCATGACCTCAGTGCTGTGAGGCAGTAATATAACCATTACACCATCCGTACTGCCCCGTATATATAACACATGGTGGGGATAGAACCCATGACCTCAGCGCTGTGAGACAGTAATGATAACCATTACACCGTCCGTACTGCCCCGTATATATAACACATGGTGGGGATAGAACCCATGACCTCAGTGCTGTGAGGCAGTAATGTAACCATTACACCATCCGTACTGCCCCGTATATATAACACATGGTGGGGATAGAATCCATGACCTCAGCGCTGTGAGGCAGTAATATAACCATTACACCATCCGTACTGCCCCGTATATATAATACATGGTGGGAATAGAACACATGACCTCAGTGCTGTGAGGCAGTAATGTAACCATTACACCAGCCGTACTGCCCCGTATATATAACACATGGTGGGGATAGAACACATGACCTCAGTGCTGTGAGACAGTAATGATAACCATTACACCATCCGTACTGCCCCGTATATATAACACATGGTGGGGATAGAACCCATGACCTCAGTGCTGTGAGACAGTAATGTAACCATTACACCGTCCGTACTGCCCCGTATATATAACACATGGTGGGGATAGAACCCATGACCTCAGTGCTGTGAGACAGTAATGTAACCATTACACCGTCCGTACTGCCCCGTATATATAACACATGGTGGGGATAGAACCCATGACCTCAGTGCTGTGAGGCAGTAATGTAACCATTACACCATCCGTACTGCCCCGTATATATAACACATGGTGGGGATAGAACCCATGACCTCAGTGCTGTGAGACAGTAATGTAACCATTACACCGTCCGTACTGCCCCGTATATATAACACATGGTGGGGATAGAACCCATGACCTCAGTGCTGTGAGGCAGTAATATAACCATTACACCATCCGTACTGCCCCGTATATATAACACATGGTGGGGATAGAACCCATGACCTCAGCGCTGTGAGACAGTAATGATAACCATTACACCGTCCGTACTGCCCCGTATATATATAACACATGGTGGGGATAGAACCCATGACCTCAGCGCTGTGAGACAGTAATGATAACCATTACACCGTCCGTGCTGCTCATAAATTTACAGTTTATTGATAAGAAAAAAATAAAATAAAAAAAACACCTTTGGGTGACCGTTTATATCAGGCATGTCCAACGTTGGCCCTCCAGATGTTTTGAAACTACACATCCCAGCATGCTTTGCAATAGTTTTAGCATTCTCTATTAGCAAAACTGTGGCAAAGCATGCTGGGATGTGTAGTTTCAAAACATCTGGAGGGCCAACGTTGGACATGCCTGGTTTATATCCAAATAAAGCAGAACTGACAGCGTCTTCTCCAGCCTTTATATCAGCGTGTTGGTCCCCTGAAAGACTGACAGTTGGTGGAGAACGCAGTGCATCTCAGGCCAGTGACACTGCAGAAAGCTGTGATATAAGTCATGTGTACAATGCCTTGCAGTGTCTTTGCTGCTGTGGAGTATGCAGGGAGAGGCTCACAGATGACATTCCTACACACATGCTGCTGCCTTCACATCAGCGTAACCTGTGTAACAGGTTTACCACTAGTCTGATATTTCAGCAATGTAGGAATGTATGTCAGAGTCTCAGGCAGGTGTGCAGTCCAGCCAGCCATAGAGGTCCGCTGTTCTGTGCATGCTGGCTGCCTCTTCCTTACGCTGGGCACATGGGCATTCTGTATGGGCACACGTGTCACAGTTGGCAGTTATCTGTCGCTTTGGCCACCGCCATCCCCAAGAGTGATCTGATCAATGTTACTTCTGGGCATGCAGATTGCTGTAAAGCCTATTTCACTGGTAAACTGTTCGCAGGTTAATATTGACCTTCCTTAAGTCCTTACCTTACCTTTAAGTAGCAACAAGGGGGGGCGGTGACAGTGTTTTCAGGGGGTAGTGTGGGCATGCCTGTGTTAGGGATTGGGCCGCTGCGGCTGCATGACCTCGCCACAGCCTCTGCGACCCTAGACATGGCCGGCCTGTAATTTATTTGCTGCACCTTGAACCACAGTCGAAGACTACATTGAACACTACAAGGACATCCTGTCACTCTGGCCAGTAGCGCTCTGGTGAGACGGTGGACGACTTTTTGCTGATTGCTGGAGCGGTTGTTTCTTGCAGACATCGCGGCTCTGGAGGTTTAGCAATGACACTGTGTTACTGTAGGGCTTTTAGCACCGTTCCGTCACTCTCGCGTTACTCTGGGGATGCAGCTGCAGGAACCGCGTGACTTGGAAATTGCCAAAGAGCTTGAGATAACCTCTAAGCAAAATGTCCTCTACATGTGTGTGTCTGTGGATGGTATGGGTCACATGGTCAACAGTTGACCACTAAAGGTCAACACAGGCCTAGGGTCAGAAGGTCGACAATGGAAAGGTCGAACCTTCATACTGTCCCCATAACCATTAGGGTACATTGGGGACCCCAGGTTTTATCTTAAGTTATTGATTGCCACCCAATACATTTCTGCTGGGGCTGCTATAGTGCCGGTACCTAATGCCACCTTCAGGCCCAATCGCAGCAGATGTCCATCAGACTCCGCCTCCGAACCCAGAAGCACTAATAACCTTCCAACGGTTCTACTGGAGGGGCTCTGACCGGAGCCCGTGTCCTGGCAGAGAAACCTGCTAACGTCTTGTTAAATGACCTGATTAAAAATAGAAATGTAAAAATGTGGTTAGCGATAATTAGGCCTATTCACGTTCTGTGCTGTGGTCTGGCTTCAGGAAGCTAAAACGTCATAAATAATCTAAACCAGGAAAATAAGGGTTAATATCCGGTATAACGAGGGACATGACAAGTTTAGGAACAGTCATAAATACAGGTTCCTCATTGCCTTTGGCCTGTGATACAGAGGGGCTAGGAGCGATAATGTTCTGCTACTAGAAATCTCACCAACTGTAAGCACGAGATAGTCTTAAGGGATGTGCTTTGTACTCCATCCCGATTCGATACGGGATCAAATCGCACGGTGCCGGGTACACATTTGATTTAGACTATATAGTACAAGTGTGTACTACAGTATATAGTCTTGCCTGCACAGTCTATTTCTATTAGATTTCGATGCCACGCATCGGGATCGAATACGATCGATTTATTCCATTTCAATTTTGCTTACATAAGCAAAATCAAACTATGAGAACACCCTTTTAGGGGGTTATTCAATATGTGCCGATATTTCCCGATATGGGGAAATATCGTCAGTCACCTATTCAATTCTGGGGATAACAGCATTGAAGGGTGTCAGATCCAACTCTTTTTTTTTTTTTTTTTTTTTTTTTTAAAGTCTGATCTGTTTTGTCGGAAACGTCCACGTATTGTTGGACTCGCGGACGTTTTTCTGACGATGCGTGGCTGTTTCCGACAATAGACAGTCGGTACATGGAATATCGACTGTCGGTGTACTGTCAGATCTGAACATCCCAACAATCGGAATCTTATTTTTTTTCTGACAGTCGGAATTCTGTATTGAATACCCCTCCCCCCCCCCCCAATAATGCATGAAGGGTACCTGTGTATTAGCAGGGCGCCCAATTTGCCTAAATCGCATCGCATGTGATTTTTTTGCTTGCGATGCGATTTTCCTATGTAATTTATTCACTGCTCTCTGGCCATGTGCGGTGCGATCGCATCTCACGCTAAAATCGCATGCGATTTTATAGGGTGCGATGTCATTTACTTTACTATACACTTCTATGACATGCAATGAGATTTAGGGACCCCCCCACGATCCACGCCACCCCAAAGCGTGGCGAGCCCCGCAGATTACGTTACATGTATTCCACGGAGCTCGCACACTATATAAAATCAACTCCACGCCGAAAAGGTTGAGAGGACGCATTCCGCCGCAGCTCGCCACGCTTCGGGGTAGTGCCTAAATCTCATTGCATGTCATAGAAGTGTATAGTAAAGTCAATGGCATCACACCCTATAAAATCGCATGCGATCGCATCGCACCGCCCCGCGGCCAGAGAGCAGTGAATAAATTACATAGGAAAACGCATTGCATCACACGCAAAAATCGCATGCGATGTGATTTTTTTTTTTTTTATGCAGAATCGGCCACTAAGTACCGTATAAAGTGGAGGCCGTCCTCCCAGCCAGATCTCCGTTGCTATAGGAAAGCGGCACCTCTCTGTATACAAACACTTCTGTTCTGTTTTGCAGCTTAGCTGCCACTGGAGATGTGGACGGACTGACGGCCTGGGAATTGGCAGGAGTGGACATGGATAAAGTTGGTTACGACGGGCAGACTCCTTACCAAGTCGTAAGTGGTTCCTCTACTTGTACAGTAGTTACCATTATTTATATTTAGTGGATTGTTATAAACCTTGGTACTTGTGTATTTTGGTGGCGCCCATCGCATCGCATACCATAAGGCATACGATGGTATGCGATGCGGCGCGATGCTGTACAATGTCATACAATTTTAAAATTGTATGACATTGTACATGGCATACAATGCGATGCAACGCGATTAAACATTGTATAAGCACCCTAATGGGTGCTTACAATGTGAAATGCACCCCCACGCCACCCCCCCCACTATAAACGTGAACCCGAAGCGTGGCGAGAGCAGCGGTACGCGTCCTCCGACCTTTTCATACCCCCACTATCCACGTTGGCGTGGAGTTGAGAATAGAAAGTGTGGCGAGCGCAGCGAGCCCCGCGAGGGGACGCGGATACCTGTGAAGCCCGCGAGAGGACTCCGATACCTGTGAAGGTATCCGCGTCCCCTTGCCACACTTTCTATTCTCAACTCCACGCCGACGTGGATAGTGGGGGTATGAAAAGGTCGGAGCACGCATACCGCTGCGCTCGCCACGCTTCGGGTTCACGTTTATAGTAGTGGGGGGGGGGGGGGGTGTCGTGGGGGTGCATTTCACATTGTAAGCACCTATTAGGGTGCTTAAAAGCACCCTTTATGGTGCTTAGACGATCTTTCATCGCATAGGGGGCAAAAATCGCGTTGCATCGCATGCTACGCGGTGCATGCCATGCGACGCGATATAAACATCGCACAATGCACATCGGGGGCGCCGCTATAATACACAAGTACCTAAACCTTTTGTTGGCGCCGCATATAAAGTTTACTACTTATTAGCGTTCTTATTCCTGATTGTTATTGGTCTGTGGTGTGGTTTTCTCATGTGTGTATTTGCTCCCAGGCGGAAGCTGTTGGCAGTGAGGAGGTCTTGGAGTTTTTTCATCAAAAAAGAGCACAGGTGAGTTGGAAGTTATCATTATGGAATGCGTAACGTTACAGGTATGTCCTCCTAACCACACGTTGCACGAGATGCTCGGCCCTATTAAAATGTGCATTTTGCGTATTATTCGCAGTGCAGACGCAGTGAACCACAACATGTGCCGGAGATCTAGTCGGCAACTTTAACCGCACAGCAATTAGTTTAAAATATGTACAAAGTAGCAGGTGATGTATAACGGAACGTGGCGGGATAAAGAGGCTCCGCCTGGAGCAGAGAATGTTCTAGGGCCTATACTAAGATGTGTGGGTGTGGCCAGTGGCATATGAGCGTGTACACTCCCGACACGATCAGCCCTAGTGTACATGCATATAGAATAATTGTGTCATTTTGGGCCAAAGTCAAAAGGTCGACATGGGGTTTTTGACTGTTTTTTGAGCCGACAGGTGGGGGGGGGGGGGGCTGTTGGGAGTCCCCCCTGTCGGCTGCTAAGCAGCGGGGAATAAAAGGCAGGGGGCTGGGGGCATGGCTAGAGGCTCACAGAGCCTCTCGGTCATGTCCCCCCATGTCCCCAGCTCAGCCAAAATTGGGAGGTATGTGACGGCTGCAGTAGTGCCTTATTTTTTAACTAGATTTAAAGAGGTGAAACCATTCTATAGTTAATCTGACATGATACCGTCTCACCCCCTGCGTTGTCGAGGCATGTTTCACCTAGAGAAGAGAACAACACTCTTCTTTAAAACGCCTATTGTTACTTCTCATTTGATTCATTTTCTATCAAGCTCTTTCCAGAGGGCTTATCAGCAGCAGCCTCCACCCTGGTGACTGTTTTCGTTCTCCTGTAATGTTCTCTTGTTCTCCCTTCATACATTTCTTTACATTTTGTAGATCTGCAGATTTTAGGGTGGTCAATCTCAGGGTTGTGGGCAGTGTTCCCTCTAAGTTGTGCGCATGTGCGCGCGCACACACCTCGACAAGCGTGCGCACAGACATTACAACTGAGCGCACAAAGCAGCAGTGGTCCCTTTTTGCAGTTGTGGACTCAATTAATGTGTGTTTCACCCATTAACTACATTGTGTGCTGTATTTTGAATGATTAAATGTTTAATATCATTTTGAATTAAAGTTAATGCAAATGCTGAACGTCATTTTCCAGTTATATATAAGTGACGCACAAAAATGTAAATGTCATTCCAAAGTTGCACAGCCAAAATCTTTAGCCGCACACAGCCTTCATAAAATTAGAGGGAACATTGGTTGTGGGATCCCAAGATTTGGCCCCAAAATGTCCAGGATTTCAATTACGAGTTTGCGCATGTGCAGCCTAATCCCGAAATTCTGGGATTGGATACTCCAGTCTAATATCAGGCAGTGTCTGAGCACCCGCTCAGGCGCTGCCTGGCTGTTCCCGACCCCAGCGATGCACCTCTGCCGCCCGACCGCTCCCAGCGGCACACAAGCACCTCTGCCGCCTGGTGTCACACCCGCCAACTGCCTCTACCTGGTGGCTCCACCGCACTGCTGCCCCAAGTAAATTAATGTGGGGGGCGGGAGCGTTTTTCTTTGGGTTGGGATCATTTGGTCTACAGCATGATGGTCGACAGTCATTAGGTCGACATGGGAAAAGGTCAACATGGTTCTAGGTTGAAAGGTCATTAGTTCGACATTCAAAAGGTCAACATGGGGTTTTTCACAGTTTTTTACCCGAATGTCAACACAGTCGACATGGACACAGTTTAGAAGTGCACCTCATCCCCTCTGCACACTATTTTATTCTCCCACCATGCCCTAGTGGATGGTAGGGCATGAAATACCACCTGTCGGCTCATGTCAGCTCAAAAAACAATGAAAAACCCCGTCGACCTTGACACTGTCGAACTTATGACCTTTCGACCTAGAACCATCTCCACCTGTGAGCTGTTTAAATGTGCCTGAATAATGAGTGCACCTGCGGGGTGACCTGGAAAATGTGCACTGTTGGGGGTACTTGAGGACCAGGGTTGGGAACCACTGCCCTAGTGGATGGTACGGCATGAAATACCACCTGTCAGCACATGTCGGCTCAAAAAAATAAATAAAAAAACCCATGTTGATCTTTTGACTGTCGACCTTTCAACCATGTTGACCTTAGGCATGTCTACCTATTTCATGTGCTGGACCTAAGCAATGCCAGCCTTCAGTGATTGACTCAATGCATATACCATCTAGCAGATGGAGGTGGGCCCTGCGCCCAGCAACAGGGCCGGTGCAAGGCACTGGAGAGCCCCAGGCGAGTCGTGGTGGGGGCGCCCCGGTGCCGGGGGGGGGGGTACGGTGGTGGAACCTGTGTAAAAAACTTGCGGCGCCGGCGTCCCTGCAGTGCTGGAGCGGGCAGGGGTGTCCGTGCCGCGGGGGTACCTGCGGCGCTGTCATTGTGTATAAAGCTGGTGGCGGCCGGCGGGGTCCCTGCAGTGAATAGAAAATAACTAGTTCGCTAACCCTCCATGCTGGGGGTGAGGGGCGAACTGCCGCCCTCCAGGTGCCGGCACCCTAGGCAAATGCCTAGAGCTGCCTAGTGGTGGCACCGGCCCTGCCCAGCAAACATACGGTCACTGGAGGTAGTTATTCCTTGTCTATCGCAGGGTCACCAGCAGCAATAGCCTCCACCAGAGCCTGGAGATGACAATATGTGTAACGCATACTTGCCTACTTTAGATTTCACCTCTCCGGGAGAAGCCCGGAGAGGCAACACAGCTGGGGCGGGGGCAAGGCTGACATCAATTGGCCCCACCCCCATGTCGGAAAACGCCGTGATTCGCGGGCCACGGAGAGGGGGCGTGGCTTAAATGATGCAAAATGACACGATCACATCATTTAAGCTCCGCCCTCTCACCGCGAACCCGCGATTTACGGTAATTAAACAAGTGTGCAAGGGGGGAGCGGAGGCTATCACCAGAAAGCGGGAGTCTTGCCCACCTTCCCGGGGGGGGGGCGGGTGAAGGACCTGATTTTCGGGAGGCTCCGGGCCATTCCGGGAGGGTAGGCAAGCCTGGTGTAACACTACAAATCTGGTCGGCAGTGGCCGGGTGATGTTGTGCAGGATCCGGCCACACCGTTGTGCAGGACCATCCCCTCTTTGCACAGACCTTTTTTTTTTTTTTTTTTGCAATTGAACAATTTACGATCGGTCAATCTGCACAAAACCAGTGTGTAAAGCACCCGCTTGTTAACCCAGAAACTTTTTTTTTTATATTAAGCACCATTTATTAAAGATATAATAAATGTAAAACCAAATAAAAAAAAGCTACACTATGCTTTGTATAAACGCTATATATGTATTAGGCACTAATATCATTTTTTCTTTTGAAAATATATATAATTCTTGTTCCAGCAGTAATCGCTTTGTAGGAAATTCCCAGCTAATTATAGACTGAATAACGCTGCCTGACCATGGAAACTACGTCCAACTAGAAGTAACCTCAAGCGGCTGCATATCCGCACTCACCAGACCAGTTGTACCGTCCGCGCATTGGCCGACGTGTGCACTGAATATATATATATATAAGTGCACTGTGTGTCTCCTATTTGTGGCACTCCGTATGCGGGGGTGTTGTAAAAGGGGAAGGGTGGGTATTGATGTTTGTTTAAGGGGTCTGAAAGGGGCCTGAGGCAGCTGAGGTTGAAGTTTTTTTTTTTACAGTTTTTTTTTCTTTCTTTTATTATACCACAAAGTATAATAGTAAGCAGCTGCTATGGTGGGTTCAAGATGGCTGACCGGCCATGTCTAGTAAGACCAAAAGTTAGACCTGCATTAGGTAGATGGGTTACGGTCATTGGGTCGCCAACATGATGGTCGACAAGCATTAGGACAACACCATTAGGTCGACATGACTTAAGGTCGACATGGGTTTGGTCAACAGGGTCATTAGGTTGACAGGGTCATTAGACCGTAGCGAGGCACCGTGCCTGAAGCATGGTGAGCACAGTGAGCCATGCCAGGGGACGCGGTGCTACGTTTTATTGTTTATGTTGACATTCCGGTAAAAAAAACGATGTTGACCTAAAGTCATGTCGACCATAATGCTGGTGACCTAATGATCTATACCCAGGTAGACATTAACAAAGTTAGACATTCATTAGACATTGACAAAAGTTGGACATGCATTAGTTAGACCTTAACTTTTGTCAATGTCTAACTAATGCATGACTAACTTTTCTCAATGTCTAATGCATGTCTAACTTTTGTCAGACATGCATTAGTTAGACATTGACAAAAGTTAGACATGCATTAGATATTCACAAGTTAGACATGCATTAGTTAGACATTGACAAAAGTTAATGTCTAACTAGTGCATGTCTATGTCTAATGCATGTCTAACTTTTGTCAATGTCTAACTAATGCATGACTAACTTTTCTCAATGTCTAATGCATGTCTAACTTTTATCAATGTCTGTCTAAATTTTGTCAATGTCTAATGCATATCTAACTTTTGTCAGACATGCATAAGTTGACATTGACAAAAGTTAGACATGCATTAGACATTGACAAAAGTTAGACATGCCAATGCATCCGAATATCACAATAACTGAATCATTAAACAGACTTGTTCATCCTTAACCATCCGAGTGGGCATAGAGAGAGAGAATAGAATAGCGTTCCGAGCACATATTGATTTTCCATGTTGACATTTTACTTGTGTAGTTACCTTTTGTCACTGTCTAACTTTTGGTGTCGACCTATTGCCTGTTGACGAGTCATTGAATATAAACTATACCACACCCCTGTAGTAGTTGTGAGCATTGCACTACTTTTACCTGTATACTAATACAACAAATATTAACTTCAACTTTACACTGGTGTTTACTAGTTTACACTACAAATCTGGTCGGCAGTGGCCGGGTGATGTTGTGCAGGATCCGGCCACACCGTTGTGCAGGACCATCCCCTCTTTGCACAGACCTTTTTTTTTGCAATTGAACAATTTACGATCGGTCAATCTGCACAACACCAGTGTGTAAAGCACCCGCTTGTTAACCCAGAAACTTTTTTTTTTTATATTAAGCACCATTTATTAAAGATATAATAAATGTAAAACCAAATAAAAAAAAGCTACACTATGCTTTGTATAAACGCTATATATGTATTAGGCACTAATATCATTTTTTCTTTTGAAAATATATATAATTCTTGTTCCAGCAGTAAAAGCCTTGTAGGAAATTCCCAGCTAATTATAGACTGAATAACGCTGCCTGACCATGGAAACTACATCCAACTAGAAGTAACCTCAAGCGGCTGCATATCCGCACTCACCAGACCAGTTGTACTGTCCGCGCATTGGCCGACATGTGTGCACTGAATATATATATATAAGTGCGCTGTGTGTCTCTATTTGTGGCACGCCGTATGCGGGGGTGTTGTAAAAGGGGAAGGGTGGGTATTGATGTTTGTTTAAGGGGTCTGGAAGGGGCCTGAGGCAGCTGAGGTTGAAGTTTTTTTGTTTGTTTTTTTACAGTTTTTTTTCTTTCTTTTATTATACCACAAAGTATAATAGTAAGCAGCTGCTATGGTGGGTTCAAGATGGCTAACCGGCCATGTCTAGTAAGACCGGCATTAGGTAGATGGATTACGGTCATTGGGTCACCAACATGATGGTCGACAAGCATTAGGACAACACCATTAGGTCGACATGACTTAAGGTCGACATGGGTTTGGTCAACAGGGTCATTAGGTTGACAGGGTCATTAGACCGTAGCGAGGCACCGTGCCTGAAGCATGGTGAGCACAGTGAGCCATGCCAGGGGACGCGGTGCTACGTTTTAGTGTTTATGTTGACATTCCGGTAAAAAAAACGATGTTGACCTAAAGTCATGTCGACCATAATGCTGGTGACCTAATGATCTATACCCAGGTAGACATTAACAAAGTTAGACATTCATTAGACATTGACAAAAGTTGGACATGCATTAGTTAGACATTGACAAAAGTTAATGTCTAACTAGTGCATGTCTATGTCTAATGCATGTCTAACTTTTGTCAATGTCTGTCTAAATTTTGTCAATGTCTAACTTTTGTCAGACATGCATTAGTTGACATTGACAAAAGTTAGACATTCATTAGACATTGACAAAAGTTGGACATGCATTAGACATTGACAAAAGTTGGACATGCATTAGTTAGACATTGACAAAAGTTAATGTCTAACTAGTGCATGTCTATGTCTAATGCATGACTAACTTTTCTCAATGTCTAATGCATGTCTAACTTTTGTCAGACAAGCATTAGACATTGACAAAAGTTAATGTCTAACTAGTGCATGTCTATGTCTAATGCATGTCTAACTTTTGTCAATGTCTAACTAATGCATGACTAACTTTTCTCAATGTCTTATGCATGTCTAACTTTTGTCAGACAAGCATTAGACATTGACAAAAGTTAATGTCTAACTAGTGCATGTCTATGTCTAATGCATGTCTAACTTTTGTCAATGTCTGTCTAAATTTTGTCAATGTCTAATGCATGTCTAACTTTTGTCAGACATGCATTAGTTGACATTGACAAAAGTTAGACATGCATTAGACATTGACAAAAGTTAGACATGCCAATGCACCGAATATCACAATAACTGAATCATTAAACAGACTTTTTCATCCTTAACCATCCGAGTAGGCATAGAGAGAATAGAATAGCGTTCCGAGCACATATTGATTTTCCATGTTGACATTTTACTTGTGTAGTTACCTTTTGTCACTGTCTAACTTTTGGTGTCGACCTATTGCCTGTTGACGAGTCATTGAATATAAACTATACCACACCCCTGTAGTAGTTGTGAGCATTGCACTACTTTTACCTGTATACTAAAATATTAACTTCAACTTTACACTGGTGTTTACTGGTTCCCTATCACCTGTGAACCTGCCTTTATTTCTGGCACAACTCACACCGGCACCTATACAGTAACTTCATTTTTTGTTGTTTCAGCTTTTCCTCAATGGGAACTCAAGCGACAAAGACAGCTATTTAAGTAGCTGAATAATTCTGCGATGTGTCCTCTAGAAGGATCCCAGGTTATATTGTTCTCAAGCACAAACTTTATAACGTGTGGTATCTTTAAGTGATGATCATCCGTCCTCTTCTCACAAGGACCAGCCTGCCTGGGTTCTCCTTCCCACACATCTTGTGTTCTTGTACGTGTCCTAAGTTTTTCTTTTTTATATTCTATATATTTGTGGTGTTTTTATGTGTTTCAGGTACAAAAACTGACTAATTTGATAGTTTATTTTTTATTTAAAACAAAACTTTAGAATTTGTGATTGCAAGAAAAATACGTGGACAGCAATGTGTGATATTTTACTGTGAATCGTCTCGTAAGCAATACACTTGACAATGTGAATTCTATGATTGTATTTTATTTTGTCTTTGCATTTTAATATTGGAAATGAAATGGTTAATTGTGCACAAACCGGTTGCCTCAGATTCCTTTGCACATATGAAGTATATGTTCTGTTTTGGTTTGTCTCAGGACAGGGAGGTGCACACAGTGTGACGCCTCTGGAAATCGCAGAACTGTATTTGCACACCTTGTTGAATAACATTGCACATCTACAAAGCACAGTATTAAAAAAAAAAAACATTGAATTTTGAATGTCATGAAAATGTGTGGATTACATTTCTAATGTGTCAGATATTAGCAATAAAATGTAATTAATCGTAATGACTCCTTAATTTTTTTTTTTAAGTTTAATTTTAAATTGTATATACTTTTTTGTGTGGAAAAAACCTGCAGTCATTGGCGTATTTATAATGGGTGTAGAGTGCCGAGTGCACATGGGCTTCTGGGTCCCGGGGAGCTGACACTACACACCTTGTTCTTATATTATTACACTTACACCACCCCCCCCCCCCCCACCCCCATTCCTGAGTGCTGCTGCAGATATAAATAATTGTTCATAAAGCGTCCAGGTGGTCCGCTTTGGTGCAAATCCAGATACCCAACGCGTTTCGATTAAAAAGCTTGGATTTGCACCAAATTGGACCTTTATGGACAAGAAATAATGAAGGTACTTGCTGTGGACCCCCTGCTAACACATTTTTAAGGTGGAATTAATCCGGAAGGTCCATTTTTCCAATTTAGGTCCCTTTCAACATCTATTATATTATATTTTTTGTATAACCTAAAAAGAAACCTTTGGTACTTGTGTAGTTTCACGGCGGCAGCCTAAGCTACGTTGTCTGCGTAGCCCAACGGCTGCCTAGCGTAGTGTCTCTGCGTAGTCACCGTACTGTCCCTGGCAAGCATAGTGAGTGCCTCTCACACAGCGCCGGTAACAGCCAGATCCCCTTCGCTGGCGGACGCCGGTGGAGAGGCGCTCAATCTGTCTGAGACACAGGGGCGTCACAAAATCTTGAGCGTCTCAGTAAGTATTGCGGCAGGGTACGGCAATCCTGCCACGCCAGCCCAAAACGTGGCCAGTGGACGTGGTACTCGTCCTCCCGACTTGTTCATACCCCCACTATCCACGTCGGTGTGGAGTTGACATTATAAAGTGCCCGAAGCATGACGAGCGCAGCGGATTACTTTACATGTATTCATCTTGCGCTCGCCACGCTTCGGGCTCGGATACTCGCTGCGCTCGCCACACTTTATAGAATCAACTCCACACAGACATGGATAGTGAGGGTATGAACAGGTCGGGAAGCCGCGTCCGCTCGCCACGCTCTGGGCTGGTGCGGATAGCGGTGGTTTAAAAAAGGAGGCATTTGGCAGTATGTAACATGGAGCACTGCAAATGCGTCCTTTATTGTGCACGAGACACACATGCTACCGAACCCATAACCTCATCTCCCTGAAGCGGACACGGGCAGGGTTGCCGTACCCTGCCGCAAGAATTACTGAGACGCACAAGAGTATGAGACGCTCGTGCTTCTCAGGCAGATGAAGCGCCTCTCCGCCAGCACCCGCATGATCGCCTCTCTACCGGTGTCTGCAAGCGCAGGGAATCTGGTGGTTACTGGCGCTGTGTGAGAGGCACTCACTAGGCTTGCCAGGGACAGAGTAGCAGGGGACAGTATGGTGACGACTCTGCCTGACGGGTACACTACGCTGACTACGTAGCTTATCCTACGCTGAAACATAGCGTAGCCTGCTGCCGCCCCCCCCCCCCCAAATACATAACATGTCATAGAAGAAATTGCGCGCGCCGAAATAGGGGGTGTGGTTTATTTTAAAAGGGGGTGTGGCTTAATATAAGGGCGTGGTCTAGCAGGAAAACAATTAACCTTACATCTCACTTTTGCAACATGCATGTCCTGACCTTGGTTACCGCAGGAATTGTCATTGTCCTCCCGCACTGAAGGCCACACAGTGACCTAGTACGCCTCACAGATCAAGGCCAATGACAGGCTACTTAAATCATTATACACTGTTTATCCGTGATGCCAATTACACATTATGTCGCACACCATGATGCCCATTAGACCCCACACTGTGATGGCAATTACACAATTACTCCCCACGCGCCGTTGCCGCAAAACTGATGGCGTTTACTAATATGCCCCCACAGTGCCACATATATGCCACATATGCCCCCACAGTGCCACACATATCCCCAAAGTGCTAGAAGCAGCACAACTCACTGTCTGGGTCTCCCCCTCCAGTCCCCCGCCGCTGCCATCGTTGTTGCTGCTGCTGCTTTCCTTGGGAGGGGAGCGGAGCGCATCGCGCGCCTCTCCTTCACTGTGTGTACCTGAGCCGTCAGCCATTCATACCTCGCGGGCTGGCTCCTGATTGGCTGACAGCCCAGTGAGCGAGGGGAAGGAGAGACGCGCGATGCGCTCCCCTCCCCTCCCCTGGGAAATCAGCTGCGCGCTTGAGCCTGTGGCGGCTGGGGAGAGGGGGAAGAAGGGAGGCGTTCGGGGGAGCTGACGGGCGCCCCGGCTGTTAACAGAGGCAGACAAGCCGTGCGGCGCCCCGGGCTGCTGCACCACGGCTTGTCCGCCTCTAGAAACGGCCCTGTACACAAGTACCCAATAAAACACCCAAATCTCACTCTCTCTGGCATGTTACATCAGCCCCACTTGCAGTGCACATGGTTTTGTCCATTAGAGTGTGATTGTGCCTTTGTAAGTGAACCAGAATAACCCCCATAGTGCACGTTTCCAGGTCCCCCTGCAGGTGTACAGGTGCACTGATTACTCATTGACATTAAAAGATCCACAGGTGTAGCTAATTATTTCACTTCATTCTGTAAAAAGACCTGCAAAACATGCCCTGTGTGGGGTCCTGAGGACCGACTCTGAGAACCTGTGATCTAGGTGATAATTTCAGCTACAGGCAACCATTGCACTGAGGATTCCACACCCTGTTCTTTACCAGAGACAATGCTATGGTAATATCTTACTAGGTTCAGAACTTAGCAATTTACGCACGGAGCACAAAGTCTATCCTACCAGAGAGGCCCAGGTTCCCTGCTCCCATCACCACACCCTGCCCCCAGTACTGGGATATGTCAGATGGCATCATTACATCAGGCACAATTAACAGCTGCACAGTAAACTCACTTGTCCGGCTACAAAGTTGCTTTGTATGTTTCTCATCTTACAGTACATCCAAACTGGCGCTGCTTCCACATGCAGCAACCACTGCAATGGAGCAACTGCCGCACCCATCACATCTCCCCCAGAATCTCCGATTTCAGCATGTGCTCCTACATTTTGACTGTCTGTAAATACCCTGTTTTGTTGTATCACTGTCCCCTTTGTAAAGCGCAACGGAATATGCTGCGCTATATAAGAAACTGGTAATAAATAAAATAAATAAATGTGCGGACCTGCAAAAGTCCCTGGTCACACTTTTCAGTGAGCCTGAATCTGGTTATTTCCTACACAATCATTTGTATCACTGGTGTATACGTTTAGTTTGTGTTCTCCGTCCCCATCTGTTTTCTTTTGTCTTCAACTTTAGAGTGAATACAATAAAAAAACATTTAAAGCGCTTTGATTTATTGCATAATAAAAAATCTATTGAACGCCGCCAGAACTGTATGATAAGGTATGACCATTATTATGCATGATATATCGGACGCAGGATCTGCGACGGGGGTGAATCGCGGCGCAGTCTTCCCACGTTACACTGCTTCTCCAAAGAGTCTGCGTCTCAGATGGTTTCTCATTTACAGCTCTGTGTAGAACGCGATTTTGCCGTTCAGGCTTCCCCTTATCGGTATCATCCTTACATTGGATATACACTCAGCCTTGTCCTGGCTCCAGGATATTGTCCTGTCACTCTGCTCCTAGGCCCATCAATAAAGTAAGGGGGTGACAATATATATTTGCATAAGTGATGCCAGATAATGTGAGTAGAACGAGGCTGTAGTACTCTCTGCCGCTGAATTGGCCTCCGTCACTTCTGTACAAAATGCAGCAATATATTTGATTAATTGTAGCCCTGTCATCGCTCCTGTCGAGATGGCGTGATTTATTTTATTATACGCTAGTAAATTAAAAGCCTGATCGCCTTTTAAAAAGGCAGTTTCATCATCAGTTGATCTACGTTTACATGACTGATGAAAAGCAGGAATTTTTTTGGACTTCCTTTTTATATTGGGAGTATAACAATAAAGATGTAACACAGATTATATATTATTTTACTGTACGGTATAGCAGTCTTAACATTTTGCCTAATTCTGATCTGATTGGTATAATCATTACCTGAGCTGCTGCCAGGTAATGGTGGCCCCACTGGGCCCCTCCATTAGACCCGGGCCAAGGTAATAAGTACCCCCCTTCTGGGTACAGAAAGTCTGCGTCCAATGTTGCAGAGCCCGTGCTCTTTGCATTTAATACAGTTGCCCCTGTTTTGTAGAATGGTGCCATTCACCACCACCCCCATATGCCGCAGCTTTCCGAACATCTGTGTGTCCTCAGTCCAACGCTGGTTACATTTAATGACATTATTTCTCTAGCTCTATGTGATGACAATGTGTGTTCTAGACTATGAGCCTGTAATTTCTTCCTCGCCCAGCCATTCTAACAAGGTGATTTAGCATCAATGCTGAAATTGTTTAACACCATAGCTAATGAATAGCAGATAATTAAAAAGCACATTCCATATGGCCATTTAAACCACTAGGCTGCGATACTTGGCTAAGCAATGTAGTTAATTAGATTTATGAATAGATTTGAGATTTGTAATGTTTGCACACTTAAGCAATGTACACATGGGGCGATTCTTCTAAGCGCTTTTGAGTACATCGTAAATATTGCACTACAGAATATGTGTGCGCTATATAAAAAAATTGTTAATAAATAACTAAATCTGAAGGGAAATATTTACCCTTTCAGTACAGATCATCATTGCAACATTAACATAAAATGATTGGAGATTTACCGCAGTATCAGGAGCCTTATTAAAGAGAGTGACAGCACTGCTGGAATTTGTGGTTCATATTCCAATATGCCCTACAAGGAAGGTGCAATATCCAAGGTGCTAAAGGTAAGTCACAAGGAATGTGCAATATCCAAGGTGCTAAAGGTAAGCCTACAAGGAAGGTGCAATATCCAAGGTGCTAATGGTAAGCCTGCAAGGAAGGTGCAATATCCAAGGTGCTAATGGTAAGCCTGCAAGGAAGGTGCAATATCCAAGGTGTTAAAGGTAAGCCTACATATGGCACTGGGTCCTGAAGGGGCACCTTTATGGTCAGCGCTGCAAATAGGGGAGTGCTGTGGGTACAGCTGTCCTGGGCCCCGGCCTCTGGAAGGGCCCCGGCAGCTCATTTTGCCCACTGCAACCCCCCAGACTGCCTCTGCTGCACTCAGTGCACTGGACAAAGCAGGTCCCGGAGCGCAGGCTTATTCAACCCAGGGCGCCGGCGGGTAATTAAAATGCTGCACCAGCTTTTGAGCCAAACAGAGCTCGCGTACCGACAGCCAATCAGATTGTCTGCCAGAACCCGAGCTCCAATTGGCTCACTAGCCGGTGCTGCATTTTAATTGGCCACCGACATCCTGAGTTGAAGAAGCCTGCGCTCCGGGACCTCAGTGGAAGAGGAGATGGGGGAGCAGGAGCCGGGTTATGGTAAGTCAAGTGAGGAGGAGGGATGGCCCAGGCCCGGACTGGAAAGGAGTCCCGGGCCTCAACATTCCTGATGGCAGCCCTGTGTATGGTTCACAGTGGGATCCAGGTGTTACTGCTGCTCCAATGGAGCTCTCTGGTGCACCTGTTGCTGCTGCAGTGCCTCTATCCCAGGAGACAGGACAGTGGTCACCCACCACTGCTGCTGCTGGTCGGTGAGATGGGACCCACTGGTGAGCTGCAGATGGCTGAATCTTACCCACTAGCTGTTACATATCGTACACACACACACACACACACACACGCACTTTTTGAAAGGGGGGGGGGGGGGCACCAAATATCAACTTGCCTCTGGGCAACTGGGATGAACGTTACGCCCCTGATTGGCATGCGAGTAATCTCCAAGGTAGATAAATTAGTTCAAATATAGCAAAGAACTTTTAAAAGTGACGGTAGTAGTAATGCCGTGGAAAGTCTTGTTATTTACAACCAATTACAGAAGATCAACTTGAGGTAAAATGTTGGCTCTTATGGCATCAATCAGCCCGGTGCACCATTCAAGGCACCGAAAAAATAACGGACTACAGTGGGGATTTTACCCATGACCAACCCAACAAAGCTCTGATGGGTTTACTGTGGACTGTCTGCATCATGGTTTATGAAGGCAGGAAGACTCATCATCCAGCCATGGGCAAAATGGATATTTCAACCAGTACACGTGGTGAGGTGTTTGTCACTATTATAATTCAGACCAATGAAATATTCAATACACTAAAAGAAAGCAATCCAGGTATTAGTACCTAACGATCCACAAGCCCTGCCGGTAACATCAGACTAGCACTGCGCTCAGCCATCTTTGCTATTTGGAAGCCGTTAGGTATTTTTTTTAATGTCATTAACTTACACCATGTTCTCATTGCCAAGCAAATTAGCGGGTCAAGCATGTCGACCCGGTAATTTGCCTTTCAACGCAGGTTTTTTTTTTCTAGTGTGAATGGCACAACCCAGGTCGAAAACTCCCAGGTCTCCAACCCTGCTTTTTACCCGGGTTGACCCGTTCACATTGCAAAAAGACCCGTGTTAAAAGGCACATTACCGGGTTGAACTGCTTCACCCGGTAATTTGCTTAGCAGTGAAAATGGGGTTCTGCTCTGCAGTCCCCAGCATTTAAATGCTGGGTAAAAACCACGTTGTTCACACTGGTAGTGTGAACGTGGTATTATCTGGTGTGGTTCGGTTCGCCACAATCTGAATCCACATACATTTTTTCGATCCAAACCAAACTAAAACCCGGTACGGATCTCCCAAGGAGATCGGATCCAAACAACGGCCCTGCTTGGATCTTCCCACTCTCTTCCCGTGCCCCAGAAAAGACAGTCAGTCTTTTCCTGCGCTCTAACGCAAGACCCGGTTTTTCCACGTGAGTTTTCTGAACTTTCTCTGGGAGCACCACCAACTGGCCATTCCACAGATGACCTATTAATGTTATGGATGTTGGTTTTCTTTATCACAGACACAATTGAAGTTATGTGCGGATTAAAAAAAACCGTCTGCAATGGATCTTCGCTCTCGTCTGGAATTCAGATTTTAAATCTGAATTTCGAGTTTCGATGATTTTAGCTGTTTAATCGATGTTTGGACTAGCAATTGCTTATTGTTTATGGGATTCTCTGGAAAAAGCTAATGTCCGGGAAAGTGCGCTTTCCACCATAGTTGTGACTTATCAGTGACTTACGGTGTCTAATAGTGCTGATTTATATAGAACTAGTTAAAACCGTGTCAAAATGACGGCTTTCACTTTGAGCTGTGACCATTTTTACTTTCACTTTGAGCTGGGACAGTTTTAACCCACGATCTCTCCACCTCACCCCCAGTCCCTATCTGCTCCTACCACCAATCTCTGTCTTCCCAGCTCCCTCTCCCCACATCGAGCAAGTTTGAAACAGACAGTTGTCCCTGCAAAAATTGCTTTAACTCTCTGTTATGACATCTTTTAGCGCACAAAAGGAGTCTTTTGGTCTGCCGCGTGGCCTCTAGTGGTCACTGTCAGTACTTCACCTCGTAGAGGTGAGGAGTAGTTAGCTATATATATATAAAATATAATGCAGATAAAATTTCATCCCGTCTGCAGTAAGACATCGATACAAACTTTTCCATGCAATGATGACGGAAAATATTTAAGCGCAGAGGGAAAATGTTGGGAAAGAGTCTAATACCTTCCACTAAACATCCAGAAAATCTCCATACGGATAAAACGCACAGAAGCCGATTTCAGATGTAGCTCTTTCCAGTTTGACGTGAGGCCTCGGTCTGGGTGGGGATACACAGAGATAACCACACGTCCTCGGTGGTTAAGGCTTTTGAATGCTTAGACTGTTTCATCATATTTCTAGGCGTGTGAGCATTAACCCAGGGTGTGTTTGCAATACACCCACCAAGGCATCCTAGGAGTTTCATATGCATAAACATTTTACATTCAGGCTTCTCCCAGGATGATGTGACCTACAGTATGCTTATATAGATTCCAAAAACTCAGGACGGTGTACGCTGTCCTAGATGACTAAGTGTCAGTGCTCTCTGAAGAGGCAATTATTAGGTGTGTTATATGAGGGAATATCGTTAGTACAGAGAGGTTATTGCTAATGACCGGCTTGAGTCGCTTTTAATAAATAGTTTATTTAAAAAATAAAATCTACGCTCAAATAACCAGAATTATGGTTATAATCTGAGGATGGTCATATTTTACTTCAGCGCTAGATTCTGTTCGCTGACCACGGATGTTTATTCCCTTATTATTACAGCACAGCCTGTGGGCATTTGTTTTAGTTTTTGCTAAAAATAAGCCAACTTAACGTATAGGAACACTGGGCAGCTGCCCAGGGACCCCCAATTCTTGGGGCCTTTAAGCAGGTGGTGGTCAGTGCAGCGAGGCTGAATTCTCTACCTGCTTGCAGAATGGTTTTTTGAATGCCGATTGGTGGATAGCTGGAGCTGTCCACCAATAAGAGTGCTGTATGAAAGCAGGAGGAGCATGTTGTGAGTTTTTAATTGGTGCCTGTGAACCGGTGTGTAGGGGTCCCAGAGCATTGATCTGCCCAGGGCCTTCAATAGTGTTAAGACGTCCCTGGGTTAAACTCTCCCCTACCCCAAGCTACTTCATAAAATGTTTTTGGAATATCCTCCCCCCCCCCCCCCCAAATCCCAAAGGATAATTGAATCAAAATCTAATCAAGTCATTGCTATTGATCAGTGGATGTTGCTGTATATACATATTATGTACATCATAGCACTTTGTCTAAATGACAGAATTGGCCAGTGTGGCACCAGACTAATGTAAGAAGCTAGAAGTCCTGAGGGGAGATGCTGCGTCCTGTTAATACAGCACCATTAATGAGTGGCTTACATTTTTTCTAGTAAAACCTTAAAAGTTACCTCACAAAAGGTTTTTTTTTTTTTTGAGCTTTGACACTATGGGGTAAATTTACTAAGATCGGAGTTCTATTGAAGATGAGATGTTTCCCATAGCGACCAATTAAATTCTATCTATTATCTTCTAGAAGGTGCAAAAGTAAGAACCTGATTCAGGGGGTGGAACTTGTCGGTGGTGAGCACAGGTGCAAAAATATGGTACTCGTGTAGTTTCACAGCGCCATGCTATGCTACGTTGTCAGCGTAGGCCAACGGCAGCCCAGCGTAGTGTCCACACGGCAGCTCAGCGTAGTCACCGTACTGTCCCCGGGAGCTGCAGCTCTGTCCCCGGCAACCCTAGTGAGTGCCTGTCACACAGCACTGGTAAACGCCAGATCCCCTGCGCTGGCAGATGCCAGCGGAGAGTTGCTCCATTTGCCTGGGACTCTCATACACAAGTGTGTCTCAGTAATTTGTGCGGCAGGGTACGGCAACCCTGCCCATGTCCGCTTCAGGGAGAGGGTCAGGGTTAGAGGTTCGGTAGCATGTGCATCTCGTGCATAAAGGGGGGGGGGGGTGTACGAGCGCAAGTGCATCTCATGCACAATAAAGGACGCATTTGGCAGTGCTCCATGTTACATACTGGCAAATGCCTCCATTTTAAACCCCCACTTTCCACGTCAGCGCGAAACAGGGCGGTATGCGTCCTCCAACCTGTCCATACCCCCACTATCCACATCGGCGTGGAGTTGATTTTATAAAGTGTGGAGAGCGCAGTGAGCAACAAAAACCCAAAGCGTGGCAAGTGCAGCAAGCCCCGCGAGGGGACGCGTAGTACACGTGAAGTAATCCATTGCGCTTGCCACACTTCGGGCTCATTTTCTGCGTCCGCTTGCCATGCTTCAGGCTTATTAAATCAACTCCAAGCCGACGTGGATAATTGGGTATGAACAGGTCAGGAGGATGCGTAACTCGTCCCCTCGCAGAGCTCACTGCGTTCGCCATGCTTCGGGCTGATGTGGATAGTGGGGGTGTCTTAGCACAATCAGCAGATTGTTGGCAACTTTTACACACCATGCACCTTAGCAGTCGTTGATCCCACTCCGATTTAGCTGGTCTTCCACTTGGTGGCAAAGTTTCTACTGTTCCTAAACTCTTCCACTCTTTAATAATATCAGTTAAAGCTGACCGTGGAATATCCAGTGGGGATGAAGTTTCAGAAACAGTCTTATTGCAAAGGTGGCCTATCACAGTACCACGCAAAGGTTGTATCCCATCACAGTACCACGCAAAGGTTGTATCCCATCACAGTACCACGCAAAGGTTGTATCCCATCACAGTACCACGCAAAGGTGGCCTCCTATCACAGTACCACACAAAGGTGGCATCCCATCACAGTACCACGCAAAGGTTGTATCCCATCACAGTACCACGCAAAGGTTGTATCCCATCACAGTACCACGCAAAGGTGGCATCCCATCACAGTACCACGCAAAGGTTGTATCCCATCACAGTACCACGCAAAGGTTGTATCCCATCACAGTACCACGCAAAGGTTGTATCCTATCACAGTACCACGCAAAGGTTGTATCCCATCACAGTACCACGCAAAGGTTGTATCCCATCACAGTACCACGCAAAGGTTGTATCCCATCACAGTACCACGCAAAGGTTGTATCCCTTCACAGTACCACGCAAAGGTTGTATCCCATCACAGTACCACGCAAAGGTTGTATCCCATCACAGTACCACGCAAAGGTTGTATCCCATCACAGTACCACGCAAAGGTTGTATCCCATCACAGTACCACGCAAAGGTGGCATCCCATCACAGTACCGTGCAAAGGTTGTATCCCATCACAGTACCACGCAAAGGTTGTATCCCATCACAGTACCACACAAAGGTTGTATCCTATCACAGTACCACGCAAAGGTTGTATCCCATCACAGTACCACGCAAAGGTGGCATCCCATCACAGTACCACGCAAAGGTTGTATCCCATCACAGTACCACGCAAAGGTTGTATCCCATCACAGTACCACACAAAGGTTGTATCCTATCACAGTACCACGCAAAGGTTGTATCCCATCACAGTACCACGCAAAGGTTGTATCCCATCACAGTACCACGCAAAGGTTGTATCCCATCACAGTACCACGCAAAGGTTGTATCCCTTCACAGTACCACGCAAAGGTTGTATCCCATCACAGTACCACGCAAAGGTTGTATCCCATCACAGTACCACGCAAAGGTTGTATCCCATCACAGTACCACGCAAAGGTTGTATCCCATCACAGTACCACGCAAAGGTGGCATCCCATCACAGTACCGTGCAAAGGTTGTATCCCATCACAGTACCACGCAAAGGTTGTATCCCATCACAGTACCACACAAAGGTTGTATCCCATCACAGTACCACGCAAAGGTTGTATCCCATCACAGTACCACGCAAAGGTTGTATCCCATCACAGTACCACGCAAAGGTTGTATCCCATCACAGTACCACGCAAAGGTTGTATCCCTTCACAGTACCACGCAAAGGTTGTATCCCATCACAGTACCACGCAAAGGTTGTATCCCATCACAGTACCACGCAAAGGTTGTATCCCATCACAGTACCACGCAAAGGTTGTATCCCATCACAGTACCACGCAAAGGTTGTATCCCATCACAGTACCACACAAAGGTTGTATCCTATCACAGTACCACGCAAAGGCTGTATCCTATCACAGTACCACGCAAAGGTTGTATCCTATCACAGTACCACGCAAAGGTTGTATCCTATCACAGTACCACGCAAAGGTGGCCTCCTATCACAGTACCACACAAAGGTGGCATCCCATCACAGTACCACGCAAAGGTTGTAACCCATCACAGTACCACGCAAAGGTTGTAACCCATCACATTACCATGCAAAGGTGGCATCCTATCACAGTACCACGCAAAGGTGGCATCCTATCACAGTACCACACAAAGGTTGTATCCTATTACAGTACCATGCCAAGGTGGCATCCTATCTCAGTACCACGCCAAGGTGGTATCCTATCACAGTACCACGCCAAGGTGGTATCCTATCACAGTACCACGCCAAGGTGGTATCCTATCACAGTACCACTCTTGAAGTTAAAGAACTGAGCTCTTCAGAATGATTAATTTTGTATCACAAAATACAAATGGAGACTGTATGGTTAGGTGCTTGATTCTATATGCCTGTGTCAACACAGCTGACTGAAACACCTGAATTCAATAATAAACAGGTGTAGCCAATTACTACGAGAGGCAGGAATGAGGAACTGCATAGGTTTTGAAAGGTGCAGGGTGCTGGAAAGAAAACTACTGAGATCAGTTACATATCTATAATAGGTATAGTGTATACAGTACACACAGGTCCTTCAAGTCCAAGGGGTTCTCATTTTACACACACACTACACCCATTTCAGCAGTACTTACCTCTTCGGAGAGCAGCGTCCACTGAAGTAGCATTACAGAATCACCAGGTAAATGGTGCAGCGGCCATTTTTCTGGCGTTTTACACATGCACAGTATGGAAATCTCTAGGAAAATGTCCGCCGCACCATTTTGCCAGAGCTCTGCGCTTGTTCAGAAAGCTCTAGCATAGACTAGTGTCTTCTAAGCCAAGTCTGTTTAATGTTGGCTAGAGAGCAGGGGTTGGAGTTAGGCTGTGAGGGTAAGGTTGCGGTGAGGGAGGGTTAGAGTTAGGCTGTGAGGGTAAGGTTGCGGTGAGGGAGGGTTAGAGTTAGGCTGCGAGGGTAAGGATGCAGAGAGGGAGGGTTAGAGTTAGGCTGCAGGAAGGGAAGGTAAGGTTGCGGGGATGGAGGGTTAAAGTTAGGCTGCAGAAAGGGAGGGTAAGGTTCCGGGGATGGAGGGTTAGAGTTAGGCTGCAGGAAGGGAGGGTAAGGTTCCGGGGATGGAGGGTTAGGCTGCAGGAAGGGAGGGTAAGGTTGCGGAGATGGAGGGTTAGAGTTAGGCTGCAGGAAGGGAGGGTAAGGTTGCGGAGATGGAGGGTTAGAGTTAGGCTGCAGGAAGGGAGGGTAAGGTTGCTGGGATGGAGGGTTAGAGTTAGGCTGCAGGAAGGGAGGGTAAGGTTGCGGGGATGGAGGGTTGCAGTTAGGCTGCAGGAAGGGAGGGTAAGGTTGTGGGGATGGAGGGTTAAAGTTAGGCTGCAGGAAGGGAGGGTTAGGTTGCGGGGATGGAGGGTTACAGTTAGGCTGCAGGAAGGGAGGGTAAGGTTGCGGGGATGAAGGGTTACAGTTAGGCTGCAGGAAGGGAGGGTAAGGTTGCTGGGATGGAGGGTTAGAGTTAGGCTGCAGGAAGGGAGGGTAAGGTTGCGGGGAGGGAGGGTTAGAGTTAGGCTGCAGGAAGGGAGGGTAAGGTTGCGGGGATGGAGGGTTAGGCTTCAAGAAAGTGTAATGATTCTAAATCAATGGCATCCTGTACCTAACCCCATCATACTGTATTTATACCCATGGAAAGAAGGAAGTGGTCATAACCAATAATAGAGTTAAAAAGATGTCCTCCAGAGCTGACAATCATTTATATTTTTGAAAATGCACAATTCTAAAAAAAAAAAAACGATACAAATACTACAGCACCCTTGTAGGAAGGACGTCTGTTCCATCAATGGTAAGCAATTATCCTGACATTTTTGAGGAACATTTGAAGCCTTTTACATGTGTTGTTTATTTTAGATAATTAGTTTCTCAATGGGTGCAAATAGTTACATATTTTTTTGGGCAATATTTAATATGTATGGTTTTATTTTTGTATCAAGGGTTTTAGTCTGAAATCTAAAGTGATATTTTTGAGTCCTAGTGGGAGAAAAGTGCTATGTCATTTTTATGATATTTTTTAATTAATAATAATAAACGTCAAAACGACTATATTCTTCAAAAAGGTGTCTGAACCCGCAATCGCCTAATACAATAGCAATACAATTTTTTCGGGTAACAAACTGGCTAAAATGAAGAAGTCACACCAGAACTAATGAGGCGTTTACTGTAATTCTACTCAGGGTGTCTCTTATGCTGTGATTCATTGATAAACCGGCCCTGCCTACAGCACCCAGGCACATCCAACAAACTTACATAATAAAATCACAACGAGTTACACCTGGGTGGAGCCACTCACTCCCATTTTAAGCCACCTCCAGATTCTTCTTGTTCAAAAAAAAAAACCTGTTGAGCAATTTTTTTTTTGAGGGGAAGAAAGTACAAGGAACAGGTTTGACCGTGCCTGCTGACGTTTGGCTCAGTCTTCAGATGGTTGTTTAAACACCCAAAAAAGAAAAAAAAGTCGCCTGGAAAAACTGGTCTTGCCAGACAAGGGTTGCATTCCTCGGTGATTGTATAGGTCTCGCTGGGTAGGAGATAGTTGCATATATAAGGAGTGTCCCTGGGGTTGTGAAGCTCAGAAGATCTCAGTGTGCAGCTGGGCAGAGTGTACTCAGGTGAGTAGGGAAACTCTGCAGCCAGGGATTGTCTCTGCTTGTGACCTTGACTTAGTAACAGCCTAGTGGTTGGAGCCAGAGTACCTGCTAATATAGCTAGGGGGTTGTGACAGGCACCTGCTTGTAGGAAGAAACCTCAGATTGTAAACTGCTTAGGACAATTTACCTGTGCTTCAATATCAAGGATTTGTAATGGCCATGCACCGTGATTCTTTTGTCGCCCACAGTTAGGTATTTTTGTTACCCCTATGGACTTGTTCCTGGTACAACCTCTGCCATTAGATGCCAGAGTAAAGTCTGGTAAGACAATGTCTATGCTCACTACTCATGCAGGGCTGTGAATTCTAAGCAGGCAACCAAGGTGCATCCCACCAGGTATTTACTAAGTGGGCTTACTCATAGGGACATAATGGAGGAAGGGGTATTGAATAGATGGGGACAGAGGCAGAACTCTGGGAGGCAATGGAGTCATCTGCCGCCGGGCTCCTGCACCCAAGGGGGCACCTCTCCTCCCCTGCAAGTTTAAATCAGTTATTTAAAAGCCAACGATATTTCTTTCTGAGTTTGCTTTTGAGTTCTGAAATATAAATGTATTCTCTATCTAAGTACTGAACAGAAATATATCTTTTATGTAAGGTTATATAGGGTTGTGTGTGTGTGTGTGTGTATGTTATGGGGGGGGGGGACCACCAATATATATCTTGCCTCAGGGCATCTGTAACGAACTTACGCCACTGGATGGGGATGAGGGCACACGATTACTGACAGTGTTTTACTGACACTAGTGACGGGGACTGTGCAGTCCTGCTACACCCTTGCTCTTATTTCCAAATGGGCCTGGCCTATGCATTATGCAACAGGTGTAAATGCCAGCAGGAAATGCTCCTGCCTATAGGAATATAGCTACATGATAATGTGGGGAATTCTGCCGGCTGTCAGCTATCCAGCAGAATGCGGCCTCACACAACACAGCTGACCAGTCTCTGCCTGGTGCAATCAGACAGCTGCAGGGTACGATACAGTGCAGATGTGACACCTTAGTGCACAGGTTCTCAAAGTCGGTCCTCGGGACCCCACACAGTGCATGTTTTTCAGGTCTCCTCACAGAATCGCAAGTGAAATAATTAGCACCACCTGTGGATCTTTTAAAATGTGTCAGTGAGTAATGAATGCACCTGTGCACCGCCGGGTGACCTGGAGAACGAGTTTGGGAACCTCTGCCTTTCGTATAAGAGCTGCCAATAGCATATTTGACAGTGGCGGCCAATGGCTGAATTGGTCACCTCCTGTTTAAGCATGCCTTATCACAATTTAATTACAGGATGTTTTTTTTTTTTTTACAGGATGTCTGCCTCTATTGTTTTTTTAATTATTTAATATTGATTAACTAGAATTCGAATTAGAATATTGGGTTTCTGCTTTTAAATTCTTATAATTCTTTCTGTCAAGTCCAATTAGTCCAAATTCTTTCAATGCTTAAATGTAGTGAACAAAGTTACAGTTATACCTCCCTTCTGACTGGCTGTCAATACCAAGGTACCAACCAATCACCAATCCGCTGTCACTTTACAGGCTGTGCTAGAAAACAATGACAGAAACTGATGTGTTGCAACTTCCCCAAGCATTGATACTCCAAGTCCTGAATGCTTGCGGTGTTTGTTCCCAAGTTTAAAAGGGTTGCATAATATACTAATTATTCTGTAAATAACAATGACAATTAACATGGTGATTGTGCCCAGCACATGGTCTGGAAATGTCCAAAGCAGGCATGTCCAATCTGTGGCCCTCCAGCTGTTGTGAAACTACAAGTCCCATCATGCCTTGCCACTATTTTGCTATTACTGAATGCTAAAACTATGACAAGGCATGCTGGGATGTGTAGTTTCACAACAGCTGGAGAGCCGTAGGTTGGATATGCCTGATCTAAAGGGACAGGTAACTCTTTAGCCATATCTGGTTTGATATGTGCTTCTGCCTTTACCAGAGGGGATTCCAAAACCTTGTTTTTTTTTTTAATAAGCTGCAGATTTCCTTGTAGCCTCTGTGGCGGAATTTACTAAGATGGGAGTTCTATTTCAGATACGATGTTGCTATGGGCAACTAATCAGAATCTACTTATTAATCTAGCACCTTCTAGAAGATAGTAGATAGTTTCTGATTGGTTGCCGATAGCAACATCCTGTCTGAAATACAACCCCCGTCTTAGTAAATTTCCCCCATTCGTCTACAAATTACTACATTATGAAGACATTAATGTTAACTACACTGCTGCACGTGAATAATCCCTTCGTTTTATTATGTTCCCTCACTAGGGACTTAAGTCCACAGAGACTGCTCAGAGGGCTGATGCGGTTTCAGACCTGACTTGTCTCTCCATGTTTCCTAAGGTGTAATTAAATCAGTGTTTATTACTAACATGATCTATTCTGTCCTAGGTGTGTCACCCATGTGAATGCTGCTCGCCCACATTACACACAGAGGGTGGAGAAGGGTCCCCTCCCTGCCCTTCCTAGAAGCTGCCTCACCGTCTACCTGGCTCAGTGGTTCTTAACAGTTCAACAGTTCTCTATCGAAATTGTGAAATGTTTAGGACCACTTGGCCAGGAGGACAATCTCTTCAGCCTGTGGACACAAGGGAGAGCGACCCAGTTCCTCTGCTGCGGATGAACGATGGCTTCTCACTGTGGGATACTAGCAACCCGTCTCGTTATTTTTCTGAAGGACATGGGTGTTTGCAAACGTGAATAGTTTCAAGCTGTTCCTTGCCAGAACTCAGGAATGTAGTCTGACAGCCAAGGGGGTTGGTGTCTAATAACTATATTTTCTGTTACTATTATGCTTAACATTCCTTAATGTATTTTTTTAAATATTTAAAGTGGATCGGTCTCCTCAGATAATAGGCAACATGTGAATTTGTTAGCAAAATGGCATCTGATTAATATTCATGAGCTGCTGGTTTCTAGTGTAATGGCCATCCATGAGCTGCTGGTTCCTGGTGCAATGGCTATCCATGGCCATACTGGTTCCATGACCTGTTGGTTCTTGGTACAATGGTCATCCTGGAGCTGCCGGTTCCTGATGCAATGGCAATCCAGGAGCAGCTGGTTCCTGGTGCAATGGTCACCCATGAGCTGATGGTTCCTGGTGCAATAATAATCCATGAGCTAATGGTTCTTGGTGCAATGGTCACCCATGAGCTGCTGGTTCCTGGTGTAACGGCTATTTGCTCATGAATATTAGTTTGGCCCTATAATGGCTGCCTCCAGTACTGATCTAACTATTTTTAAAGTACTATTTTACCGGGATGCAGCCACAATCCCGACGGTCGGAATCCCGACCGATGAAATCCCGGCACTTCAAATTAATGTGCCGAGCGTAGCAAGGCACTGGGCCTGCTGCGTGGTGATCCCAGCGAGCCCGAAAGGGGGGGCAATCCATGTCCCCCCCCTTGTTGGGATTTCGGCGTCGGGATTTTGACCGCCGGGATTACATACCAATCCCATTTTACCATAGAAGAGGTTTTAAATAGTGTAAAAATAGAATATCTTTAGACTAGAGCAGTGGTAGCCAATCCTAGCCCTCGAGAGCTACCAACAGTTCACATTTTCCAGACAACCTAGCTGCTGCACAGCTGCACTCATTAATCACTGACACATTTTAAAAGATCCACAGATGGAGCTAATTAGCTCACTTGTGATTCTGTGAGGAGACCTGCAAACATGCACTGTTGGTAGCTCTCGAGGACTAGGGTTGGCTACCCCAGGACTAGAGGTATGCAACCAATGTCTCTTCTGTTTTTGCAGAGCTAGAAGTACCTATAATGAAGTGAAATTAAAACATATGAATCTGCCTTATGTGATACATTACCCTAATAGTATATACCAGTTTGTAGATGTGTTTTTCTACATATATATTTAACTAAACAGCATTTATAAAAAGAACAAATGTTGGTACTCAAAAGATAAAATGCCACTTCCATTGAATAATAAGTAATGGGTAATAAGGACACCCTAGGCAAATTCCATTTGGGATCCCACCACTTTCCCCTCCCCCTTACCCCTTGCTGCCCTAGGGAACATTCTAGATTAATGTGTGAGTATGGGTCCCATGATAACTTTCATAAATGCTGTTTTATGCTACCTTTTTAGTTAGAGATCTTGGTAAATGATTTGCACATCTGGTGCAGTACCACATGTGGTCAGTAGGTGGTGGACTTCCCCATTCATTAATTTTGTAGATACTGCTACAAGCTTTCAGCCTAATAACATACTGTAGCTATATTGGGATTATACAAAAGTGTACATTATTATTAGTGTTCATTCTAGCACCCGCCATATTTGAAAACCCATGCAGTTCCTCTTCCCTGCCTGGGGTGTCGCTGTCTGCTGTAGTGCTTCTAGCACAGTGCGGTCTGTATATTACCAATGAAATGCAAACCAGGTCTGTGTTAGAAACACCACAGCAGACAGCGACACCCCAGGCAGGGAAGAGGAACTGCATGGGTTTTTAAAGATGGCGGGTGCTAGAATGAACACTAATTATGGAGTTTAAATAAAAAGCAAGGGTACTCTTTACCTAGAACGGCGCCCGCGATTAGAATCGCGGGCGTCGGGGGTAGAATCGCGGTCATCGCGGGTAAATCGCGGGTACATCAAAATCGGGTGCCCGCGATGACCGCGATTTTCCCATAGGGAACAATGTTAAAAAGGCAGATTGACCGTGATTTTTATGTCAAATGCCTCAATGCCCGCGATTTCCACATAGGAGTCAATGTTAAATGGGCTACAGAGCCCAAATAGGCAGAATTAACCCTTAAATGTCCCCCCCAATTTTTTAACGCCACCCCACGATCCACGCCAACCCGAAGCGTGGCGAGCGCAGCGAGCCCGCGAGGGGCGGCGGTACGCGTCCTCCGACCTTTTCATGCCCTACTATCCACGTCGGCGTGGAGTTGAGAATAGAATAGTGTGGCGAGCGCAGCGAGCCACCGAGCCCGAAGCGTGGCGAGCGCAGCGAGCCCCGCGAGGGGACGTGGATACCTTCACAGTTATACGCGTCCCCTCGCGGGCTTCACAGGTGTCCGTGGCGACGCGGACACCTGTGAAGCCCGCGAGGGGACGCGTTTACCTGTGAAGGTATCCGCGTCCGCTCGCCACGCTTCGGGCTCGGTGGCTCGCTGCGCTCGCCACACTATTCTATTCTCAACTCCACGCCGACGTGGATAGTAGGGCATGAAAAGGTCGGAGGACGCGTACCGCCGCCGCTCGCCACGCTTCGGGTTGGCGTGGATCGTGGGGTGGCGTTAAAAAATTTGGGGGGACATTTAAGGGTTAATTCTGCCTATTTGGGCTCTGTAGCCCATTTAACATTGACTCCTATGTGGAAATCGCGGGCATTGAGGCATTTAACAGTAAAATCGTGTCCATCGGGCCTTTTAACATTGATTCCTATGGCAAATCGGGAGCATCGCGTCGCGGGCATCGCGGGTACATTTATGGCCGGCCCCGACGCGATTTCCATGTTTAACATGGTTTTCAATGGGAAATCGCGGGCATCGCGTCGGTCGCGTCGCGGCCAGACATAAATGTACCCGCGATGCCCGCGATGGGCGCCGTGATAGGTAAAGAGTACCAAAGCAAGAAGTATAGATGTGAGATATTAAATAAAAATCCATTTGGTAATACACACTCCCTCTCTCTCTCTCTGTGTCTCATGAACGGCGAATGTTCCTTTCTTGATAATTATAACAAAAAAGCAAATACAATTCGGTTAATTACAGGCTTTTATATCTCTATTCTGTGATAGTGACAACTGTAATATATTTTCACTTTGAGTTATGGCAGTTTGTATTAAAAGGGTATTCATTAGTACAGGACAGGTTGACCAAAGCTCTTTGTCACTATACACTGTATAACATAAAATATTCCTATTAAAATAATATTTGGTTAGTATGTTTTTTCTAGACGTGCTTCACTTATCGTAATAAATGGTTTTCCATTAAAAACCATACGTGTATATTTGCATTTATTTATTTTTACCTGGTAGCTGCAACAATATGTTTAAAATGACAGCATTACCTATAGACCTTGATAGAACCATGCCATCTAGTGGTCAAATTAGTAATAACGCAGCGCACTGGTCATCTGATAATATCTAACCTTCAAGAGATCTTTAATTCTTTCACCTTTCTGACCTAAATAAGGTCCCATTGGGATGAATCCTGAAGATGCAGGAGGGGTTCAGTTGCCTGTATTGGAGATGGGAGCTAGCCCTTTACTTTAGTCTAGTGATCTGCCAGGTTATCGCTGATCAATAAATATTACCTTAACCCTTTCAGTACTGAGTGAATTTGCCGAAATAGGTGTGAAAATTGCCATTCAAACGTTTATTTTCATTGTAATGACCTGTAATGTTACCTTATATAGGAAATATAATCTTTTTTATTTATTTTTACACAACAATTTTTGTTTGAATTTATATAACAAATGTAAGCGACGCTGGGATTTTTTTAGTGTGTATTTTGAACATCTTTCAGACTTTGGCACTCAAAGGGTTAACTGTTAATATAAGCAAACTCCAAATACAGTATGGGTTTCAGTAATCCTTTTAAAGACCGGGCTGAAGACATGATTCATTCCAAATTATGGAGGAGGTTTTTCAAACATAAGAAATCCTATAGAAATCCTATAGATATGACTTAGTCGTCAGTAGTTACAAGTCAGATTGGTTGAACTTGATGGACTAACATCTTTTTTCAGCCTTAATTACTATGTTACTATGTTACTAGAGATGTGCAGGCTCGGATTTACTCTGATTTACTCTGATTTCAAAGCAGGATCTTATTGGCTATCAACTGTCAAAAACTGTCATGTGATTTGGGATAGCCAATAAGATCCTGCTTTGAAATCAGAACCTGCAAATCTCTACTATGAAGGAGGTATTAAAATGTTATTGTACAAAACAGTGCCTGCTAAGATGAAGGTCAGGGCGTGTTACATGACATTAACACGTGAAGGGTCTAATGTGAGAGTCTCGTGGGGAAATCAGATGTGAACTTCATATTTTACCTTTTTACTTAAATCACCAGCTGCAGGAACCATTCACAGATGTGACTTATTACCAGTGGCAGTTTTTACTTATGGGCTGCAGCCATCCACCCCCCCCCCCCCTTTTGGGAGACAGACAGATAAGGAATTGCACAAAATCAAAGCCCTTGCATCAGCCCCAGCACCCCCTTCCTCTGCTACCGGAAGTACCACCCCCTCCCCAAAGAGCCGCGAATCATTGCATTTACAGAAATGGGCTTTATGATGGCAAGCTCCGCCCCCAGAAAAGCTGCAGCGAGGCTTCTCCTGGACTCTTAAAGTAGGCAAGTATGGCTATCATAGCACTAAACGCCGTTCTGCTTGTGATGAGTGCTGGTAGATTGCACTCTGCCTCTAAGTTACATCAAGGAGAACGAGGACACTTTTGTGGGGCACAGATATTATAAGTTGTTGAAGATAAAACATAACTTTTATTTCAAATACATTAAGATGATAATTAGTTAGACTGGGCATATATTGCCCTATATGTTTGGCAGCTGCGACATTTGCATATTTTGAATTGCTCAGTAGGACGCCGTCTAGTGGATGCCGAGATGCAAAACACTTGCATTCGCTCCTTAGAGGTGAGGAGCATCGGTATTCTTTCATTATATGGGATAAGTTATTGATCCATGTCGTTAAAGGGGTTAAATTAAATTTCATCTGGACCATTGATATTTTGTGATGTCCCCAGTGAACAGCTTTGTCCGGCCCTTCCTCAGATATACAGTCAGCGCGTACATCACGAGCTGTCACAGCCACTGACACACTCGCATATTATTACGTCCTTTCACACTATGAACATAAAGTGTTTTCCTCACCTCAGCTGTGCCATGATCTTCAGCCGCTGACACATAATGGTCATTGGTGATGCGAAAACTCCACCACTCAATAAATTGTATTCTTTGAGGTATAAATCTGATCTTATGGATGGGACTCTGAGGAGTAATAAAGAAATCTCCCCTCTGTGTTTATAGAACAGAGCAGACACTAAAGAGACTGAACATTTAATAACACAGATCTGCAATGAATCAATCTGCTAATGAGGAGACTTCATGCACCAGGATTATTTTTCATGCTGGGGTTTGAGGGCAGGATTTTCATAGGACCACCCAGGTAAGCCCCGAGCAATAATAGGTGTACTTATTGTGATGTAAAAAATAGTCCTTACCAGTGGCGTAACTAGATATTCGTAGGCCCCATAGCAAAAGTTTGTAAAGGCCCCCTATCTACCAACTAATGGCAATAAGTGTATATACCACATATAAGTTACACAGTAAAGATGGGCCCCCTTCAGCTCTGGGCCCCATAGCAGCTGCACCCCTTGCACCTATGGCAGTTACGCAATAGGTTCTTACATAATGGAATAAGAAACCGCCTGTGGCATTATGAAGTTGAATTTAATAGCAGGGGTGGCCTGACCAGTCCGCAAGGACCCCTAGCAGTTCATACTTTCCAGACCACCTGTGGATCTGTTCTAGAATATGACAGTAATACGGTTACCGCTTTTAGACCGCAAACGCATAGTCGCACAGGGACTTTGAAACGGTTCAGTCCCGGTGCGATCTGTTCAAATTGCATCAGCGAACTGGCAATATTGCTAGTTCGCTTACGTCCGGTGGCAGAGGAGGCATTGGAGGCGGGGGTGGAGACAGCACTTGGAGCTGGCGCTGCTCCAAGTGCTGCCTCCTCCATGGTGTGAACGGGAAACGGGTCGCTCAACCCAATTAACCTGTTCACACTGCACAGCAACGAACCGGTAAGAACCCTTCTTTTTACCCGTTTCGGATTGCCGTGTTGCTACCTGTTAGCTGTAACCGGTAACCCCTTTCACATCGCACCAATAACTGGGTCGAACCGGCAAGAACCCGGTCATTAGGTGCGATGTGAAGGGGGTGTAAGTAACCTGTGCACCATCGGCATCTAGGTGGTTTGAATAATGTGAACTTTTAGGGGTCCTCCCAGACTGTATTGATCACCCCTGTTTTATAGTGCAGGGTGCGGGATAACCATAACTTGTGTTCTAGTCCAGCATCCCTCCAGAGCAGGAGGTGAACTCGCGAGACCAATCCATAGACCGAGGGTGATTCATCCACATGTCCCTCACTGTCATTGTGGATCATCCTCCATCATCGGACCTGGGGCTGTTCTGCCTAATGCTGTATTAAACCCTTTTTCTTGTGAGTACATTTTTAAAAACCTTTTATTTAGAAGGTATTTGCACTATCTTGTCCTTTCTGTGTCTCCATAACACATGTTATTATTATCGTGTGATGTGGGAGATTATCGTTACAGATTTGATCTGCTTTGTTGACCTTATTCTGTCTATTCTGCAGCCTCGGGAATTGGGGACATAGCCAGCAGCTCTAAGAGCTGCTAGCCATGCCCCAACAGTGATGAAAATCGGGGCGTGGCCTCAATCACGTGACCGCACCTCTGTGATACACCTCCTCCAGTGCAGGTCTCCAACTATCCACCTTCCCTTCCCAACCACAACATGGCAGAAGCTGCTGCAGAAGCCAGAGCAGGTCTCCAACAATCCACCTTCCCTACCCAACCACAGCAGGGCAGAAGCTGCTGCAGTAGCCAAAGCAGGTCTCCAACTATCCACCTTCCCTTCCCAGCCACAGACGGGTAGAAGCGGCTGCAGCAGCCAGAGCCAGTCTCCAACTATCCACCTTCCCTTCCCAACCACAGCAAGGCAGAAGCTGCTGCAGCCACCAGAGCAAGTCTCCAACTATCCACCTACCCTTCCCAATCACAGCAGGGCAGAAGCTGCTGCAGCAGCCAGAGCTAGTCTCCAACTATCCACCTTCCCTTCCCAACCACAGCAAGGCAGAAGCTGCTGCAGCCACCAGAGCTAGTCTCCAACTATCCACCTTCCCTTCCCAACCACAGCAAGGCAGAAGCTGCTGCAGCCACCAGAGCAAGTCTCCAACTATCCACCTACCCTTCCCAACCACAGCAGGGCAGAAGCTGCTGCAGCAGCCAGAGCTAGTCTCCAACTATCCACCTTCCCTTCCCAACCACAGCAAGGCAGAAGCTGCTGCAGCCACCAGAGCAATTCTCCAACTATCCACCTACCCTTCCCAACCACAGCAGGGCAGGAGCTGCTGCAGCTGCTGCAGCCGCCAGAGCAAGTCTCCAACTATCCACCTTCCCTTCCCAACCACAGCAGGGCAGAAGCTGCAGCAGGTACAGAAGATCCCGAAAACCCTTAATGAATAAAAAAACAATGCAGAGAAAAAATTACTGGATCAATCTCACATGGATTTCACAATGATATCTACAGTGTTCGAATCACAGACCACTCTGCCGATGAGTCGCTTATTAATTTAAATTTGTCAAAAGTTTTGTAAAGTGATATTTTTTTTCATGTAATGGACCCTTATAGGCCTTTAAGGGTCCACTTTTGTTTATTGTGTTGTATTCAGAAAGTCATAAGCTTTCCAAGGACATCACAACGCATGATAACAACAGAAATAGCATGGACCCTTATGACAGGACCCTTAAGGATTAAACGCATCATCCCTTAAGATGATAAGTGAGTTTTCAAAGTATGAAGACAATTAGTTACAGTGTTTGAGAATTATCATGGAACACACACACACACACACACACACACACACACACACACACACACACACACACACACACACACACACACACACACACACACACACACACACACACACACACAAACATTGTTCAATTATACTTATGTAGGATAGGATGTATAAGAATGTGATACCAAAATACTTCTGGTGCCAATATTTTGGATATAGGAGATAACCTGTATTACCATACACATTTTGATGTCTCTACTATTTTTGTCACCATGGATTAGCCTAAATATACACCAGGTACCATTGGTTGAAACTTGGAATGTGTATAATTAATATGCACACATTGCTGTTCTGTGTGATTAGGTTTATAGTCTTTCATGTTGATGAAAAGCGCCACCTGGTGGCAGTTCTCCTAGCAGCGAGACCCAGCCCTTTTCTTGTAGTGACAGAAATGACTTATTTTTCGTGAAACTTTTTGTAATAAGAAATATATATATATTCAAATAAATACATTGGATGTGATGAAAAGTTGGACAAATCCGAAAATTAATAGTGATATGTCTTTTGTCTATTATATATATATGCAGTATGTTGTATATATTTAATATATTTTTTTATTTCAATGCTTTCCCCCCCCAAAAAAATTCTCAAATGACTCCTGAATTTGACCCAGATTCCCCGTTGGAGTCTCTAAGATGCTAGGGATGTAGCTCACAGGGACTGCAGTTAGGAAATGGGTCATAAGGTCGACTGCATTAAGGTCAACATTAAGTCGACATCTGAAGGCTTACAGGGCTTAGGTTGACACCTGAAATACGTCAATGGGGCTAAGGTTGACAAGTTTGGAAGGTCAATACAAGCATTAGGTCGACAATGGGAAGGTGACGGTCGACAGTCAAAAGGTCAAACTCATTTTGAACATTTATTTCCTGAACAAATACAGGCAACACCGGGGAGGGGAATGGAGGCAGCAGGAAGCCACAAACAGAGTTATATAGGGGGAAGAGCAGGGACCCCAACAGCACAGAGTATATCAGGAGATGCATGATATGAGAACAGGGCTGCATGTGACAGGGGCAGTGACATGATATGAGCAGCCTAAAGCCACAGGCTGCGAGTTATATAGTGGGAGGAGCAGGGTCCCCAGCAGCACAGAGTATATCAGGAGATGGGTGATGTGTCAGTGAGGACAGGGCTGCATGTGACAGGGGCAGTGACATGATGTGAGGAGGGGAATGGAGGCAGCAGGAAGCCACAGACTGGGAGTTATATAGTGGGAGGAGCAGGGTCCCCAGCAGCACAGAGTATATGAGGAGATGGGTGATGTGTCAGTGAGGACAGGGCTGCATGTGACAGGGGCAGTGACATGATGTGAGGAGGGGAATGGAGGCAGCAGGAAGCCACAGACTGAGAGTTATATAGTGGGAGGAGCAGGGTCCCCAGCAGCACAGAGTATATCAGGAGATGAGTGATGTGTCAGTGAGGACAGGGCTGCATGTGACAGGGGCACTGACATGATGTGAGGAGGGGAATGGAGGCAGCAGGAAGTCACAGACTGAGAGTTATATAGTGGGAGGAGCAGGGTCCCCAGCAGCACAGAGTATATCAGGAGATGAGTGATGTGTCAGTGAGGACAGGGCTGCATGTGACAGGGGCAGTGACATGATGTGAGGAGGGGAATGGAGGCAGCAGGAAGCCACAGACTGAGAGTTATATAGTGGGAGGAGCAGGGTCCCCAGCAGCACAGAGTATATCAGGAGATGAGTGATGTGTCAGTGAGGACAGGGCTGCATGTGACAGGGGCAGTGACATGATGTGAGGAGGGGAATGGAGGCAGCAGGAAGCCACAGACTGAGAGTTATATAGTGGGAGGAGCAGGGTCCCCAGAGCCTCGATCTCTTACATATTTGTTGTCTGTTATTTGTCCAGTCTGCATTCGGACACTGTTGGACCATTTTGGAAGAAACCAATGCGAGGTGGCTTGATTGGGTTCAAATTAGATTCACGGCCACTAAGACCCCCAATCTCAACCTCAGGGGCCCAGTCACTACACAAAGTGAGTCAGGGAAGCAAGATATGGCATAACAGAGGGGGTAGAGGACATGGGGTTTATAAAAAATAAGTGGTCAGATCCGGGATCCGACCACAGAGAGGTGTCTGCTGTGCACACCATGGGCAGGGGGAGCATGTTCTGGGCCTTCTGCTGGACAGATTTCGATGAGAACTTCAGAGAGGGATGGCAAGTGGTCTGGGATGCCTATTGGAATGGGCAGGACCTCAAGTTGGTGTACCAAACCCAAGCAACGCCGGGTGCCTCAGCTAGCATGATATATAAAAGTAAATAATAATACAGTAAATACAATGGTCTTTTATGATGAGACTGGACGAATGTTCATGTATTTTTTTAAAGGTACCACTAGATGTCTTTGTTGAGCTCCGCAAAAGCTTGGCATCGGCAAATCCTCAGCATTGCTCTGCAGTTATTTCCTTTGGAAATAGCGGTCGCTAAATTCAGAGCATGCTTTGGGGGCCATAGAACTTTCCAGGCATGTTTAATTAGAGGGAAAAATGATTGTACTTAGCAATATTGCTCCATGTGTAAGAACATATACATTGTATATTGCCATCTCCATCAACGCACCCTGCTGTTTATATTGCATATATTTGTATCAGGGAGCCAGCTAGGAGGGATAGGCCTTTTACTCCAGCTTACGGATAAAATAGCTGTGCGGTGAGGCATGAGGCTGCATGCTAAGTGTGGTTAATAGCCCATGGAATATAATGCAAGAAGGCCCACACCTTGTAATATGCCAAGCGTCACATCACAATCAAACTCGCAGTTCTATTAGAATTCTAGATGTCACAGTGGATGCACAGGACTTCAATGGGGACAGTCCTTAATTATACCATAGCACAGCGGTCCCCAAACGCAGTCCTTAAGGCACTCTAACGCATAGTATACAGCAGTGCCGGTGTATTTCTATCAAGCACAATATTGACCCATTCCCTGTCACAGTCTGTATAGTATACTAAGCACACCCATTCACTGTCACAGTCTGTATAGTATACTAAGCACACCCATTCCCTGTCACAGTCTGTATAGTATACTAAGCACACCCATTCCCTGTCACAGTCTGTATAGTATACTAAGCACACCCATTAAACGTATAATAAACAGTAAAGAATAATGCCTGGTACACGATGGTGCTCGTCACAGGAACCTACGACCTGCTCACTAGCTGATGGCGCCGCCGACCCGCCGCAAAAATGCCCCTAATGTGATCGCGATCCGATCGCGACCCCCACCCACTACAATGGTCGTTTCTGAGATCCTACCTGCAGCAGGTAGGATCTCAGAAAAGACCGACCAACCCGCGCATCGGATCGGTATCGCATCAAAAGGGCAGCGAAATGGCCCAAAATCGGTCAAGATTGTATTTAAATTGGCTCGTTTTGGGCCATATTGTCCTGGTGTGTACCCCACATAACATTGTAATAATTTTTACTTTGGTTGGTAACAGTGCATGACGCAGACTCACCGTCCGAACTTAGTTCATGTAGCGTTATCGGATCCTACGGCCATGCTTGATATCGCATACATCATATGCAATAGAACCACATACAGTGTATCGTATGCGATCTGGGAATCTGTCGGGGAGTTCATGGAAAATCACATGGGACGTCAACCCTCCAAGAAGTCGCACAAGTGTCCAACCAACAGATAAGCCACCAGCTGATCTTCCTCCACCTCGTTAGTTTTTTTAAAATATATTTAAAACATTTTAGATCTAAAATATTGTCCTCTTACCCCCATTTTTTTAAATTGTACCTTTTGTCATATATATATATATATATATATATATATATATATATATATATATATATATATATATATACATATATATACACACACACATATACACATCTTTTGTCTTAAATAAATACACCTTGTTAATTTGAAATACTCCATAGTCATTTTATCTGCTTTTAGAAAATATGTTAATTGATTTTACTCAATAGAGATGTACAGTATTACACATCTGGGTGCTGAACCCAAATCCATTTGTACAGAAGTGTATGGGGGCCTTAAGAATCTATGTTGTTCAAGGCACCTGCCTTCTACCTGAGCTTCCCTTTTATCCCCACTGGTCAGAGATGATTGGGAGTCTGAATCAGCTGACCACTGTGGAGGCTGTGGTTTGAGGATCTGCACTCAGCTGACTACAGGTGTCATGGCAGCGCCCAGTATCCGGACCAGCGGGAGAACAGTGGGGTTCTCGAAATGAGGGTACACTGAGAACAGCAGCCACATTGGGGAGACCAACGAATGGCCTGAATGCTTGAACTCCACAGACCAAAACACCATTGCACTGGTAAGAACCACTGAGCAGGATACGGATTCCTGACGAGTTTCTTTATAAACCCTGAAATGCTAAAGATGCTGCACCTAGGATATATACGTAGTAAAACCTTTACATATATGTTTTGTGGAATTACAAATTTTTCTGTTTTGGGGTGGAGGGGTAGGGAGGGGATTGGATGATCCATATATAACGCTGATGCAAGTTAGGGATGGCCATCGGTGCTATCGCCATCTACAGTTACCCTCGATGGCGATAGTACAAACAGTCATCTATGACAGCATAATATCTAGTGGATGACCATCGATGGTCATCTATTTTCTTTGATTGACTGGCCCATGAGACAATCAGAAACTGGGGGTGGGTAACTCAGCATTCCGGTGATTATCCGCAAGTCCCATGCACCTGGACCTTATTGAGTGCATTCAATTGAAAAACAAAAAATTATAAACCACAATGTAAGTAATAACATAGAAAACTATTCACATATAACATAACGATCATGAAAACTAACAAGGGCATTCTGGCGAATACGTATTAGCTTCATTTCCCATCTATATGTAACATTGTAAGGCAGCCATCTCCTGCCACAATACATAAACACACATAAGAGCGAATCATTAATGTTCTTCCAAGAACGACACTATCAAACTGAAGCATATTACAGTGCAATTGCAGAACACTTAAGGGTTCAGCGAAGTCTCCGATAGGTTCAGAAACCTGTTTCCCATATAATCACTCATTACATGGTGATTACACAGGAGCAGAGTGTTCTAGGAAGTGGCTACAGCAGGGGGCTGCGGGGATTAGCGGCCTCAGCAGTGACAGGCACCCTGTGCTAGGGTATGATACTGTTCAGCAATACAGGCAGATGAGCCGGCCCTGGGCATAGGAGATACTGGCAAGTACCAGGGTGCCATTGCTCCAGGAGGGTGCCCAGCAGGCATAGTGGACTGCCTTCACTTTTCTCAGCATCCATTAATAACAGCAGCTGCCAAGTAGTGTTCCGAGTCTCTATCTCCAGCTGTGTTTTTGTCTGGATCTGTTCCAAAACGCCACCCTTCTGGGTTTCGGGTTTTGGATCTGTATTTTCTTTGAAAAAAAAAAAAAACAAACATAAAAAAAAAAAAAAAAAAAAAAATCGATCCTACACTACTATTAACCTTAATTACATTAATTTCCACTCATTTCGAGTCTATCCTTAATACAACACAATGTTGTTTTTAGGCCAAAAGGTTGCACCGAGGTAGCTGGAAGACTATGCTAAACGGCACAAACACTGGACTGATACGGCACACTTATTAGCACCCCTGGACTAATACAGCACACTTGGTTCACCCCAGGAATTATACGTCAGACTTGACTTACCCCTGGAATTATTCAGCACAGATGGTGGCACCCCTGTCCTGACACAGCACATATGGCGGCACTCCTGCAGTAAAAAAATAAATAAATAAGAATGAAAAAATAAGAGAAAAATTTTTTTAATAAAAAAAAAAAAAAAAAAGGGGACAGCTACCCTGGACTGATACGGCAGACTTCGCAGCACCCCATGAATTATATGACACATGGCAGCACCCCTTAAATTATACGGCAGACTTGGCTCACCCCTGGCCTGACACAGCACGCCTGGTATGATATGGCACACTTAACGGCCCTTGCAGTTTAAGAAAGCAAAACTAAAATAAAAAAAACTAAAAAAAATATTTTAATAAAAAAAATGGGAGGGGGGGGGGGGGGTAGCTCCCCAGGACTGATATGGAACACTGGGCAACACAGCTGGACTGATACGGGACACTGGGCAACACAGCTCTGTAGTAAAAATAAAAAATAAAAAAGTGCCCCCATAATAGTAGCCTTAGTAATGCCCCCTTAGTAGTTGTACCTTCAGTAGTTCCCCCTTAGTAGAGTTTCCCCCACAGTAGTTCCCCCTTAGTAGTTGTTTCCTGGCCTGTACTAGTTTCCCGCTAAGTAGTTCCTCTTTCCACCTGTTAGTTTCTTCGTCAGTATGTCCCCCTCAAGCAGCCCCCATTAAGTTAGGCAGCCTCCTTTATTTTCACCAATTATTTGTCCCCCCTTTGTTTGTTCCCCATTAGTGTTATTTTGTCCCCATAGCAGGCCCCTCTCTGCAGACAGCACGGACACATCCGTGCTGCCTGAATTTCAGACGTGGACTAAAAATGGCAACGGAAGCAGGGACTTATATAGTCCCTGGTTGACTGGAAACCCCCGCTCCTCTTGGCAACTGCCTTGAATGATGACACCAATAGCACTGGTATATAATATGATCAACAGAGCTGCCACCACATCATGCAGTGTAAGGGACAGAGCAGAGCTGCTGCACATGCCCAGTGTACCAGCTTCTTCTACCACATTTACTGTATGTGGCGATCTGAGCCCTCCAACATCACAATGGACCAGAGAGCAGCTGCCAGGAGGAAGAGACAGGAGCCTTACCATGAAGTGGGAGAATGTGAGCTTAAAAAGTGCAGTACTAGTTCTATTATATTTGTGTATTTATTTATGATGTTATGGTTAAACATTTCTTGACTACTTATGTTATTTAAATGTTTGAAACAGCCTTCACTATAGACCATCTGTACTGTTAAATATTAATACTGTACTCCATACAGTATCCAGTGTATAAAAAGGGCAATTTTCAGGGACGCTATGCCTCCCCCAGACTCCCGTAATTACTCCAATGCGCTGCGAAATTTCAGATTACCTTTGTAAACCCCCCTCTAAAAATCCTGCGTTTGACACTGGACACAGTGTTTTAAATTGTAAGCAATACCTAAATACAGTAACATACATGAAATGCATCAGTGTAAATATTCAGCAGCGATTTAATATATACCAAGCAATTAACATAAAAAGTGGTACTTGTTTCCTAGCACGGCTACAATCTGGAGTAATCGTGTCCCTTACTTAAGGGACACGATTACCCCCGATGGACCCGATTTCTTTTGAAATCAGGTCCATTTTGCCGGCTAGGATACAATATCGGGGGCATCGCGTCGGTCGGGACCATTAACATTGGTCCCGACGCGACCGACGCGATGCCCCCGATATTTCCATAGGCTTCAATGTTAAAAAATATTTTAACATTGAAATCTTGTCGGGAAAGTTAAAATATCGGGGGCATCGCGTCGGTCGGGACCATTAACATTGGTCCCGACGCGATGCGACGCGATGCCCCGATTTTTGCATAGGCTTCAATGTTAAAATATTTTTTAACATTGAAATGGTGAAAAATTGTGAAAAAATGTGAAAAAATGTGAAATGGGCCAATATGACCCATTTCACATTATAGATGTCCCCGTCGTCACCCCACGATAGACGCCAACCCGAAGCGTGGCGAGCGCAGCGAGCCCGCGAGGGGCGGCGTTACGCGTCCTCCGACCTTTTCATGCCCTACTATCCACTAGGGCGTGGAGTGAGAATATAATAGTGTGGCGAGCGCAGCGAGCCACCGAGCCCGAAGCGTGGCGAGCGCAGTGAGCCCCGCGAGGGGACGCGGATACCTTCACAGTTATACGCGTCCCCTTGCGGACTTCACAGGTGTCCATGGCGACGCGGACACCTGTGAAGCCCGCGAAGGGACGCGTTTACCTGTGAAGGTATCCGCGTGCGCTCGCCACGCTTCGGGCTCGGTGGCTCGCTGCGCTCGCCACACTATTCTATTCTCACTCCATGCCCTAGTGGATAGTAGGGCATGAAAAGGTCGGAGGACGCGTACCGCCGCCCCTCGCGGGCTCGCTGCGCTCGCCACGCTTCGGGTTGTCGTCTATCGTGGGCTGGAGTTTACGCGCTTACATTTGGGGGGGGTTTGGAATTTTTTTCATTGAATCCAATGTAAAATTGGGTCCCAGGGACCCAATTTACATTGGATTCAATGAAAAAAATCGGGTCCAAAATCGGTCGGTCGCGTCGATCGCATCGCATGCGACCAAATCGCATGCGATGCGATCGACACGATTTTTCCGACACGACCACCCCGATCTAAATCGGTGTGGCCGTGCTAGGAAACAAGTACCTAAAAAGTTAATAAGGATAAAAAAAAAGTAAATAAATATGTAAGTGAATAGAATCAGGAGAACATTGGTCATCATGCAATCAAGCACAGGAAGGTCTCTATAAACAGCATAAAAATAAAATGTATATAAAAATCTAATTGTACATAAATGGTAATTCAATAAAAAAACAAGAACTAGAGACTCCAACTAAGGGGTATTTTTACTAAAGTGTGGGTAGTACAGGTGGGAGTAGGGGAGGTGTGAGGGTGTACCAGTGTGAGTAGTACAGGTGGGAGTAGGGGAGGTGTGAGGGTGTACCAGTGTGGGTAGTACAGGTGGGAGTAGGGGAGGTGTGAGGGTGCATCAGTGTGGGCAGTACAGGTGGGAGTAGGGGAGGTGTGAGGGTGTACCAGTGTGAGTAATACAGGTGGGAGTAGGGGAGGTGTGAGGGTGTACCAGTGTGAGCAGTACAGGTGGGAGTAGGGGAGGTGTGAGGGTGTACCAGTGTGAGTAGTACAGGTGGGAGTAGGGGAGGTGTGAGGGTGTACCAGTGTGGGTAGTACAGGTGGGAGTAGTGGAGGTGTGAGGGTGCATTAGTGTGAGTAGTACAGGTGGGAGTAGGGGAGGTGTGAGGATGTATTAGTGTGGGCAGTACAGGTGGGAGTAGGGGAGGTGTGAGGGTGTACCAGTGTGAGTAGTACAGGTGTGAGTAGTGGAGGTGTGAGGGTGTACCAGTGTGAGTAGGGGAGGTGTGAGGGTGTACCAGTGTGGGTAGTACAGGTGGGAGTAGGGGAGGTGTGAGGGTGTACCAGTGTGAGCAGTACAGGTGGGAGTAGGGGAGGTGTGAGGGTGTACCAGTGTGAGTAGTACAGGTGTGAGTAGTGGAGGTGTGAGGGTGTATTAGTGTGAGCAGTATAGGTGGGAGTAGGGGAGGTGTGAGGCTGTACCAGTGTGGGTAGTACAGGTGGGAGTAGGGGAGGTGTGAGGGTGTACCAGTGTGAGTAGTACAGGTGGGAGTAGGGGAGGTGTGAGGGTGTACCAGTGTGAGTAGTACAGGTGGGAGTAGGGGAGGTGTGAGGGTGTACCAGTGTGAGTAGTACAGGTGGGAGTAGGGGAGGTGTGAGGGTGTACCAGTGTGAGCAGTACAGGTGGGAGTAGGGGAGGTGTGAGGGTGTATTAGTGTGGGTAGTATAGGTGGGAGTAGGGGAGGTGTGGGGGTGTACCAGTGTGAGCTGTACAGGTGGGAGTAGGGGAGGTGTAAGGGTGTACCAGTGTGAGTAGTACAGGTGTGAGTAGTGGAGGTGTGAGGGTGTACCAGTGTGAGTAGTACAGGTTTGAGTAGTGGAGGTGTGAGGGTGTACCAGTATGAGTAGGGGATGTGTGAGGGTGTACCAGTGTGAGTAGTACAGGTGGGAGTAGGGGAGGTGTGAGGGTTTATCAGTGTGAGTAGTACAGGTGGGAGTAGGGGAGGTGTGAGGGTGTACCAGTGTGAGTAGTACAGATAGGAGTAGAGTAGGTGTGAGGGTGTACCAGTGTGAGTAGTACAGGTGGGAATAGGGGAGGTGTGAGGGTGCACCAGTGTCGGTAGTACAGATAGGAGTAGAGTAGGTGTGAGGGTGTACCAGTGTGAGTAGTACAGGTGGGAGTAGGGGAGGTGTGAGGGTGTACCAGTGTGAGCAGTACAGGTGGGAGTAGGGGAGGTGTGAGGGTGTACCAGTGTGAGCAGTACAGGTGGGAGTAGGGGAGGTGTGAGGGTGTACCAGTGTGGGTAGTACAGGTGGGAGTAGGGGTGGTGTGAGGGTGTACCAGTGTGGGTAGTACAGGTGGGAGTAGGGGAGGTGTGAGGGTGTACCAGTGTGAGTAGTACAGGTGGGAGTAGGGGAGGTGTGAGGGTGTACCAGTGTGCGTAGTACAGGTGGGAGTAGGGGAGGTGTGAGGGTGTACCAGTGTGAGTAGTACAGGTGGGAGTAGGGGAGGTGTGAGGGTGTACCAGTGTGAGCAGTACAGGTGGGAGTAGGGGAGGTGTGAGGGTGTACCAGTGTGAGTAGTACAGGTGGGAGTAGGGGAGGTGTGAGGGTGTATTAGTGTGATAGTACAGGTGGGAGTAGGGGAGGTGTGAGGGTGTACCAGTGTGAGCAGTACAGGTGGGAGTAGGGGAGGTGTGAGGGTGTACCAGTGTGAGCAGTACAGGTGGGAGTAGGGGAGGTGTGAGGGTGTACCAGTGTGAGTAGTACAGGAGGGAGTAGGGGAGGTGTGAGGGTGTACCAGTGTGGGTAGTACAGATAGGAGTAGAGTAGGTGTGAGGGTGTACCAGTGTGAGTAGTACAGGTGGGAGTAGGGGAGGTGTGAGGGTGTACCAGTGTGAGTAGTACAGGTGGGAGTAGGGGAGGTGTGAGGGTGTACCAGTGTGGGTAGTACAGGTGGGAGTAGGGGAGGTGTGAGGGTGTACCAGTGTGGGTAGTACAGGTGGGAGTAGGGGAGGTGTGAGGGTGTACCAGTGTGAGTAGTACATGTGGGAGTAGGGGAGGTGTGAGGGTGTACCAGTGTGAGTAGTACAGGTGGGAGTAGGGGAGGTGTGAGGGTGTACCAGTGTGAGTAGTACAGGTGGGAGTAGTGGAGGTGTGAGGGTGTATCAGTGTGAGTAGTACAGGTGGGAGTAGGGGAGGTGTGAGGGTGTACCAGTGTTAGTAGTACAGGTGGGAGTAGGGGAGGTGTGAGGGTGTACCAGTGTGAGTAGTACAGGTGGTAGTAGGGGAGGTGTGAGGGTGTACCAGTGTGAGTAGTACAGGTGGGAGCAGGGGAGGTGTGAGGGTGTACCAGTGTGAGTAGTACAGGTGGGAGTAGGGAAGGTGTGAGTGTGTACCAGTGTGAGTAGTACAGGTGGGAGTAGGGGAGGTGTGGGGGTGTACAAGTGTGAGTAGTACAGGTGGGAGTAGGGAAGGTGTGAGGGTGTACAAGTGTGAGTAGTACAGGTGGGAGTAGGGAAGGTGTGAGGGTGTACCAGTGTGAGTAGTACAGGTGGGAGTAGGGGAGGTTTGAGGGTGTACCAGTGTGAGTAGTTGTAATGATGACCCAGAGTTATAGGGGCCCATTTATCAAGTAAGATTTGCGGCTAAACCCCCGAAAACACCCGTTTTCGGGGGTTAACCGCAAACATTATGTATCCCTGAAATGTATTAAAGGGGACCGCAGCAGGAATCTCGGACCCCTGCTGCGATCCCACCCTGCAGCGCCGCCGGCCGAATCCCCCATAGGTTTCTATGGGGGATGCGAAGCTGCCCGATGTATCAACATCGGGCAGCCCGGCATCGCACCCCTGGGCTATCGCCATTGTAATGTGGCGATAGCCCATTGTAGCCTATGGCTACACTTTGCACTGCCCGAGCAGGGCAGTGCGGTCAGAGAGGCCGGCGGGGGTCAGCGCATAACCGCGCATGCGCTGACCCCCCGGCTTCCGGGTTAGGGCTTCGCAGGGAAGGGCTCCTATCGGAGCCCTGTCCCTGCGCCCCCAGAATGATAAATTCCTGCGGTATCAGATGATACCGCAATGCGATGCCCGGCGTTGTCATCACGCCGGGATCGCTATAGAATGATAAATGCGCCCCTTAGTGTAAAAGGAGTATCACCCCACCAACAATAACATCCACTAGGGGATAACCTACCCCTACTGGGATATTATATTCTTATATCCTGAACATTTGTTTCATCATGGGTTTTTTTAGAGAGAGAAACTGAAATGTTCATTGTGTAACACAGCTGCGACTTCTAAAGGATCTGGTGACAGATTGCTGCACAGAACAGAGGCTGAGCCAGGGCAGAGCAAGGAGAGGTGTCATGTCGTACAGTAACTAAGGCACATTTCATGAAGGAATACATTAATTATGACTGTTCTAAGAGACATGTATAGAAGCCAAAATGAAATGCTGATTTTGGTAGTGCCATATTGGACAATATCATACCTCATAACATGACCTTCTCCAGGAGGGACACAATGCTCTGCTCCTGGACTTCCCTGGTAATGTATGATTACCAGCACCTGTGGTGACACCTTTCTTATCAGTTACCCAGCTCCCCACAGGTGCTGGCAATCATGCATTATCCATACCTCCCAGCATGCCCCTCTCCAGGAGGACACAATGCTCTGTTCCTGGACTTCCCTGGTAATGTAGGATTACCATCACCTGTGTTGAACAGGTAACTTGCTAAAACACAGGTGATGGGAATTATAAATTAAGAGGAACGTGCCGGAGCAGAGCATGGTGTCCCTACTGGAGAGGGTCATGTTGGGAGGTATGTAATAATGTGGTGCCTCCAGGTGAGTTCTCGCTCAGTTTGGAAATACATAAATATATGTAGTGTAGGATCATGTAAGCAAGGCATTATGGGACTTGTAGTTTCACAACATCTGGAGGGCCAAGGTTGGACATGCCTGCTCTAACCAAAGCCACAATCCCACCTGTGCAGATTACAATCCCATTGCAGATAAAGGGCCTCATTCAGTTTTGTTAGCAAAGCAAAAAGCATGCAAATGGTCAAACCATGCTGCACTGCAAGTGGGGCAGATGTAACATGTGCAGAGAGAGAGTTAGATCTGGGTGAGGTGTGTTCAAACTGAAATCTAAATTGCAGTGTAAAAATAAAGCAGCCAGTCTTTACCCTGCACAGAAACAATATAACCCACCCAAATCTAACCTGGAATGTATCCTACCTGGTCCTGCATTCAGTAGCCAGATTAGACATGAGGAGATAATATTACTAGTGCTGTTCCTCTTGCCCATTGCAACCAGTCAGCATTTCTGTATAACTGGGTATGGCTGCACTGCATCTACCTGCAATAAGCCTCCTCCGGTTAAGTGATTGGGCTCTGTGTATTCTGCAGTAAGGTATAAACAACACCCCTATGTTCTAGCTTGCATAGTAGGTTTTGATGGCTTGTAGGACTCATTGCACCACACCTGGGAACCCTGATTAATTCCCAATAGACACCTGTGGAAGGTGTAACTGTCAGCTGGTACCTTGTTCTGCCTAACATTTCCCTGCATTGGATGGCCTGTTATATTCATCACCCTGTATATACAGTACCGGCACTTACTGCAAGAGAATAACTAACCTCTTATGTGTTTATTGTGCCATACCCGCTGTACCTGATTGTGAGAGACATCTACAACTAAAATACCCAGCATCGTACTAACAGCTCAGGGAGATACAGTATAACCCCCCAGCTGTACCTGATCTGGGCCAAAACCCAAGTTCTTAAAGCTACCACAACCTATTGGTATATCACCAGAATTGAGTGAACCTCAGAGAGGTGGACTATGGGCCCGATTCAGGGCTAAGGTTACCACCTCATCGATTTAATTCTGGATACATTAATCAGGATTAATTCCTGTTCCTGGGCTTTCCTGGTAATGTATGATTGCCAGCACCTGTGGTGACAACTTTCTTATCAGTTACCTAGCTCCCCACAGGTGCTGGCAATCATACATTATCCATACCTCCCAGCATGCCCCTCTCCAGGAGGACACAATGCTCTGTTCCTGGACTTCCCTGGTAACACAGACACTCACTCAACCAACTGTTCACTGCCTGTGACACACAGCTGCACAGTGGTTACCAACAAAAACGGGTTGGGATCATTTGGTCTACAGCATGATGGTCGACAGTCATTAGGTTGACATGGGAAAAGGTCGACATGGTTCTAGGTCGACAGGTCATTAGTTCGACAATGTCTAGGTCGACAGTGAAACGGTCGATGGGGTTTTTCACAGTTTTTTTTTACCTGAATGTCAACACAGTCGACGTGGACACAGTTTAAAGTGCATCGCATCCCCTCACTGCGCTCGCGATGCGTCGGGCACAGTGCCTCGCTATGCTCGGCACACTATTTTATTTTCCCACCACGCCCTAGTGGATGGTAGGGCATGAAATGTCGGCTCCAAAAACAGTGAAAAACCCCATGTCGACCTCTTGACTGTTGACCTAGACAATGTCGAACTAATGACCTGTCAAACTAACGACCTGTCGACCTAGAACCATATCGACCTTTTCCAATGTCGACCTAGACCCATTTCGACCTTTTCCCAAGTCGACCTAATGGTGCGACCTAATGACTGTCTACCAAAATGCTGTAGACCAAATGACCGCATCCCACAAAAACATCCTGAAGGTGCCCATACATCGCACCACTCAATAAGTATGTGCTGCACATAGTTTTTGAACTAGGTCCGGATCGCATTGCACCTCTTCGCACACGAATCACACGCAAATCCAAAATGCATCCAAATAGTGTACCGTGTATGGGCACCAGCACCTTGACTCTCTCATCTCCTCTCTCCTATTTCACCATCGTTAGTTTACAACCTGAGAACTTTTTACAGCTCCCACCGTTACCAGAGATCCAGACCTATAGGGGAGAGAGAGACTCCATACATTAGATAATTAATTAATTTCAACGTAATTTCAAGAGGTCTCTCCCCTTATATAATTCTTACATAAAAATTTCCGCCTTGTGTTTTATTATTTCACCAGATCTACAGTAATTGTAATGGTTACCAACCAATATGCTGACACTGGTATATTTGCTTTAACCCCGGGTCTCAATAATACAGTCATCTAAATTTGTGAAGGACAGGATAAACTATCCATATTATTGTAATCATCTATATAATCCGGCTGTTACAAAACCTTTATACCTATAATATTATAATAATATTTATACCTTGATTTGTTTTCTTTGTGTGATACATTGTTACTATAATTATTTAACAAATACCATAAAAGTTATTTTTTTTTTATATACAGACACTAAGGGCCGCATTTATCAATCAATAGTTGTGGCTAAATCAGGGGATACTTAATATTTGTGGCTGACTCCCCAAAATGGGTGTTTTTAGGGGTTAGCCGCAAATATTAAGTACCCCCCGAATGTAGCAGGGAGTTTTCAGGTTTTTTGAGCAGACATGTGCCAACAGGCGGTATTTGATGCCCTACCATCCACTACGACTTGGCGGGAGAATAAAATAGCACCTGAAGCATGGTGAGCACTTTGACGGTGTCCATGACGATTATGTCGACATTCTGGACAAAAACACGAAAATCTCATGTCGACTTATTGACTAATGTGTCCACCTTCCAACCCATTCGCTCTTAGCCATGTTGACCTATTTCAAATTTTGACTGTTGGTGGTGGTTGACCAAAGGCATATCACCCTTAATTGGGTGGACCCAATGACCAATGACCAGTTGAACTATTGCGTTTAATCACAGAAACATTCATTTTGATTTTGATTTACATGCATGGGGTTAATTCAGGTTGGATTGCTATATACTGTACAGAGAAAAGCAGTACACTTTGAGCAAATAGAGAATAAACGCAAAATTACGAATGAATTGCAAATGCACCGCTAATCGCAATTCATTTGGAAATCCATTTGCAATTCCTGGAACATGATCCGCTGGCTATACTACACCTAAAGATTTATTGTCTGACTGGTTGAAACAAAAATCTGGTAATTTATGGAAGCAGATGACTGTTGACCATTTTCTCCGACATTCTGTAAAATGGACAAAACCGGTCATTCAGATCTCACCAGATTTTTGTTCCAACCAGATCGAACAATAAATATTTAGTTGTATGACCAGCTTACTCAACCCTAAAACTCCTAGGCACGCCTTTCGTTTTTCCAAACACACCCAGAAAGTGTCATGTTTTTGCCCCCAAAAGCCATCTTCCTCTCAGTTAAACAGCTAATGGTTTGCAAGGTAGGGAAGCCAATCTGGTGCATTTTTTCAATCCCAGGAAGCAGGATTGAAAAATACTTGTCATCAGTAAAATAAAAACCTCCCCCTCGCCAACATTAACTTATTTGGAGGACTGGGGCTGGTGGCAGCAGTGCAGTGGAGCCGCCAGGTGGAGGCAGTCAGCAGCTGTGTGAAGGTGCGGCTGTGCCGCCGGGAGGGATCAGACGGGCAGCGGAGGTGCAGTGATGCGACCTGCATACCGTGACCTATGACCAAGTCGCACAGAGCCGAACGCCAGGCTGGGATATGGACGGGCAGCGTCTGAGAGGGTTCAGACGCTGCCCAGCATTAGTCTGCGCTCGAGCGCAGTCTAATCCTGAAATTCCAGGATTGGAAGCTCCAATCCCGGGATTGAATTCCAGGCAATTTTAAGGCCAAATTCCTGGGAATTTTCATTATTTGGGCCTGCGAAGGCGCTTTGTGAATGCTGCTTATGCGCATATGTTTGATAATTGCTTGATTGGCGTATCCTCCAATTAGCTGAATAACCCACATAGAACATTTATAATTTCTATTATACACATATTTGCATAATAAAAACAATTAAATGTATAATAACTTTGTCATTTAGGATTTGGAGCATAAATGATGTAAGTAGATGAGTGGTAGGAATATATGTATCCCATGAATCCCCACATATCGTCTGTTTCTTGCAGTGCCGCACACAGTGATGTGCTATATTTAATCTTTATATGGAGTCCATTGACATAAAACTGTCTATTTAGTTAAATTGATGGAGTAATTGATTGTTTATAATAATGATGACAATGTGATGTTATTTCTCGACGCTAGAACCGGGTACAATAATCATTATGTAATTAACAGCTGTTAATGTCCAATTGAAGATTGTATATTTCCTTCACAAGCGAGTCTCTGAGTCCCGGATCATTGGAATGAAGAACAAGGGATAAGTACAGTGCTAGGTTATACCACGTCCTGGTTCTTTTCATATTAAAAAACAATGCGTTATTTTTTCGTCTGACTTATTAACGTAAAGGCATCCTTTGTAATGCAGAACTATGAAGAAGGGAGGCATTAAGCATCGCATGGCAAGCCTAGCGGAGTTTAATAACACCCTATCTATATATATATATATATATATATATATATATATATATATATTTAAAATGCTAACTACTCCTCACCTCTATGAGGTGAAGTACCACCACTGACCACTAGAGGCCACTCGACAGACCAAATTACTCCTTTGTGTGCTAAAAGATGTCATAACAGAAAGTGAATGCATTTTTGTAGGGACACCGATCTGTTTAAAACTTTCCGGATATGGAGCGAGGGAGCTGTGAAGAGATTGGAGGTAGGAGCAGATAGGGACTGGAAGTGGGGTGGAGAGTTTGTGAAATATCAACTGTCACAGCTCAAAGTGAAAGTAAAAACTGTCACAGCTCAAAGTGAAAGTACATTGCAGAAGCTGTCATTATGACGGGCTTTTAACTAGTTCTTGAATAAATCACAAAGGACAGATCTACCTACAAGAGCTCTCTTTTTCTATAGAAATACTATCGTCGCAAGGGACACTGGGAGGGATCTGATTGGATCCATCTCAGTGCACATTGCAAATATGGGGATGTGTCTTCCTCACACCATCCCCTCGTATGGTTGCAAGGGAATACGCCGGTAGGGGGGCAGGTATTCGGCGGGGCAGTGCGGAGCCGCCACAGGGACTTGGTAAGCTACGAGCTTTGCAGCTTACTGGGTCAATCAGGATGACCCCTTAGTAATATCCGTGCCAGTCTCTCTCATCTGTCGGGGGAAGGGGGGTTTCAAGGAACTCAGAAACCCCCTCTCTGTGTGCTACTGGGTGATAAGTTGCAAATTATAGGTATCATTTAAAAAAGTTTACTTTTCACCTACATGAAAATTTTGAATAATCAGAAGAAGTTTCCGAATGTTCTTGTCAGCCTAGATTTAGGATGCAATTAATTTCCTGGAACAGTGAAAGACAGAAGTATAGTGTGTGGGTCCATCCTACGTGATTTATTGATGTCTGCTACCAATTAAGTGTTCTAGCGCCTGTGGTCAAGGATGGGAGGGTTAAAGTGGTCTGATTAGGATGACATGAATCCAAATGGAAAATCATGGATTACAAACTGTCTCTTTTTATGGCTTGCAAATTACAGGGAGAATTAAAAGGCTTGAACTAAGTGTTTCTTCCCACACCTCGCGGACACGGGCAACTGAGCAGTGTATTGGCTAAGGCTGTCTTCTATCAATAGGTGTCATCCTTAGGCTTGGTGACCTTCACAACAGGACATTGCTGTGCTTGCAGCGGGGTGTATGATCTACAGATGTGTGCGTGTTTACAGGTTTTGTGTTGTATGGTGTGAGAAGTGGGGTGTGACTAAAGCTGGTCATACACTAATCCAATTTGGCAACTTTCCCCCGATCCCTATGGATCGGGCTGAGAAATCTGGTGAATAAGTGGCCAAATAGGATGTGTTTGACATCTGATCCGATCCGGTGTGAGATCCCGCGCACATTGGATTGGAGACGGAGATCGGACCTGCTTGCACGTCTGACCTCTGATACCGGCAGCCTCCTTGCAATCACATGCAAAAGAACCGCATGCGATACAGAGATATAGGGAGGGTGGCGCCGGTGGAGCTCATGTTACAGGAGCCAAGGAGGAGAGAGGGCATGCTACCGACCTCCTCTCCTCCCTCCTCCTGCACCGGGAGACAAGAGCAGTGGCTGTGGCGCAGGAAGCTGCACCTCAGGGGTGAAGAGTCTCCGTCCACATACAGATGGAGACCCTGCGCTCCTCGAAAAATGGCCGTCACTTTAAAGGAGACCGTGCAGATCCTGGGAGTGCTGTGGCAACTCCTGGCCATGAGCATGTAACCCCCCCACAAACGTGTATATATATAGGTAGATAGAAAAATAGATTAGAAAATAAAAAATTATAATAAAAATAACAAATGAATGAAAATAATAAGAATAAAGTACAAAAATAATAATAATAAAACAACCTTGACAGCTGTGGGGGAAAAAAAAAAGGGGGGGGGGGTGTATACAGCTCCTTGTGGAGTCAAGTGAAAGACGGTGGGGTGCTCTGTGCTGTTCCTACCTCTTGTTATTATGCCGAGCAGTGCGGGGGTGGGCCAGTCTAAGCAGGGATCTTCTGCGGCTGCTGGCTTCCCTCTGGCATGGTTTTGATGGGCAGCATGGACATCCGCTGGTGGGTGACAACACCCAGCTACTCCGTCTCCGGAGTTGGTGCTCGGCTCTGATTGAAGTCTCGGGATGTCCGCTTTGGTCTTCAAATTGCGGGATCTACATGTTTCGTGCCATAGGCACTTTTTAAATCTTTCATTTAGCTGCAAACTAGGCTGCGCAACTTTTTAATGCAGATGAAACCCATAGCTGCAATGATTTTGCTTTTCAATTAAAAAACCATTAAGGTAACACAGGTTTCAAAGGAGGTTAATGTGTCTTTCAGTTCGCACCTCCAGCGAAAAGCAGGGAAAATTCCTATTTTAATGTCAAAATTTAAATTAACATTAAAAAAATGAGGGTTGCCAAGACCATCCGGCCCTGGTTTGCCTATTAACAACTATATGCCACATTTTTAATACAGAGAGCAGTCTAGTGTTCTTTATACCATACAGAGACATTCCAGTGACAAATGGTCTGGTGACCTCTATACAGGACAGTGAGAATTCCAGAAACCACTTTCCAATACAGAGAGCATTTCAGTGACATACTGTATAATACCAAAGGCATCATCTGGGTTTTTGGTGTCTAAGTCGACATGGACAATATATAAGGGGTACCACGTCCCCTCGCATGGCTCGCTGTGCTTGTATTCTACCTCTATGCCCACTTGGATATTAAAGTATGAACTAAGTTGGCACCCTTGCTGTATAGCTGTGGATATTCTCCCACTCAGGGGAGCACCTATAGCTGTGGGTGTGTACGGTGGCTGGCGGTAAGGCAAATCCATTAGGCAGCATCGTTACCATGCAGTTCCTCCTGTATGCACATGCACAGTGTTAAAATATCAGTCCCCGGTGCGAACACGCCAGGGGCCGAGTCAATCGGTACTATGCGGTTGCGTAATGTGAACAAGGAGCACTACAGGGTGGCGTAATGTGAAGGAAGGAGCTCTACAGGGTGGCGTAATGTGAAGGAAGAAGCTCTACAGGGTGGCATAATGTGAACAAGGAGCACTACAGGGTGGCGTAATGGGATGCAGTGTAAATCCCGACGGTCAGGATCCCGGCGTTCAAAATCCCGACGCCGGAATCCCGACCGCCGAAATCCTGACACTTTCTCCCTCCAGGGGTGTCCACAACACCCCCGGAGTAGAAATAAATTAGTGTGCCGAGCGTAGCGAGGCACCGGGCCCGCTGCGTGGTGAGCGCAGCGAGACCACAAGGGGGGCGATCCACATCCCCCCTTGTCGGTATTCCGGCGGCGGGATTTTGAACGCCGGGATTTAATACTGAATCTGGCGTAATGTGAACAAGGATTACTACAGGGTGGCATAATGTGAACAAGGATTACTACAGGGTGGCATAATGTGAACAAGGATTACTACAGGGTGGCATAATGTGAACAAAGATTACTACAGGGTGGCATAATGTGAACAAGGATTACTACAGGGTGGCATAATGTGAACAAGGAGCACTACAGGGTGGCGTAATGTGAAGGAAGGAGCTCTACAGGGTGGCGTAATGTGAACAAGGAGCACTACAGGGTGGCATAATGTGAACAAGGAGCACTACAGGGTGGCGTAATGTGAAGGAAGGAGCTCTACAGGGTGGCCAGGTATACATACATATACTAGGAATTTGTTTTGGATTGCTGTGTAACAGCCACGTAGGTAATAAGCAAACAGTGACAGTACAGATATATATGGCTGGCTGAACTGTTGCTATTTATTCACTTGAATATCGGAAGGTACCGCAACTGTTGTACGGCTGTTTTGGAGACTTAGAGTGCCAGCTATTTCCCTTATCTATCTATATATATATATATATATATATATATATATATATATATATATATATATATATATATATATATATATTATGAACTAAGACATTCCAGTGACAAATGGTCAAAGATATGTACCCTGGGAAGGGTTAGGACACGGACAAGGGGGATATATATTTTCTGAGCTGCACAGCACCTTTCGGCGGCGCCACTTGGTCGCTGCAACAGCCAGATAGGTAAATGCAAGTAACAGTAGAGATACAAGACATGACAGGGGAGACACGGGGTACATAGACACAGATCCTAGGCAGTCACGAGGCAGCAGTGGTAGGGGCTCAACAGGCCATCAGCGTCTGTCCCACGGTGAAGCTGCTGGGTGTAGCAGCCGGTGAAGCCGGCACGGCCGGGGATCCCTCTGGCCGGGATCTTCCTGTCCCCAGGCCAATGAGAGATCTGGGGGTGCCGTGGCTGTGGCGCCGCCTGTCTCTGACCAGAGCATGCCGCACCCATGCCAGGGACCCACTGTGCACCTCCGCACTCTCTGTCGCCCCCTGTATCCTCCCCGTCCTCCTACTGTCCACGCCACGCTGAGCGCCCCTTCTCCGGGGGGCCGGGAGTTCTGAGGATGGAGCTCTCCTGCTTGCGAACATCCCCGGCCCCCACCGGATGTTATCTGAATAAAGAGCAATAGATTGTAGTGTAATGTGAATTAGGGGTACTTTTGTGTGGCCACTTCCCCTCCCAGCAAGAACACATCCCTTTTTGGGGCACGTACTGTCCAGGTTTTGAAATAATGGGGGATGGGGACGCCAATGTTCTTGCTGACACAGGGCACCAAAGTGAGGTTTGCTCTGGGTGAGGGCAGTGACAGATTAAGGTCCACATTGGCCTGGAGCTGAAAACTACCAAGGCCTATTGTGCACCAAGGCAGGGTGTGTGATCATGGCATTATGACTAATGATGTGGAGGGCGAGATCAGTGCTGTGGGGGCAAATGCCTAAGGCTGCCTAGTGGTGGCGCCGGCCCTGGGAGGGCGTGATCAGTGCTGTGGGGGCATGGACTGCGTAGGGTTTCAGAGGCAGAACTACCATTGGATTTAGTATCCATTTTCGGACGCAGCATAGTGTGCACTGGAAAAGGGGACGTAGTCACTCAAAAGGGAGCATGTCCTTAAAATGACAGGGGTAGTGAGGCAGACTGAGGTGGGGATGCTACCACATAGACAGATGCTGACGCTGACATACACTGACACACCTACACAAAGATGCTGACACAATGACACATGGAAGCTGACACAGATGCGTACACTGACACATTGGCAGATACTGACACATAGACTCTGACACACTGACGCTGACACACAGAGATTCTAATACCAAGACACTGACACACTGATCTGCAGACAGATGATGACACGTTAAAGCTCAGATACTGACACATGGACTGACAGATGCTGACATATGTCAAATGCTGACATGCAGACACTGACAGATGATGACACAGACTCCAGCACACGGACTCCAACACATGAACAGATGTTGACACACGAATACAAGGAGGCTGACACATGGAAAGATGAACACTGACACACTGGTAGACGCTGATATATGGACACACATATACTGACACATGGATGCTGACACACAGAAAGATGCTAACACATGGTCACCGATACACTGCCAGGTGGACGATGACGCACTGACATCCATTGACATAGATGCTGACACACAGTCAGATGCTGACACATGGACAGATGCTGACAAACTAACCCCATCACACAGATAGACGTGACACATAGACAGATGCTGGTGCCAACACATAGACATATGTTGACACACGGACCAGGGGAAACAGGGGGAAGGGGGGTTGCCAGGGCCACTGGAAAAATGTGTATATTTAGAGTCTCCGCTGGAATGCGGCACAGGCAGGGAGGTGAGAGAAATCCTGTCACTGCAATGCCGATGCCATTTCAGGAAATACCTTTACGCCAATGGCGCCAATCTATCCACCGGCACAGCGGGCGGGGAAGGGAGGGGGTATGTGTTGAAGTCAGATGAGACAGAGTTTGGGACACTGATTTTTTTCCCATTTTCTATAAAAGAATAGAGCTTTACAGATGCTGTGGGCCTGTTTGGAGAGTGGGCCTGGAGCTGCATCCGGCACATAGTTAATCCGGCCCTGGGTGAGGGGTGATGGGTATTACTGGATTACTGGGTTCTATGCAGGGAGAAGAGTGCTGGGCCAGAGGCAAAACTGGCGCAGGAATTCAAACAAGAAAAAGAGAAGAATGTCTTCTATGTGGTGCACCTAATAGGCAAAATTATAGACATAAAATTTAACCTTTATTTGATTTATTAAAAGATAAAGCGGCGGAATATTGACAAACAGTGAAACATATAACACAGACAGTGTTTTTAAAAGAGGATATAGAATCTATCCTCATTCAGTGTGGCCCAATTCCCTTGGAATCCCCTCAGTAAAATAAACAGGCAAAGAACAAATGCAGTATATGTAGTGTTAATGCTTCACTTTATTGCCTGTTGGTAGTTTGAGATGTGTACACTTGGCTTATGTAGCCTGCAATCTAAGGCTCTTTTATATTATGCCCTTAACACAGTATAGTATATTCCCCACTGAGTGAGCGACTAAACAGATCTGCCACTATCTGTGTCGCTACCCCTGCCTGGGGAAGAGAAGGCTAAAATGCTGTAGCCCAAGTTGATGGTTAATCAAGGGTTAAATAGCACCCGTGAGTGTGGTGAACTCGGTGTATATTCTTACAGTCACAATTTAACTGGGGGCTTTATGCCTATATAGTAGGTGGCAACTAGTGAGAACTGCCACTTCTCCTCTAGCTCCACACTGCTGTCAAAGGCAGAATTGATCGCGGCTGGATAGTAAAAGGCTAGATGGGTTGCGGCATGTGAATATTAGTGCCGCTTGTCCCCTGTCTGTCTAGGAATATCACACGCTAACTAGACTTGTAATAAGGCTGTGCAGAGTCAGACGAGCGGCGGCGAGTCTCCTACAACGCCGTCCGTCTCACCGTCTGCTCTGAAAGTAAGCGCACTGTCAGTGACAGCCAAGTCAGGCAGAGCTAGACGGACTGCGGCGTGTCTGATACAGCGCCGTTCGTCCCCTGTCTGCTAAGGAGTTTAGTCCGCTACGGTGTAGACGTCACACACCGTGCGGCTAAGGAGCGTGAGAGCAAGCCCAGTGGAAACTGGCGTTCGCTCTATCCTAACCGCAGCACTAGTACACATTCAAAATACAATAATCATGGGGAAGGGAAGAGGGAGTCACACACTGCCATTCGGTCAGTGTACACTTCGCAGAGTGAGCTTCATCAGGACCAACCTGGTAAGCCTCCGGAAGCTCATTATATACCTGCTATCTGATTGCTTATTCAGACAAGGTGTTGCAGGTGGGTGTTTTCACATGTCCATTCTTAGATCACTCACCCTGAAGGTGTGGGTGTGGTCACTCACACTCTATGCTAGCTGGATTGTTTCTCAGGTAGCGTACACACTACAATTTAGCAAGAAATTGGGCAGATATAAAATGTTGCCACAAATTTGTATATTACTCAGAAGAGAGAAAATATATATATAGAGACAAGAGACTGTGCCTTGGACTGATGTTTTAAGTCCTGCACCTGTATTGAAAAAATGTGTGCTGCGAAAAGATAGAAGAATAAAACGATTTTAATAATGAGGATATGCTCATTATCAGTGGGGTATCCCAAATTATATGGATGTTCCTTGCCATCCTGGTGGCATTGTCTTACTGCTCAGCTCTGCTGAATGAAACCTTGTATGTTCATCCCCTGTCGGGGGTAATGTGTCATGTGATGTTTTACTAATCAGCCGACTAGATGTTGATTTATTAATTTCATGCACAGATTTGTTGTCACAAGGAAAACAATTTATTAGAGTGAGATAATTCCTGTACACCGAGGTGCCGACACGTGTGTTGCGTAGCCACTTATGTGTTCCAAGCAGCTATGCTGGGATACAAATAATGGCCAAAGAGTAACATAATTTTACTATCCAGCCGCGATCAATTCTGCCTTTGACAGCAGCGTGGAGCTAGAGGAGAAGTGGCAGTTCTCACTAGTTGCCACCTACTATATAGGCATAAAGCCCTCAGTTAAATTGTGACTGTAAGAATATACACCGAGTTCACCACACTCACGGGTGCTATTTAACCCTTGATTAACCATCAACTTGGGCTACAGCAGTCTAGCCTTCTCTTCCCCAGGCAGGGGTAGCGACACAGATAGTGGCAGATCTGTTTAGTCGCTCACTCAGTGGGGAATATACTATACTGTGTTAAGGGCATAATATAAAAGAGCCTTAGATTGCAGGCTACATAAGCCAAGTGTACACATCTCAAACTACCAACAGGCAATAAAGTGAAGCATTAACACTACATATACTGCATTTGTTCTTTGCCTGTTTATTTTACTGTGGGGATTCCAAGGGAATTGGGCCACACTGAATGAGGATAGATTCTATATCCTCTTTTAAAAACACTGTCTGTGTTATATGTTTCACTGTTTGTCAATATTTCGCCGCTTTATCTTTTAATAAATCAAATAAAGGTTAAATTTTATGTCTATAATTTTGCCTATTAGGTGCACCATATAGAAGACATTCTTCTCTTTTTCTTGTTTGAATTCCCCGCCGTGTCCAGTGGTAGCACACCCTCCCGAAATTATTATTAAAATAATACCATACTGAGGGTCCTATTAACATTAATATCTTATTTTCCTCTGCGACTGACTCCTCCCCCTCCCCCGTTCCCTGGTATAAAACTGGCGCAGGTGCTTGGGGGGCACCTACCAAAATCTTGCCACGGGCATCACCTTGGTTAGGGCTGACTCTGATATGTTGCATGGTTATGTTTTATTTTCAGACAATACAAACATTCCTAAAATGACATTTTTAAAATCTATTGAATCCTAAAACATGGATTGAAATGTAAAGTAAAACAGCTTATTGGTTGTGTATATTGTATATCTATAAGTGAATTATGTGTATTTTCGTGTTTTTGTTATTACAATTAAGAAGAAAAAAAGATATGAGTAATGTTAGTGGATGACGTTCTACTCCGTGTAAAAACAATGAAACCTTTACAATCAACTATGTATTGTATACTTTACTGATGGGAAATAATTGGAAATGACTGTATCCTAATAATAATGTGTAACACTGATGTGAGATTATGGGCCTTATTCAGGTTCATGCGCTCGCATGCACATACTCAAGCACTCATACAAGAAACAAACACACGCACGCATCCGGCGGAGTCACGCCTATAGTGCTTGCGAAATCCTTCGCACGCAACTATAACAAAAGGGGAGTGGACTTACATTGCGCGTACGTAAAACTGTTCGCTCGCTCCCACACATTTTCTTACGCACGCGCACCACAGTGTGCAAAAGAACATGCTCTGCTCCCGAATATGTGAGTTGACACATGTCGACTAATGTTGAGAGGGCCAACATGCTAAACATAGCAGAGTAGAAATGAAAATAGTGGTGGTTTGTTACATAAGGCCAATTTATAATGGTGTAATTTGTTTGGTTTTATCGCATTGGTTTCTTAAAATTCACCTTACCAACATAAGAAGTTTGTGTCTGCTAACACTTGATTGCTGTTGGTATGCAATCAGAAGTTGTGCTGAGTTAATTGTCTCCCGACATCAACCATGTATTGGTGTCAATGGTGCGCAGGTGCCATTGATTTAGGTATTCCGTGCGTGTGTTTGGTCCGTACGAATGAGCAGTTCACAAACAGTATGGTGTGCGAAACTGAAAACCTGCTTTGAGCTTGCGAAAGCTTTTGAGTTTGTGGGGAACAATCCCTCTTGCACTCATGCGAAAGCAAACCCACCACTCACAGTGAACGCCCATGTGTACGCCCAGTTTTGCTCATTATAAAGGTCGCGCCTATGCAAACGCCCACAGCACGCCTACTTCCTAAGCACTCGTTCAGATGGCTAAAACTACTCGGAAGATTGCTTGCGAATAGTGTTTTCTCAACTTGCACATGCGCAATGCGTTAGCTGCACATGCGCAATGGGAGCAGCAAGATGAAACATGCGAATTCGCATGCGAACGCGCCAAGGGCCTATGTGTAATGCTGAGGTATGATTGTGTGTGTGTGTGATACTGTGTAACACTGATGTGTGATTATGTGTAATACTGAGGTATGATTGTGTGTGTGTGTGATACTGTGTAACACTGATGTGTGATTATGTGTGGGATGTATTAATATACATCGCCGCCCTTCGCCTGACAGCCGCCGCGATGCTGCCGCATATGTACTAACATATGCGGCTAGCATCGGGTTGCAGTGACTGAGACCCCCGCGATACCTTTGATGTGGTCTGCGGGGGTCTCCGTCACCTCCCGGCGGCTGCCAGTGTCCCCCTGCGTCTCCTCCTCCCCCCTGCAGCCGGATGTCCTGCCGGCTGTGACACCTGCTGGGGGAGGAGGAGATAAGGAGGATGGGAGGGGCGCACGGACGGCGGGCGGCGATAGAAGCCCATAGGCTTCTATAGGGTATAACCACCCCAGAGGGTGGCGATACCCTGCCAAGCGAAAACGGGGCGGACGGTTAATGGTAAATAGGAAAATGCGGTAAAACCCCCGTTTTACCGCATTTTCCCTTTTAGTACATCCCGCCCCTTGTGTTATGCTGAGGTATGATTGTGTGTGTGACACTGTGTAACACTGATGTGTGATTATGTGTAATGCTGAGGTATGATTGTGTGTGTGATACTGTGTAACACTGATGTGTGATTATGTGTAATGCTGAGGTATGATTGTGTGTGTGATACTGTGTAACACTGATGTGTGATTATGTGTAATGCTGAGGTATGATTTCGTGTGTGTGTGTGTGTGATACTGTGTAACACTGATGTGTGATTATGTGTAATGCTGAGGTATGATTTTGTGTGTGTGTGTGATACTGTGTAACACTGATGTGTGATTATGTGTAATGGTGAGGTATGATTGTGTGTGTGTGATACTGTGTAACACTGATGTGTGATTGTGTGTGTAATACTGTGTAACACTGATGTGTGATTGTAGAGGTTATTCTGATCGGAGCGGCCAAACGTGCGTACGTTCACTATTAACGTACGCTAGCCGTACGCGGCCGTTAGGGTTAGGTCCACCCACAAATCAGCCGCTTACGTACGGGCAGAAATACCGTAGAAGGGGAGTGGCGTACAAATGAGCGTACGGCAACGTACGCGGACGGCCCAGCCCTTGCACTCCGACAACAGGCGTACAACTGAGCGTACGGCGCCGTTTACGGACGTCTTTCGTCCGTCTCCCCACCGACTTCTTGCGGAGATCTGAGCGTACGCCAGTTTGCACGGACGGGTCCCTATTGCTTTCAATGAAAAACACAGCTTATGTCACCGCTCGTGAGAGTGAGCGTACGTCCGTGTACGCTGCCATACTCTTCACATATATGGACCTGCAAATCTTGCCTTTCAACTATAATTATGAAAATTAATTAATTGATTGAATTAATTAATGTGCAAAATAGTGGCCATGGGCTTAAAACATTGCTGAAACATCCTTTGTAGGTGTTAGATGTGGTTTATGTTATTGTATCATAAATACAAAACCTATGTTTGTATTAGAGTGAACACGTTGACACATGTCGACTTGTGTAGATTGAGTGTGCTACTGTGTAAAGTCTATGAAAGCACGTAGTGAATGTGTATAACTGTTTATCAAATACCTACCTTAGCATATATAAGCAGGTCTTAAAAAGATTCTTACCTTAAATTAAACCAACCTTTAAATGTAGATAAGTACAGTATAGAAAGATAAGCTTCCAATGTGTTAGAGTGCTGTGTGTGGCTTGCAGGTAGTGAAATCATGGTTTGGACTTAATAGACTGCAGCATTGCTTATTACATTCAGGTGTATGTGTTTGGTAGTAATCAGCGTAAATTAGCAAACCCAGGCGCACGCTGGCATGCGGTATCTGTAGGGGTGGTTTGAGATGGCGGTTGGCAGCCGCCTGTTTGGTGTCCGAAATGAACGGTGCTTTAGTCGATCGTGCGGTAGTAGCACCGCTCATTTTTGGTGCACACCCCCGTGTACGCCCATATTTACGCCCATTTTCCCTCATTATTTCGGCCGCTCCCCTCATCACGCCCCTATGCCGCCCCCAATGCCCGTACACTCGCGTACAGGTTTTTTCGCACGTAGAGACCCGTCCGTAAGCGTTGTGGAGTGGTCGCGCCTGCGCATTAGCGAATTTACGCATGCGCAGATCATGAAAAACCCCGGGACGTACGCGTACGGCCCGGCCGCTCCAACCAGAATAAGGCCCTATGTGTAATGCTGAGGTATGATTGTGTGTGATACTGTGTAACACTGAAGTGTGATTATGGCTAATGGGCCCTACACACATGCCGATGTGTGCAGGGCTACCTAGCTGCGCTATGTCGGGCTGTGCTGCGCCGCTATCGCCTAGCACACAGAGCTGACAGCCCACACACAGAGCGAGCTGTCAGCTCTGTGTGCTAAGCGAGCGGACAGCACCAGTGTTCTCCGGTGGGAGAACACTGCCGATGCCGAGATTGATGGACACTGTCCGTCAATCTCGGCCACCGATAAAGACGCGCGCCGATGCAGATACAGCCCCCACACATATACCGATGTGAGGGCATTTGCTAAGCGACTTTGCAAAACTAAGCAAAATCGCTTAGAAAATGCCTTAATATCGGCATGTGTGTAGGCCGTATTAGTCTCTACATTGTAAAACAACTTTAATACTGGATGTAGACATTTTAAACTGATTTTCACAAATCACAGCAACAGCCCAGCATGGCCTGATGTGGTCATAGTGGCAGTTGGAGGCTGCTGTGACATCATAATGCTTATGGAACACGAGGCCTTGCTGTGGTTCCAGAGTTTCTTGTCTGTTGGACAGATAGGAAGTGGGAGAGGAGCAGCTTTACTAATTATCCGAATTTGTAGCTGAGAGGACACTGAACATGGAGAAAAGAAGGGGGCCCATCCAGTGGGGGCCCACCCAACCTGAGAGCGCTGCTTTCATATCTTGCCCTGGAAATAGAAATTGTCCATCACTGATGTTTATGATGAAAAATTTAAAAGGACCCCATGCCTACGGTCTGCTGCTGGAGATCCACACGGAAGTACGGGAGAAGACTTGTGTATGTGACATTGCAAACGCCATAATAACCAGACGTCTGACAAAGTATGCAGCGAGATTCACATCGCACAACGCCATTTCCAGCTCCTACAGTTCTCTGGTGGACACCGCGCAGCTCAGACACATGGCTTGGACTAAGCCACAACCCCCAAACCCCAGAGAAGGACCACAGGCATCCGGGACATCCGACAACCAACAGCCTTCACTTCCAGATCCCTCTGATACCGACATCAGCGGCCGGAGGAGGAAGCCGATACTGCGCACGGGCTGTTATGTTCCGTATGAGGAGGAACCGCCCCTTCTCGGGTACATCTAGGGAAGACGGCCATAACACAGAGGCAGCACTGGGGACGCTGAATACAGCTCTAGTGTACAAGAACATGGAGTCCCAGTAGCTGACGGACAAGAGGAAAGCCATATTTACTGACTTGTATCACTTTTACTGACTAACTGCATTAGTAATAAACCTTTGATGCATTATGGCGGTGTGGGAAGTAGTAATATGACCGGAAATATGTTGGTTTGTCAGTTTGTTTGTATTGTTGTTATACAGTAAGTGCTGGGATCAATGTGATAGTAACAATGTCCTGGTGTCTGCGGCCTACTATCACTTCAGTACTAGGCCTGGGAACTGCTTGCGGCTGGACTAAGCCGCGCCACTCATGTAATCAGGTAACAGATGCATGTACTCACCCACTGTGTGATAGGTGAGATTACTGTACTGTATAACATGCGCTACCTGCCACTGCTGGGACTGCACCTACAATTGGGGGATGCATTGTCTGGCCTACTGATAACGTCTGTGGTGTGTTGTCCAGGCCTACAGACAGTTTTTTTCCATCTACAAAAAGCCAATTATTTTTAACACCGTCAATGTCAGTTCTCATTCACTTGTAATTCTGTAACTCACACAGGATTCACATTACAAACCGCATACACCTGAATAGCTCGAGGTTCAAAGTGTTTAATAAATATATTCACAGTCCACAAAACAAGGTAAATAGCAGCATATATTTGTGTGTGTGTGCCGATGAATCCAGTACACCCATATTCTGTGGCACTAAGTATATCAGGGTGTTGCTGCATGGCACAATGTGTATCAAGGTGTTACTGCCTAGCACTAAGGGTATCAGGGAATTACTACCTCACACTATGTATATAAGGAGCATTAAAGGGTGGCATAATGTGAACAAAAAGCACTATGGGGTGGCATAATATGAATAAGGAGCAGTAGAGGGTGGCATATTGTGACAAAAAAGCATTATGGGTTGTTGTAATCTGAAAAAGGAAGAATATGGTGTGGCATAGGCCCTTATTCTGGTTGACTCGCAAGGCTGCGAATTTCGGAATGTCAGAATGTTCCGGCAGTCAGAATGTTCCAACAGTCGGTATCCAGGATTGCATACCTCCTAAGCTGGAGACTTTTGTCTCCACCACGTCTCTTCTCGCACAGTATTGGGGATCTACAAGACAGCTGCAAACGCATGGTGCATCAGTAAAACAGATTGGAGGACAGAACTCCCTGGGTCCTAGTGCTCAGCATGTATACACAAGATCAGTCATGCACAAGACAGTTGGAGGCTTACAGGAATACATCAGCCCTTCTGTGCACCTTGGTGCTGAAGTTGTGCCATTGTTGGACGTACAGTTCGGAGTGGAGGCCTCTGGCCTGGTTTCTGGGTAGCCGTTCGGTGCCGCAGGCAACAAGTGTTAAAGGTTTCAGCATGGAAGCAAGTCTGAATCTGCAGTCTTGATCACAGGGACTCAGAAGGAAACAAGGCCTCGATTCAGACCTAACCGCTGGACTGCAACTTATTACAGTCCAGCGATCAGTTAGCCACCGCCAGTGAATGTGATCGCAGCTGTGTGAAGAGGGAGAAATCCGTCTGAACCACCCCAAGTGCATGATGAACGCCAGTATTCCAGATTAGTAGCCAGACCTGGTGATGAATCATCTTGTCACAGAGCAGACTGGAGTTCTGACTGAAATATATCAAATATAAACGACCGTATATACAGGGCCATCGAGAGGTGGGGGAAAGGGTACTCTTCCAGTGGGGGGAGAGATGACAGGCTGCCACAGCACAGCCTCTCTCTGCAGCTCAGCACACGCGGTACAGTGCCGTTTTCTGAGCTGGGGAGAAAGACAACTGCAGCGGCAGCCTCTCATCTCTCTCCCTCTTGTTTATTTATTTTTTTCCCACTGGGATGTGGCCACACCCCCTCCTGGAGACCACACCCCAACCCAGTAGCCACGCCCCTCCATTTTACCGGTTCCCGGACGACCTGTCGGCGCCCCTGAATATATAGATCGATTAAACAAACTATTATCAAATCATTATTTTGAAAATCATTTAATCATTTTTTAAATATAAATATTCAATATTACCAACAAAATTCATATCTTTTGATAATTGAATGTTAATAATTAAGAAGTGTAAGAAGTGTCCTACAGAAAACATTAAAAAAATCTCTCTTTTTTTCTCTCTCTCTACAGTATATATAATTGTATATAGTATTTGTGTATGACAAGAAGCGCTGTCTCGGAGCAGTTTACCTAATAATTGATTTCATAGCTGTGTCTTTCATTTATCATGTAAACCAAACACTGTACAGGTGATGGATGCGTATCAGATAGCTGACGCTCTAGAGCAATTTATCTTCCCAATCGGAGCCTTTTGAGGGTTCCTAATTTACAGTACTTTTAGGATCGCTGTGCGAGGTAATCATGCATGAAATATTGTTATTTTACATGTACATGTGTGAGTACCTCTCGGAAACCCCCTCGTCCTCTTGTAATTCATGCCTCCAGGCCTCATTTAATGCCAAAGCAGTTCAGATCAAAAGACAATTTCCCCCCCTTTCATCCCTGGACGTTGCTTCGGACACTGTGCATAATTCACGACAAGCCGGAACCTACACAAACACTGCTTAGCAAAGGGCGTCATTTTTAACCCGGCCTCTACGGCTTTATTTAAAGACTTTTAATGTGTGTCACCCGCAATCCAGAAATAAAACGTTAAGCCTGACAGAAATGCCTCTATTTCCCGGTGGCCTTGAGAATACTGCTCTGGGCTATGTCCTCATCTCCAATGGGCAGCAGATGTGAAAAGTCTATTGGGAACCGGTACTTGGAATTTCATCAGCGTCCATGAGTGACCTCTCTTTCTCATGCACATTGATAGACGTGATAAATCATCTGTACAACAAACTCTAATTATCGTTTGTGTGGCCTGGGTGCCTCTTAACCAACGCAATCCTTACACTTTCCTTTATTGCTGGTAGAATTCCGTCCGCGTGTCATGATTGGTTTGTCCACACCCAGGTCCCCTGAGGCTTTAGCCTTAAATTAGTGTGAATTCAGGAGTTAAAGCACTCCATTAAGTCATATTATAGTCTATGCCGAGCTAAATTTAATTCTGGAGCTGCTCGGCCTAAGACCAAATTTGATTAGGTCAGAATTGTGCCACGCCGAATTGACGTAGTTGTATCAAATAATACCTTAATGATTAGAGGTCAGCAAAATTTCATGGTTTACTGCCCTAATTTCCCTGGGGTATATTAATGCAAACGGTGTTGTTGATAGTAATTTAAAATACAAAAAAAATCATTGTAAAATACTTAACAAAGCAAAATGGAATAAATAACGTAAGGTTTGCAATTACTAATGTTACAACCAAATGGTATGAACGCAGTTCAAGCTGCATAAACATAATTGTTTTAGTTCATGGATTGATGTTTAAGTAAGCAGATGCTTTGAATAAAGGACTTTAATTACATATGATACATAGGTGTCTCACAGCCATTCTTTGTTCTATTATATCAGTAATTTTAGGCGTTGTGTGGTTCCCTGTAATAACTGTAATCAGCGTTCTGTTATTTATGGGGAAAAAAGGTTTTGGGCCAGATGTACTAAGCTTCAAAAGGGATAAAATGGAGAGCGATAAACAGCCAGCCAATCAGCTCCTACCTGACATGTCACAGACTGTGTTTGAAAAATGTCAGGCAGGAGCTGATTGGTTGGTTGTTTTTCACACTCCATTTTATCACTTTAACATTGGGTCTCGTTTCTAAGAGTGAGGGTGAAATGTAATAGGATGAGAGATGCAGAAAGTGAGAGATTTGCTAAGAATCTCCATTTTTTTTCAAAGCGGCAATCATTTACACTGCAAACTGGATTTGCAGTGTAAATGATTGCAGCTTTAACAAAACTGGAGATTTCTTATCAAATCTCTCACTTTCGGGTAAAGAAGTATTTGTGGCTTCCCATCATAACTGAACCTAAGAATGAAATATAAATACAATACTGTATATACTTAATTTAAAATGTTTTTTTTTTTTTCACGATGAAAGCTTTTGGTCTAGGGGGGTGCCATGAATTTTTTTTTTTTTTTAAAGTTAAGGAAGCACTCATCTAGTACCCTACATCGTTCCGTGTGTAGGGACATTAGCGATAGGGGTGTGCGGCCCCTCACATCGCTATCGTCCGGCGATTAAGATCCAGCATGCTAGCTTATTCTAGTTAATCGCCAGTCAGGTCCAGTGATCTCACCGGAACACACTGGCCCTGACAGATCGCTCAGCAGACATCGCTGTGCAGTGCTCTATGCTGAGCGATCTAGCAGCGCTCCGATCGCTCAGCTAAATCTCCCCGTGTGTAGCCCCTTTAGCCTTCGTTTTGACAGGCTTTTAAGTAGTTTAGTTCTAAACTTCCAAATCTGCTGCTAACTTTGAAATGTTCCTGGCTTCAGTGTGAAACATTGGGGCTTTGTTCAAAGCCAGAAGCAGCCAGTCAGCAATATGCTCAGAAGCTAAGAAGATTTCCTTGGCATGCAGTCTTGTGTTTCAATGGTCAGCCGGTAAGAGTGACTTGTGTAGACTCAATTATTTTCAATACAGTGGCCCGGACAAGACTCACCCCTGCTATTCGGCATTGTGCAAGCAGCAAGTATATAAAGCTGGAGCAGGACCAGTTCACAACTGGAGTCTTTTCAGGTCTCTCTGTTGTTAAAGACGGTCTGTACAGAGCATCTGCTGGGATGCAGCATCTTTGTAGGAAGGATTTGCTGGTTATCTGTGGTGGAGGCTCCTGAGGATCAGAGATAACATGTTTATTGAGAGACTTTCATTAATGTGCAGGGATCACTTTCAGCAGTCACACAGAATGGAACAGCTTTATCTGGTCTAATAGCTGTTGTGTAAGTTAATGTTTCACTTTATTTTAGACACTTGGAAGAGATAACGCCGCTCCAGATACCCCCTAGCGTGATGCGAGTTTGTTCCCATCAGGGAATTAGCAGAGATGTTATTTCTCTCCTGGGTTCCATTCTAATGTCAATTCTTGTTTAAACCGACAAGATAGAGGGATCACATATATTTCATTAATTGTATTTGTCGAAGAAATTAATCTGCACTTTGAGCTGCGCGAGGCAAGCTGAGTACCGGCGATAACACCAATCGCAGACAGGGCGACAAATAGGGGTATTCTGCGTCCGCCAGGAATGATAACATGACAGGTTTTCACATCTTCAGACAGTGATGGAAGAAAGTATTTATTATTTATTTATTACCAGTTTCTTATATAGCGCATACATATTCCACAGCGCTGTACAGAGAATATTTGTACAGTCACATCAGTCCCTGCCCCAGTGGAGCTTACAATCTATATTCCCTACCACATGTACACGCACACACAGACATTCTAGGGTTAATTTTTTGGGAGCCAATTGACCTACCAGTATATTTTTGGATTGTGGGAGGAAACCGGAGTACCCGGAGGAAACCCACGCAAGTGCGGGGAGTATATACAAACTCTACACAGTTAGGGCATTCTGCAGGAGACTCCCTGAAATAACAGCAATCTCCCTCTCTCCCTCATTAGTCTAGCAATCTCCCTCATGTCACCTAGCCCACATTACACGGTTACATTTTTTTGGGAAAAGGAATGAGAGATAGATACATTTACACTGAACCATCAGCACCATTTCCCAGCACTTTACCAAGTATCTCTTACTAACTGCTTTGGGCTCATCTACATTTGGGTATAAGTCATTTGAAAAGATTCCTCTCAGATGTAGCAGTACACACCCACGCGTCTAGGTGCCACGTTCACAATCTCTATTCACAATCTCTCCATATATGGAACTAGACACGCCCTTTGGGTGGAGCAAGACACGCCCCCTCAATGGGGCCCTATGCAAAATTCTACCACCAACTATAATCTCCCTGAAACTAATTTTCAAAGTAGGCAAGTATGAGGGCCATGGAGGGGATAGAACCCATAACCTCGGCGCTGTGAGGCGGTAACGTTAACCATTACACCGTCCGTACTGTCCGTGTGGAACTGAAATATCTACTCACATGGCACAACTCAGACACATACTGCCCAATTATCTGCCAGCTATCATCATAGCATACTGTACATCTCTTTCTCTCTCACACATGCACAAACACAGAGGCAATCACAAGGTAGCAGACTAGCTTCAGAAGCATTTGCTTTGAGCTGGCTTATTAGTAGGTAATAAAAGTATAGTATAGAGTGGACCATGGTGCAAAATAGGTCACTATAGCGGCTGGCATGCACTATATCCTGTCCAAACCAGGAGGTGCAAATAACACAAACAAGGGAACATGAAGATCAGCATCACTTGACCCGGTAATGCTGATCACCATGCTCACTTCAGGAGGAGTCTGGATCGTGCACAAAGGCTTCTGTAACAGTGGCGTAACTATCGTCCCGCAGCCCCCGCGAGGGTATGTGGGCGCCGGGGGGCTGCGGGACGATAGTTACTCACTGTTTGCCTTCTGCCGCGGCGCCGATGGTTTTATTTGCGGTGCACCGGGTCCCAGCTCTCCCGAGTCCCGGCAGCCGCAGCGCTGTTCTAATACAAAAAGGTGACACTTGGAAAATGGCTGCCCCCATATCGCAGACAGTTTTTCATCTGCAGTATAAGGGCAGCCATTTTCCAAGTGTCACTTTTTCATTAGCAGCAGTAACGGGAGAGCCGCCCGGGACCCGGCGCAGACGGATGCGGCCACGCCGGCCAGAGGTAACACACACACAAACACAACACACATACATACAAACACACACACACAGAAACACAACCCTCCTCCTCCCCCCCCCCCGCCGTACCCCGGCTCCGCTCCGTTTTTTTTTTACCGGGGGGCGCCTCCTGCATTGTCGGCAGGGGGGCACAGAAAATCTAGTTACGCCGCTGTTCTGTAAGTAACACTGTAATGTGGTAAATACACTGGACCTAAAGATAATACAATGAGGGCACCCCCACGCACTATAATGAAAGATGTATAAAGGGCTTCAAGTTAGATCTACAGGGTAGTAGATCTCAGTAGGAATCAAGCATACCCTACTCCAGGGTTGCCTACCCTTCCGGAATGGCTGAGTGGCTCCCCGAAAATCATGTCAACCTCCTGCCCCCCCCCCTCCGGAAAGATGACCAACCCTCCCGTTTACCAGCATCTCCCCTTGCGGCAGTATTAATTTCCTGCGATTCGGGGGGGAGGGCTAAATATGCAAATTACATCATTTAGCCCTGCCCCCTCCTCGAAGACCCGCAAATGGCAGGATTTGCCATACTGGGGGGCGGGGCTTGATGACATTTACATCAGGCCCTGCCCCCGAAGCGCTGCTGACAGTCTCCTCTCTGGGCTTCTCCCAGAGAGAGGACTTTAAAAGTCGGCAACCCTTCCGTACTCACACTCCAGATATCCTTTCACATAAAGGGTTATATTCTGCTCAGGGCTCCTCGGTCCTGATTAAACTAATATTGCTTCACAGTGAGATCACCACATATACAGGAATATATATATATATATATATATATATATATATATATATATATATATATGTTGGAAGACCTAATACTCGCAGCCTAGCGAAGAGTTGAACACCGCCTGCAGCCCCACGAAATCGCCCCCCCCGCCGACCGAATCTGTTCCCTAGCATTTGAGCATTCGCATTCGCCTACACATCCGCTCACATGCAGCCGAACGGGAGAGAAATTATTTGATGATTTTCTCCCCCTTTGGTAATAAAAGTCAGTCTAGACCAGTGGTGTCAACTCATGGCCCTCCAGCTGTTGTGGAACTACACGTCCCAGCATGCCCTGCCACAGTTTTAGCAATCCATTTTATAAAATCTGTGGCAGGGCATGCTTGGACATGTAGTCCACAACAGCTGGAGGGCCATGAGTTTGACACCACTGGTCTAGACTGACTTTTATTCCAGCCACTAGCCTCTGAAATTGGGGCGGGCGCTCACGCAATGTGACATCATCTGCCTGCTCCAGCCCCCTGCCTGCCCCCATTCCAACCACTATGGAGCGAATGCGTTTGCTCCCAAGGTTTGTGCATGCGCAAATCCCGACCATCAGGGACAAATTTGGCCCGTAATGTACGGGTCTGAATTGGGCCCTAACAGCGTTACTATAATACAGTACAACGTACTTTAATACTTTTTTGCTACGTTTCGCATTCATTTCCATGCACATGCAGTACAGGGGACTGCTCCATATTTGGGTCATTAATCACTGACAAAGCTCCTGCCAAGTTCCTGTGAACATCCTGCTCTCGGCCCCTGGAATGAAACTCTCTGATCTCTGACTCTAGGGGTTGTAGTCAGATTACAGACATTTAGGAGAGGTCTGATGTTTCACCTCCAATTTACAGCAAAGGTAAAACAGTGGCTGGAAAGTGAAAAGAATATGCAAGGTGCAGGTGCAAGGTGCAGCCCTCCAAGCATCTGACCGCAACACAGAGGTGATATTATCCATCAGTGATCAGTGCATTGTGTGGTGACATTGGGGGGAAAGGAGACTTTCTGTTCTCTAACAACCGGTCTCCTGTACGTCAATACTAACTGTACGTATACTGTATATACTGTACAGCCAAGTCCGATACTTTGCTCATTACAATTACTCTCTCAGATGCCCTCCAAATGATCAGCCTTAAAGCAGACTGCATGTCATGTATGTACAAAGGGCGGCACCGCGATCACAAATAGAAGACTACCTCCAATGTTGTAATAGCAACGTTCAGTGCATTATTGTCAATGACAAAAGCACATTAAAGCACTGAAACATTGCTATTTTAACATTGTTTTTTGCTTTATTTTGACTGGAGTGCTGACTGACATATATATATATATATATATATATATATATATATATATATGTTTTTTGCTTTATTTTGACTGGAGTGCTGACTGACATATATATATATATATATGTGTGTGTGTATGGTGCAGTGGTGTAAATCTGAGAGATATTGGACGCATTGGCTGCCGGGCTCCAGCTGTCAAAGGGACCCCATTAAAGGCAGCTGCAGAACAAGAACATCTCTCTCTCCTCTCTGGCTAGAGCAACCAATCACAGTGCTGACAGTCATTCATTGTATGGAAGCACGTGGACAGCTGGTGCAGGATGGCAGGAGGGGCATGGGTACTTATGTATTATCTGGGCTACCATGTTAAATGCACCCCATTTTTTCATACCCCTACTATCCAATGTCGCATGGAGTTGATTTTATATAGTGTGGCGAGCGCAGCGAGCCCCACGAGGGGAAGCGGTCTCATAAGAAAAACGGGAGTCCAGATATTACATAAGTACCGGGGCATGTTATGATTTCAATTCCAGTTATTGGGTGGGTAGAGGCCCGAGTGCAGTGCTTTGCCCAGGGCCTACAATACTTTTAGGACTTCCCTGTGTATAGTGATAACATTGCACTTGATAAATGCATGCGGTATCACAGAGAGTAGAATACTATTGATGGGCTCCCATTAAAAGCACTCTGAGCTTACTGGGGGATTAGATTAGTAGATAAATCACATTATTTTAACTTGTGGTGACCTCAGAAATAAATCATCTTTATATTATACTTGTTTTTAGTAGAATTCTTTCTAATATACATGTGGATAAATCCGAGGAGGTGATGAAGATTGCCCAGGTAATGCGATTACGGGGCTTGTATTTTGTGTAATGGGAGCAAAGCTTCTCCATCTCATAGTACATATACCAAACAAATTACATTACATCATCATTAAGAAAAGCTCCTGAACGCAGCACTGTAATGCAACATCCTCACTATGGAAACATTATCCAAATACATGATACATCTGATATAATACTATCTGAAATAGAAACGTTTAAGATCCCTCGTATGTTACTGTAAGTGATATACTGAGGACTCATTGTGTGTCTGCTGTATGTCTTACTGCAAATATCACTGGATATTCATGATACAAGGGGGGGGGGGGTATTCAGATGTGAACACGTAATCTGTGATTGGACCATTTCAAGACATACTCATGAGATTCCGGGACCTGGTGATCAGAGGTGAATTTTCCAAAAGCAACCTAGGTGCCGACCTACGGCCCAGCAGGTCCCAAGAGACCACATAAAGATATACACTTCCTTTGGAATGTCCACGCACATCTAAGGTTACCTCAGAGTAACCACAGATGTGCGTTCGCCTTCCACATCTTTCGATAGTCTACATCCATCGAATGACATGGGTGTTCCCCACAGCCTGCGAATGGATTTTTATGTTAAACATCCATTTGCAGCCCGTGTGTACGAATGCAGTGTGCAAGGTGGAAGGGGCATAAATATCGGCATTTGCAGGGCGGCATCTGGCGGATCAACCAGATTAAGGTCCATAGTGTGTATGCACTAGGGCAGTGTTTTTCAACCACTGTGCCGTGGCACACTAGTGTGCCTTGAGCTGTTCTCAAGTGTGCCCCCAGATCTAGAGATGCCCAAACCAGTTTACAGCCACTACCAGTTCAACTGTTATTTACTGGTTTCTTATTTTGATGTAAAGGGCCACTGTATTTTATTTGTGTTACCTGTGGGGTTCAGTGTGGTTGTTTTTTATATGGGGGCCAATAGGTTTGTTTTTTTCCCTCTGTGGGCCAATGTGTTTTGCCCTGTGGGGATCTCATGGTGTGCCTTGGCAATTTTAAAATCTTATTTAGTGTGCCTCAGGGTAAAAAGGTTGAAAATCACTGCACTAGGGGCTCAGTCGGGTAGGGGTTGTTGGGCCGACACTATTAAGGTGGAAATACATTGGGTCGAGCAATGAAGGTCAACTGGCCTTATGTCGACACCTGGTCAACATGCCTAAGGTCGACCGGATCAAAAGGTGGACACAGGCATTAGGTCAACATTGGGAAGGTCGACAGTGAAAAGTTTTTTTGTGCTGACGTGTCGACAGGCGGTATTTCATGCTGGACAAGGGAATGCAGATAACCCCCCCCCAAGGTGATGTGGCCACGCCCTCTCCAGCATGAGAAAAGCATTGCAGTGTGGCTCAATACTCACAATGAATGCATAGCCACGCCCCAACTACTTGGCCACTCCCACTGAAAGCACTGTGGTCTGACATTTTTCTTCGTGGCAGCCCTTACAGTAGTTGACCTAATAATGGGGCCGATTCTGGTACACAGTGAACCAAATTTGGTGCCTGCCATGATGGTCGGGGTTGGCGCATGCGCATGGTCGCGGCAAATTGCTCACTTGCCGGGCAGGAGGGATGGAGGCAGATGAAAATGCTGGGCGTTCCTATGGGTACTTGGGCGCGCGGCGATGGCTGAAGTCACCTGACCTCAGATGCCCGCCATGTCTTCATCCCGGCAGCCGCAAATATAAGTCAGTCTCAACTGACTTGTATTTGCGAAGGTCGGAGAAATCAAGTGATGGTCAACGAGCATCACATGACTTCTCCTGGTGCGGGCCCATGTCCCGGGATTAGGGATGCCAATCCCGGGGGGACTTACTAACACCTGCCCTCGCATGGTTGTGGCAGGACGGTTGAATCGTTACGGTGAAACCCTGTGCACTGGACCCGGTCACCCCTGCTTACCGCTCTCTCATGCACTCCTCGCGTTAACCCAGGGCCGGTGCAAGCCTCCCCCCCGCCCCAGGCAAATCCTCCGCCCGCCGCCCGATGAACCCCCACCCCCCGTGCGCTCCGGGGCCCGATACTGCGGCGGGCACCCGAGCTGGGGGGGGGGGGTGTGTTTGCGGGCGATACTGCAGCGGGTGCCCGCACTCTGGGAGGGGGGGGGGGGGGTGTGGGCAATACTGCTGCCGCAGCCCCTGCGTCCAGGGGGGGAGGGAGGGAGCGTTAATTCACAGGCAGCATGGGGGGGGGGGGGGGGGAGAGGGAAGCCCTCTGTTTTACCTGCTCCCAGCTTTCTATGGTACCTCTATGGTACCTCTTCTCGGCGGCTCATTACCGCCCTCCAGTGGCCGGCGCCCTAGGCAAATGCCTAGTCTTGCCTAGTGGTAGCACCGGCCCTGCGTTAACCTGTTCATTGTGTATTCTTTTCTATTTCCGTACAAACTAGGCCAATTATAAACCACATATTATGGAACTGAAAGCTCTATTGATGTTCTGACAGAGGCAGATTTGACAGAATGACTCATCCGCTGATGGAACATACCGTAGTACTGCGATGAGCGGGACTTCATTGTTCTCCATAAAACAAAGCAGCAAATTATTAAACATAACTGGCAATATTGGGGAGATAATACAATGTATTTATCCCGGCACAATATTGCACGGACTGACCCTTGAATAGTCATTGTACAGTAGGATTTCAGTGACCATTGCACTGCAGCGGCTGTCAGACAGCACAATGATGGCTGTGTTCTCGGTAATATAGCTGTGCCTGGTGATTGGAAACAATCCCGCGTTAAGTCATGTTTACTGGCAACCATCCATGGCAGAAGCGTAAAAAACACAACTCAATGCCAGCCCTCTGCACATAATTACACTGTTCTAACATCCCTAAAAATTAAAGAGAATGGCTGTAATTAAATCCCAATTAATGCTTCAGGGAGAAAAAAAAACATTTAGAAAAAAAAGGAATTGGTAAAAATAATTGACTGTAACAATGGAGGCAAATATTTCAATGGGTAATCTATAAATACTTCTCTTACAAGCGGATATAAGCCAAGGTTTTTCCCCTGCAGCACAAGAAGGAGACAGAGACCCATTGCTAGCTACTAATTAGTATACGGGCGCTGAGTGTAGTGCCACTCAGTGCCAACATCGAAAATGGTCTATGTGTAACACAGTAGTCATGGGCCCTAGGGGCATAGAACACGTGGCGACTGTAAAGTGTGTGCATATGCAATTTCCACATTGGGCAGAATGGACGGTGTAATGGTTAGTATTACTGACTCACAGCACTGAGGTCATGGGTTCTATCCCCACCATGTGTTATATATACGGGGCAGTACGGATGGTGTAATGGTTACATTACTGCCTCACAGCGCTGAGGTCATGGGTTCTATCCCCACCATGTGTTATATATACGGGGCAGTACGGATGGTGTAATGGTTAGCATTACTGCCTCACAGCACTGAGGTCATGGGTTCTATCCCCACCATGTGTTATATATACGGGGCAGTACGGACGGTGTAATGGTTAGCATTACTGCCTCACAGCACTGAGGTCATGGGTTCTATCCCCACCATGTGTTATATATATACGGGGCAGTACGGACGGTGTAATGGTTACATTACTGCCACACAGCACTGAGGTCATGGGTTCTATCCCCACCATGTGTTATATATACGGGGCAGTACGGATGGTGTAATGGTTAGCATTACTGCCTCACAGCACTGAGGTCATGGGTTCTATCCCCACCATGTGTTATATATACGGGGCAGTACGGACGGTGTAATGGTTAGCATTACTGCCTCACAGCGCGGAGTTCATGGGTTCTATCCCCACCATGTGTTATATATACGGGGCAGTACGGATGGTGTAATGGTTAGCATTACTGCCTCACAGCGCGGAGTTCATGGGTTCTATCCCCAACATGTGTTATATATACGGGCAGTACGGACGGTGTAATGGTTAGCATTACTGCCTCACAGTGCTGAGGTCATGGGTTCTATTCCCACCATGTGTTATATATATGGGGCAGTACGGACGGTGTAATGGTTAGTATTACTGCCTCACAGCACTGAGGTCATGGGTTCTATTCCCACCATGTGTTATATATATGGGGCAGTACGGACGGTGTAATGGTTACATTACTGCCTCACAGCACTGAGGTCATAAGTTCTATTCCCACCATGTGTTATATATACGGGGCAGTACGGACGGTGTAATGGTTACATTACTGCCTCACAGCGCTGAGGTCATGGGTTCTATTCCCACCATGTGTTATATATACGGGGCAGTACGGATGGTGTAATGGTTAGCATTACTGCCTCACAGCGCTGAGGTCATGGGTTCTATTCCCACCATGTGTTATATATACGGGGCAGTACGGATGGTGTAATGGTTAGCATTACTGCCTCACAGCGCGGAGTTCATGGGTTCTATCCCCAACATGTGTTATATATACGGGGCAGTACGGACGGTGTAATGGTTACATTACTGCCTCACAGCACTGAGGTCATGGGTTCTATTTCCACCATGTGTTATATATACGGGGCAGCACAGATGGTGTAATGGTTACATTACTGCGTCACAGCGCTGAGGTCATGGGTTCTATCCCCACCATGTGTTATATATACAGGGCAGTACGGATGGTGTAATGGTTAGCATTACTGCCTCACAGCGCTGAGGTCATGGGTTCTATTCCCACCATGTGTTATATATACGGGGCAGTACGGACGGTGTAATGGTTAGCATTACTGCCTCACAGCGCTGAGGTCATGGGTTCTATCCCCACCATGTGTTATATATACGGGGCAGTACGGATGGTGTAATGGTTACATTACTGCCTCACAGCGCTGAGGTCATGGGTTCTATCCCCACCATGTGTTATATATACGGGGCAGTACGGATGGTGTAATGGTTAGTATTACTGACTCACAGCACTGAGGTTATTACCACCATGGCCCTAACTGAGTGGAGTTTGTATATTCTCCCCGTGCTTGATAAATGTATGTAAAACATATTACGTAGACAGTAAAGATGGGCCCCCCTCAGCTCTGGCCCCCATAGCAGCTGCACCCCTTGCACCTATGGTAGTTACACCCTTACATACAGGACCTGGTTCTGATGTGGTTGGAGAAGGCTTCGCTGTTCCATGCTGCACTGCAGGTGGGGCAGATGTAACGTGCAGAGACTACAGTGGGGTGTGTTCAAACTGAATCTAAATTGCTGTGTAAAAATAAAGCAGCCAGTATTTACCCTGCACAGAAACAAAATAACTCACACAACTCTAATTCTCTCTGCACATGTTACATCTGCCCCACCTGCAGTGCACATGGTTTTTCTCGTTTTTTTTTTTTTTTTACTCAGTAGGAGCACATTTAAATAGCAGAATACACACATTGGGCCTAATTCAGCATCACTCGGAATGGGGCATATTTGACCCATAGAATTTTGCACAGCATCCCATTGAGGGGGCGTGTCATGCTCCACCCAAAGGGCGTGTCTAGTTCCATATATGGAGAGATTGTGAAAAGAGATTGTGCATGTTGCACCTAGAAGCGTGGGTGTGTACTGCTACATCTGAGAGGAATCTAGTAAAATCACTTATATACAAATGTAGATGAGCCGCAAAGCAGTTAGTAAGAGCTACTATACTTGGTAACGTGCTGGGAAATGGTGCTGATGATTCAATGTAACTGTATCTATCTCTCATTCCTTTTTTCCCCAAAATGTAACAGTGTAATGTGGGCTAGGTGACATGAGGGAGATTGCTAGACTAATGAGGGAGAGAGGGAGATTGCTGCTATGTCAGGGAGTCTCCTGCAGAATGCAGGAGGGGAGGTAACTATGATGTAACGGTATAATGTGGGCTAGGTGACATGAGGGAGATTGCTAGACTAATGAGGGAGAGAGGGAGATTGCTGCTATGTCAGGGAGTCTCCTGCAGAATGCAGGGGGGGGGGGGGAGGTAACTATGATGTAACAGTGTAATGTGGGCTAGGTGACATGAGGGAGATCGCTAGACTAATGAGGGAGAGAGGGAAATTGCTGCTATATCAGGGAGTCTCCTGCAGAATGCAGGAGGGGAGGTAACTATGATGTAACAGTGTAATGTGGACTAGGGGACATGAGGGAGATTGCTAGACTAATGAGTGAGAGAGGGAGATTGCTGCTATTTCAGGGAGTCTCCTGCAGAATGCAGGAGGGGAGGTAACTATGATGTAACATTGTAATGTGGGCTAGGTCACATGAGGGAGATTGCTAGACTAATGAGGGAGAGAGGGAGATTGCTGCTATGTCAGGGAGTCTCCTGCAGAATGCAGGAGGGGGGTAACTATGATGTAACAGTGTAATGTGGGCTAGGTGACATGAGGGAGATTGCTAGACTAATGAGGGAGAGAGGGAGATTGCTGCTATGTCAGGGAGTCTCCTGCAGAATGCAGGAGGGGAGGTAACTATGATGTAACATTGTAATGTGGACTAGGTGACATGATGGAGATTGCTAGACTAATGAGGGAGAGAGGGAGATTGCTGCTATATCAGGGAGTCTCCTGCAGAATGCAGGAGGGAAGGCAACTATGATGTAACATTGTAATGTGGACTAGGTGACATGATGGAGATTGCTAGACTAATGAGGGAGAGAGGGAGATCGCTGCTATGTCAGGGAGTCTCCTGCAGAATGCTGGAGGGGAGGTAACTATGATGTAACAGTGTAATGTGGGCAAGGTGACATGATGGAGATTGCTAGACTAATGAGGGGGAGAGGGAGATTGCTGCTATGTTGGAGAGCCTCCTGCAGAATGCAGGAGGGGAGGTAACTATGATGTAACAGTGTAATGTGGGCTAGGCGACATGAGGGAGATTGCTAGACTAATAAGGGAGAGAGGGAGATTGCTGCTATGTCAGGGAGTCTCCTGCAGAATGCAGGAGGGGAGGTAACTATGATGTAATAGTGTAATGTGGGCTAGGTGACATGAGGGAGATTGCTGGACCAATGAGGGAGAGAGGGAGATTTCTGCTATATCAGGGAGTCTCCTGCAGAATGCAGGGGGGAGGTTACTATGTGTAACAGTGTAATGTGGGCTAGGTGACATGAGGGAGATTGGTAGACTAATGAGGGAGAGAGGGATATTGCTGCTATGTCAGGGAGTCTCCTGCCGAATGCAGGAGGGGAGGTAACTATGATGTGACAGTGTAATGTGGGCTAGGTGACATGATGGAGATTGCTAGACTAATGAGGGGGAGAGGGATATTGCTGCTATGTCAGGGAGTCTCCTGCCGAATGCAGGAGGGGAGGTAACTATGATGTGACAGTGTAATGTGGGCTAGGTGACATGAGGGAGATTAGTAGACAAATGAGGGAGAGAGGGAGATTGCTGTTATTTCAGGGAGTCTCCTGCAGAAGGGTGTAGTACAGGGGTCCGACAATCGGGATCCCGACAGTCATTTACCCGACGTCAGGATCCTGACCGGCTGGACTCAGACAGCATGGTGAGCGCAGCTAAGCCCCTTGCGGGCTCGATGCGCTCACCACGCTGTGGGCATGGTGGCTCGCTACACTCGCCACCTATTCTATTCTTCCCCACGAGGGAAAATAGCAGGTGGCCGTCAGGAACCAGGCTGTCGGTGTTTTCTGACATCGGGTAAATGCCTGTCGGGACCCCTGCAGAATGCAGGAGGGTAGGCAACTATGGGATAACCGCTGCTTAGCAAACCGACCAGAATCACCTCCATAGTGCCTTTCTTTTTTTGATAAATAATAGCACCAGCTAAATATATAACATTGTCTGATTGGGATGATTGATTGAGGGAAGTAATCTGAATGTCATTTATCCGGAAGGAATTCTTCCTCCTTGTCATTTTTTCATCTTGTCACAAGCTCATGAAAGACATCAATCTGGCATATAAAAAATACAGTATCACAACGCCACGCATATACAGATTATATATATATATATATATATATCCTGATGACGATGGTAATAAACATCGAAAACGTTTGATCACACTTCTCTGCAGTATCATTCGTATCTATGAGACTCCGGGTGCCGCCTTCAAACCGTACTATCCTGTGGGACCACAAATCCCTCTTCGGGAGGGCACCGGGGCAAGTTCTTCTAAACTAGTGGGAGTGCTGCTCACTTACCCCCTTGTATATATAATCCAGGCATAGGCAACCTGTGTGAGTTCCAGCTAGATCCGATGGTTGGACTGGAACCAACGGTAATCGGACTGGGACTGATGGTGTTTTGCAGTATCGGACTGGAACCGATGGATGGACTGGTGCCGATGGTTAATGAGCTGGAACCGATGGTCAGGTTAGAACCAATGGAATTACTGTGCAGATGGGGGTAACACAGAAATACAGGGCCGCCTTGTCCTATGAAGCTAGCACTGCAGTAGAGTAGAAAGTCACAGGAATATAACACAGCTGTAACACTGGCAGCTAAGAATGACCGTCATAGGGGTCAACACTTCAGTGATACTGATGCAGAAAATACAGTAGCATATGTACCCAGGCTTCGGAGAAACACAGAACACACAGGCAGGTAATGAGCACCGAGAAGAGAGGCAATTTGGGTGTTGAGCACTGGGCTCTGCTGGTATCAGATGGGTAACGAGGTGCAGACTGGCAGGAGAGACTAGTTCCACAACTGCAAGATTATTAGAACACAAGGAACAGGACCCTCTGGCAGACTGTATGAGACAGTAATACAATGGCAAAACTCTATAACAAAGTACAGCACAGGCTCTGGAACCCGAAACCAGACACAGGAATCTGGAGCCAGGAACCGTTGGTCTGGGAAGCGATGGTTTGTCCAAGGCACTGACATGCAGTTAGTGCCTCCCTTATATTCTTGCAGTGTTTTTGAGTAGAATCACCTGACCACTGTGGATGCTGGGATTTGTGAATCTGGTGTCAGCTGATCACAGGTGTCATGGTGGTGCCCATACACATGTGCACTGGCACTGGGTGCATGACCTCAGGAACCAGGATGGACACTTTACCTGAGGACTCAGTTTGCCAGCACACTGGTAAACCTTGCGGTTTTAGGTTGTGATTTATGACAATCATCACCTTCATCATAGACTGCCCCAGTCCGCACTCCACACCCCACTAGTGACACTTCTGCTTTCCTAAGCCCACTTTAGACAGAGGGCCCCCTCCCTCTTGTCATTACTGTCTGCAAACTGCACTGGAGAATATTACACTGTCAAAACACAGAGTAAAGGCATTATAAACTTGGTCAATGGGTAACTGCAACTGCCTCTGATTAAAACCCCCCCCATGACGAGGCTGCTGGTGCTACTGTTCTCCATGGGCCTGAGAAGCATGTGATGAGCTCTCGGCCTCTGACCTGTTGTGCAAAGTCTCATGGGACTTAGTCAACTCCCAGTAATGCCCTTTAATCCGGGCCTAGTGCAAGTCTCCCTACCAGCACTCAAATATGACCTGTTAGGGTGTCCAGCAAATGGGATCTCCAGGCACTGCCTCTCACTGAGCATACATTAAGGTGCTGAATAACCCCCTAACTTAGCTGTGACAAAATGACACATTACACTGAATGCCGACCTTGTGTTGGGTCTTTAGTCAGCAGCAGTTTTATTTGGAGTTAACAAGGTGTTTTATGCTACAGTTCTAGTGAGCGAGAGTCTGCCATCATTAAGCACAAATTAACAACACAGAACAGGAACAGATGGATGTACATGGGCTCAGCAGAGTTTCAACTGTTTATTTAGGAGGTAGTGGCACTCATCCACTGATAAACGAAACACCAGTGAAATCGCATTCTTCTCTGTTCTGCGGCCACAGCACTGTTGGGAACAGTTTGTATGACATGATTTATTCCGTATAGTGTCTCATGGAAGGGCCAGTGCCAGAACGGTATTATATCTATACGGGCGAGGTTGGCACAGCCAGGTTTTCCAATATCCCAATCATGGGGCAGATTGACCTGATATATTGTTTGTGTGCATTTTGCCTCTATCCCATGGAGTAATTACAATGCCTCTAATATATTTTTTGGCTCTGTCTGTTGATTCTACCGTGCAGTCGTGGGATACGTCACTAGGTCGACACTATTTATGTCGACATGCATTGGATAAAAATAATGACGGCCGACATGACTAAGGTTGACAGGTTGTGGGAAGGATAACACAAGCATAAGGTCAACAATGGGAAGGTCCACAGTCAAAAGGTTGACATGAGTTTTTCACATTTTTATTGAGTCTACATGTGCCGACAGGCGGTATTTCATGCCCTACCATCGACTAGGGTGCAATGGGAGAATAGAATAGTGTGCCGAGTCTGACTGTCAACCTTCCCATTGTTGACCTAATGCTTGTGTTGACCTTCTAACACTGTTGACCTTAGCCTTGTCAACATATTTAATGTGTCGACTTAAGCCCTGTCAACCTCTCATATATCGGGATGCAGTCAAAATCCTGACAGGGTCAAAATCCCGAATGGGTCATAATACCGACAAGGACAAAATCCCGACAAGGTCAAAATCCCGACATTTAAAATCTCAACAAGGTCAAAATACATATAGAATGTACAGGTGAAACAGTCAACATGACTCTGTCGACAGGACGCAAGGTCGACATGGTTTTTTTCATTGTTTTATGACCCGACATATGCCGACAGGCGGTATTTCATGCCCTACCATCCACTAGGGCGTGGTGGGACAATAAAATAGTGTGCCCGAAGCATTGTGAGCGAAGCAAGGGGCTGAGGTTCACTTCCAACTGTGTCCATGTCGACTGTGTCGACATTAGGGGGAAAAAACAGTAAAAAAACCCATGTCGACCTCGCGACCTGTCGACATAAAGTCATGTTGACTGTTTCACCTGTACATTCTATGTGTCGGTATTTTGACCATGTCGGAATTTTAATTGTTGGGATTTTGACCTTGTCGGGATTTTATCCTTGTCGGTATTATGACCCATTCGGAATTTTGACCCTGTCGGGATTTCATACCAAATCCCATATATCTATATCATTGCAGATCTATCTATCTATCTATCTATCTATCTATCTATCTATCTATCTATCTATCTATCTATCTATCTATCTATCTATCTATCTATCTATCTATCATATCAAGGAATGCTCCTACCAAGGCTCAGATGTATCATAAGCGCATACAGTGGTCCCTGCAATCTCCGCAATCTGGGAAAGAAACAGATAAAACATTAGAATTCCGATGTGACAATCTGCAGGATATTTTTCTAGCAAGTTTAGATTTTAACACAACAGTTTCCAGATTGCTCCAATTAGGGGGACAGTGACCGTAGGGTATTGATCACTGCAACAAGCTGCTGGGAGGAGTGGGGGCTGCCTGCTCTGACCATGGCAGATGTCAGGGGAACTGCTGAATCGACTGGAACACAGCTAAGTCATCATTTGCATTTAGATCTCACAGTATTCCACTCAAAATTTCAATTTCAATTGAACACTTGGTGAAGAATTTGTCCAGAGAAGTCACTAAATGGCTTTATAACAGGTGGCTGTCTGAACATGGTACACTGAACTACAGATACAAGCATTTCTTGCCATGGAGACTAGGGGTTAAATTTACTAAGATGGGAGTTGCTACAGGCAACATCCAATCTTCAACAGAATTTCCATCTATGTAAATTTACCCCTCAGGATCTGCAGCTACACAACGTTACTGTGGCCCAAATTTGATACCGCACCCCATAGTGGGAGTTTGCACATGCGCATTGGCGAGCAGATTGTTTGCTCAATGATTGACAGGGGGCGGGCAGGGGGTGGCCGCTTGGGTCTGCCAAGCTATTTATGGGCGTGCCCATAAAAACGGTAGGCGCGCCCTCTGAAACACTGGTCATACACCTGCGAACCCTGGTGTGTCATCGCCCAACCCCATTTCGGCCACCACCATCCAGGATGAAAGTAAGTATAGATTGGGTACACACCTATAGATTTATCTGTCCAATATATCTGATGAGAACAAAAAATCTGGTAATGTATGGGGTCATATGAGAATGGGACATGTGCTCCCAGTCATTGGTCGGTCACACACATTAGTTAGAACCATCTGATTTACAAATGTATCCAATCGTTTTTATCCATTTTCCAGCGTTTGTAATAATATAATAAACCCGTCTCTCACATGGAATACATCTGGTATTAATGATATAACAAAGGAAATGGAGAGGATCTGAATAACCAATGTATGTAGCATTATGGGGACATAAAGGTAAAAACTACTGAAAGGTGGTGATCACAGCACCTTTATTTATGTAGGAACCTCTGTGAGGGTAATAGGCAGGGCCGGCACCACCACTAGACAGCTTTAGGCATTTCCCTGGGGGTGCCGGCCACTGGAGGGCAGCACTTGGGAGCAGGTCAGCAGCGGCTGTACAATACCCCCCCCCCCCAAGGTGACATGGTGAGTGTCGTCCGCACCCCCTCCCAACCCCCCCCCAAAAGACAGATGCGCTGAAGCATGTCAGCAGCGGCAGCACGAATGACGCAGCATTCGCCACCCCCACCTGTGGAGCGGAGTGGCCCCCTTCGTCTAGGGCACTGAGGTGCCTTTGCCCCGGCCCTAGTAATAGGACTTCAATGTATCAATGGTTTATAAACCTAATAATCATACAGAAAAAATCATTGCAGAGATACCAGTTACCTTCCCTTCAGTGGTTACCTTGCAGTTCTATAAGCCAGGGGTGCACAAAAGGGTAAGGGTCATTGGGTTGACCCATCTTAGGTGAACACGGCTTAGGTTGACACATGGAATAGGTTGACATGGATAAGGTTGACAGGGTTGGGCGTTTGACACAATCATTAGGTCAGCAATGGGAAGGTGACCGTGGACAGTCAAAAGCCCAACATTAGTTTTTTTTGGCCCGAATGTTGACATAGTCGACATTATTACTGTCAAAGTGCACCGCATCCCCTCGCATGGCTCGCAGCACTCTCCATGACCCGGGCACAGTGCTGGACACTGCACTCAGCCCACTACTCACCTGGTGGATGGTAGGGCATGAAATACCACCTGTCGGCACGTCAGCTTTAAAATAAAAAACATCAAAAATTCATGTCGACCTTTTGACTGTCTACCTAATGCTTGTGTCGACCTTCCAACCTTGTTGACCTTAGCCATGTCGACCTATATTATGTCTCGACCTAAGCCAAGTCGACCTGCAGTGGTCGACCTAATATGGCTCAACCTAATGACCGTGTCCCGCATGAAGACCCATGTGGGATCCCAGAAGGAGTTTTTGAGAGGGTCCCCCAGCTATACTAGCATTAAGGGTTCGGGGGCTGCTGCTGATTGTGACATGTCAGACAATGGAACACTAACACCTAGGAACCCAGAACAATGACAAATGGTATCTCAGCTAAAAAAAAAAAAAAAAAAAGAAGGTTTAGCACCCTCGGACACTACAGAAAGAGGGACAGGAATAAAGGGGCGCATGTCACACATAGGAAATAGCAGGTGTTGTGCTGAGCATGCGGCACGTTCTCCGGTGCCTCCTAGGAAGACTGTGTTACTCATTTGCAGAGAGCAGGTTAGGAGACAGGGCTGCATCTCCTGCCAATAAGGGTCTCTGCAATAGAGGTGGGAGACAGGAGTGGCTGCTGGGGGCTCTGCTGGTGTGACAGTGACGTGACGCCCACAGGACTGCCCCACTGGGATTGGCTCTTCAAACTGGGAGCTGACAGCCAGCAATTACCAGTCGTGTAGTGAGCTGTCCTCTGCCTGGGAGTCCCAGCACATCAGGGGCTGGGTGTGAAGGGAGCACATAGACTGCACACTGTACAGAGATAGCATATCAGCACATTACTGCAGGCAGCTCCTGCACAGCACAGCACAGCAGCACAGCCACAACCTGCACAGACATAGGTATTGCAATAGTCCCAGCATTCTCATACAAAGCACCCAACGTTACCATGCACATACATCAACGCTGTCTATGGCTATCTGCTAACTTCTTGCATTGGACTGCAAACATTTAAAGTGCTCCTGTCCTGTTCCTCAGGTGTATCAATGCATGCATGCCTTAGGCTGGTTGCATGCCCCTCTGACAGAGCTGGGCACCCCCAGCACATGGCATGCACCCTCCTCTATGCAAGGCAATGAGTGCAGAGGTAGGGTCGGTGCGTGTGATGAGTTGATGATCTGGATGATGGGAAGATCAGATGGATATATTGCATTTGCAAGTCATTTACGCTGCTGATGGATCTGGGTGGACTTCTGTCCTGTTGGACACCATTCCTGGCACAGGCACACTGCACCCGTGATGGGACACTGAGGGGAGTGGTGCACAGGCGCTGAGATCACTGCCAAGGTGCGCTCAACTCTACTGAGGTCTTGAATGATTTTTCTCCGCATTGCTCCTGGACAGAAGAGAACGCACCCTGCAGCACAGCCCATCAGGATGGAGGGATAGCCACGTTTCTAGCATCGCTCAGGGAGCTGGGGGAGCTGACAACCAACTATGGCTTGTGACAATACATCTGATTCCAGCACTCCGGAGAGAAAGAACCCCAGCCTGCTGGAGCTGGGGGCACTGTGCTTGGACTCGGAGATCATTTTTGGATTTACCAGTCACCTCTTGAGAAGGAGAGGCAAGGTGAGTAGCTGGAGTAACCCCCCCTCACCCTCCCCTGTGCCCTGTTTCTGAATTGGGAGATGGGTGGGGATGCCAGGGCATGGCAAATTGTTGCAAGTGTTTCAGCACCAAGGACAGCGCACGCTGGAGAACTCCCAGTTCCCTGTAGCTTTACCGCAATAGTACTAGGCAGCATCAGCATTACCAGTATAGTACTACTGTAGGCAGCATTACCAGTTACGGTATATTACCAGTATAGTACTAGGCAGCATTAGCATTACCAGTATAGTACTACTGTAGGCAGCATTACCAGTTACGGTATATTACCAGTATAGTACTAGGCAGCATCAGCATTACCAGTATAGTACTACTGTAGGCAGCATTACCAGTACGGTATATTACTAGTATAGTACTAGGCAGCATCAGCATTACCAGTATAGTACTACTGTAGGCAGCATTACCAGTACGGTATATTACCAGTATAGTACTAGGCAGAATTACCAGTACTGTATATAACCAGTATAGTACTAGGCAGCATTACCAGTACTGTATATAACCAGTATAGTACTAGGCAGCATCAGCATTCCTAGCACTGTATATTACCAGTATAGTGCTAGGCAGCATTACCAGTACTGTATATTACCAGTATAGTGCTAGGCAGCATTACCAGTACTGTATATTACCAGTATAGTACTAGGCAGCATAAAATTACCAGTACTGTATATTACCAGTATAGTACTAGGCAGCATCACCATTACCAGTACTGTATATTACCAGTATAATACTAGGCAGCATCACCATTACCAGTACTGTATACAGTATAACCACTATAGTACTAGGCAACATCAGGATTACCAGTACTGAATATTACCAGTATAGTACTAGGCAGCATCAGGATTAACAGTACTGTATATTACCAGCATAGTAATAGACAGCATCACCAGTACTGTATATTACCAGCATAGTACTAGACAGCATCACCAGTACTGAATATTACCAGTATAGTACTAGACAGCATCACCGGTACTGAATATTACCAGTACAGTAGTAGGCAGTATCACGATTACCAGTACTGTATATTACCACTTACCAGTATAGTACTAGTCAGCATCACCATTACCAGTATCGTATATTACCAGTATAATACTAACCAGCACCAGCATTACCAGTACAATAAATTACCAGTATAGTACTAGGCAGCATCACCGTTACCAGGACAGTACATCACCAGTCTAATACTAGCCAGCATCAGCATTACCAGTACAATAAATTACCAGTATAGTACTAGGCAGCTTCAACATTACCAGTATAGTACTAGGCAGCATCAGGATTACCAGTACTGTAGATTGCCAGTATAGTACTAGGCAGCATGAGCATTACCAGTCCTGTATATCACCAGTCTAATACTAGCCAGCATCAGCATTACCAGTACAATAAATTACCAGTATAGTACTAGGCAGCTTCACCATTACCAGTATAGTACTAGGCAGCATCAGGATTACCAGCACTGTAGATTACCAGTATAGTACTAGGCAGCATCAGGATTACCAGCACTGTAGATTGCCAGTATAGTACTAGGCAGCATCAGGATTACCAGCACTGTAGATTGCCAGTATAGTACTAGGCAGCATCACCAGTACAGTATATAACCAGTAGGCAGCATCATAACCACCAGTATATCAGCATAATAGTACTATGGAGCTTTATCATAGATTGACATGGGCTGCTCTCTCTGATGGTTATGTACAAGCAGAATTACATTTCACATGTTATCAGTACTTCATTAGATTTATACAGCATGGTCAATGTATATGGGAGTGACAATGGTTCTGCAATGACATTAAAAGGAAACTAGCTATTTTATTCACAATACGACATGCAATCGCGCAGAAGTTGGGCAAGATGTGGCTCTTTGGCTTGCAGGGATTGCTGGGCTTTGTAGTTCCACGCCAGTATGCTTACCAGGAGACAGCTCCTCATCATACATCATTTTAGCTAAGTTCTAAGCAGGGTGATGAATGCCCCTGATTGTTGTCAGATAACAAGTGATCTCAGAACCCATTCCTCAATGACATCAAATATTTAGCAAGTTAGTGCAGCCTGGGAAGCAGAGCGGAGGGATCAGGGTTGTGTGGCTGCCACCCTGCAGATCAGCTTATCCCTGCCAAGAGTTAATAAGGCAGAGTTTGCATCTCTGACAGCAGATACCCACAGGGAGGTGCCCGGTGCTGATCCCCCTGCTATCAATCAGCAGCAAATCATTCGCTCAACTTTTTCCCTTGCAGCTGCTCCATAGTATCCATGAGAATAATGCAGAAAGGCTTCTTCAATGTGTTCTTTATTATTACAGAAGGATAGTACTGGATTTAAGCCATTGTGTGTATTCGGTTTAATATAACATAAATCCTGTAGGATTTCCTGTCTTTAAAAAGGCAACACTCCACATGGATGTATTGGGTTTTAAACAATATCTTTAAAAATGGTTGATTTAGGACTGGCATTAACAAAAAGCTACAACAATTATATCCATGTGCAGCGATATGCCGATAGAATTATTTATACACCTCCTCCCATATCGAAGTCTTGCAACAGACTCCTGGGATTACTATCTGCATCTGAATTCCAGTGTGAGGCTGCACTTTTAGAACTGTCCACTTGAGGCGCTGTCTAGGCTCTGGGTGCACTCAGAAAGAAGTCAAGCAGAAGACAGAGGCAGTATTGGATGTAAAAGAGATAAAATGTTAATAGCTGTGGCTAACCCCTTCAGTGCTGCTGCCTCCGCCTTTAGGGCATTACAAGAGCAGAACTGGAGTGTCTCATTATCTATTTCCGATTCTTTAAACTCCAGGTACTCACAGATCCCATAGAGAGTGACAGCAGGACTGCCCCATGGTTGATTATTAAAGACAATGCCCACTATTTAATTTATAGCATATTATTAGTTTAACACTGTATAGGAAACCGCACACACCACCTCACCCAGCTTAATAAAATGAGTCAAATTCTCAAGAGCACTAGGTACTCACAGATCCCATAGACAGTGACAGCATGACTGCCCCAGGTTGACCAATGCACAATATTTAGTTTATAGCACATTATTATTATTTTCACACTATAGGAAATCACACACACACACCCCTCACCCAGCTAAATAAAATGAGTCATATTCTCCAGAGCACCCGCAGCAGAGAGTGCCTGAATAATGAATGCTAATCAAAACTTCCACACAAAAGGACAGGCGATAGGACTTTAAAATAGCACAGGTGTATTATTTATAGCGAAAGTATCAAGGGGACGTAAATGTAATGACTGCAACAGACCGTGTAATGTGTGAAGCCATCACTGTCCCACTGAGATGGATTTAATCTGAAGACAAATCAGGAGAAGCCTCATGGTCTGCAGGCCTTACAGCGATATATAGCAAGCAGGGCCCATGCTGGGCTGCCTAATTGGGAAACTACCATAGAAAACATCGCAGGAGCCCTATAATGAGTTTTATTGTAAAGATGGGGGCACATCAAATAACTAATACATAGAATAACTAGTCTATAGAGTTAATGTATAGATTATTCTCAAGTATAGTGGGGAACTGCAGCAGAATCTGGGTCCTGTGGGTCCCCAACAACTGTCTCTGCTTTATTTAAACTGTAGTTTACATTTTAAAAATGTTTATTTATCCGTTACTCAGCAACTCTTTGTTACCCAACATTTCTAAAGATATGGACGGTGTAATGGTTATAGCATTACCGCCTCACAGCACTGAGGTCATGGGTTTGATTCCCACCATGGCCCTAACTGTGCGGAGTTTGTATGTTCTCCTCGTACTTGCGTGGGTTTTCTCCGGGTACTCCGGTTTCCTCCCACAATCCAAAAATATACTGGTAGGCCAAATTAACCCTAGAATGTCTGTGTGGTCACATATGTAAATGGGGTAGGGGATATAGATTGTAAGCTCCACTGGGGCAGGGCGCTGCGGAATATTTGTGCGCTATATAAGAAATGGTATATAATAAAATATCTATCTGTATATATATAATAGAGGCACTGTTAAGTGTTTATAAGGTTGTTTTTTTTTAAATGATTCTTTATCTACTAAGTGAGTGCAGTTCCATTAGAACGTGAAGCTTGAAAAGATGGTTTTCCCTGGGGTAGAACTGGAGACTGTCATCTTCTGTTAGCTCGGAACAAAATCAGTGAGCATAAGAACTTTCCAGGAGTGTCAGGGGATTTGGGACTGCATTCCTCCGCTGGAGCAGTAGATGGCGCTGCCGTTCCAGATAAATAGAGAGGGAGGCTAAGGCTGACGCTGTTCTAGACACCCATGTGTTCACATTTGAAATAAAAAGATTTAAAGAAAAAATAACTGGTTAAAAAGTAATAATTTCCTATATACTCCATGTAAATAACAGTCATGTAAGCTCTTAAATAGTACGCCGGAGCGTGAGAGGTTAATGTGCATAAATATTCTGTTTTATTAAATTCTACATGTATTGAATCTAAACAAGGTGTGCTATTATTACACAAGTGTTACAAATAATAGTTTGCTACTACAAACAATATGATACAATGTAACAAAGGATCAGTTGGGATAAATATTATCATGTTGGTTTGGATGTTGTACAGATCCTGGTCTTGGTTAGAACACACACACACACACACACACACACACACACACACACACACACACACACACACACACACACACACACACACACACACACACACACACACACACACACACACACACACACACACACACACACACACACACACACACACACACACACACACACACCCCCTATATAGGTGTGTGTGTTGGTTAGCTGAAATGATGGGAGTACCACATTTGTGAGTTATATATATTTATATGTGTGTGTTCGTGTATGTAGAATTGTAGGCAAAACTAGTGCCAGGGCCTACTTGGAACCACATGTCTGTCATCCTCCTTTGGGAGTGATGTCAGCCACGTGGGTGTGCTCTGATTAAGAGCAGACCTATCAGATTGAAGCAGGGGGTGAGTCGTGCCGCTAATAGTTCATGTGAACGATTTATACAAATCATTGGCAGTAATATCCAGTATTATTATTATTGCTTGTATGGATCGTGCCACCGTGCAGCGCTTCCGAGAGAATAGTGAATCATTCACATCAGTCCCTGCCCTGTTGGAGCTTACACTTGGAAAGACTGCTAAAAACTTTTACAGACTTTACTTTGTGTCAGTGTTTATATTGTTGTTCAGTAGAATAGTTCACAGGTTCTCAAACTCGGTCCTCAGGACCCCCACACCGTGCATGTTTTGCAGGTCTCCTCACGGAATCTCCGGTGAAAATAATTAGCACCACCTGTTGATCTTTTAAAATGTGTCAATGAGTAATGAATGCACCTGTGCACCTGGCGGCTGACTGGAAAATGTGAACTGTGTGGGGTCCTGAGGACCGAGTTTGATAACCCCTGGAAGAGTTCAATGTCTTATGTCCATCTGTGCTGCTGTGTTAAACAAATTCACCGTCTCATAGACATAATGATTGCACGTAGGTCGTGACACTTATAGATGAGAATTTTTAAACATGTTTAATATTCTCGGTCCCCCGATGTGACTGACAGGGGATTGGGTTTACATCAAAGTGAAGATGAGTCCCAAAGCAGTTAGTAAGATGCTTTAGCTTGGCTCCACCCAACACTCTTATTGGCGCACCATACCTCCCAACTTCTGGCCGGAGGAAATAGGGACACTCGAGCGCCCGAAAAGGGGGCGGGGCGTATGCAAATGAGGGCGCGGCTTATGCTAATTAGCCGCGACCTCATTTTCATACGAGAATAGACGCTGTGCGCATGCGCACAGCGTCTATTCTACTAGATTGGGGGGTCTCCCAACTGCCACCCCCCGCAGCGGGACAATGCCTGCCGCGGGTGGGACAGCGGGACAGTACCCGAAAATCGGGACTGTCCCTCTAAAATCGTGACAGTTGGGAGGTATGCGCACAACCTACTATACTGTCAAGCGGGAATGAGCATTGATCAGTAAAACCATAGCTGGCTCCCTTGCAGATGGTTCAACACCATTGAGGAATACTGGAGCTCCACCACCTGGAGATTGGGACATACACAGTGGATTTATAGAACTTTCCAGGAGTCTGCTGTGTGATAAGCATGGGGGAGGGGGGAGGGAATGAATAAGGTGTTGGAGGTTCAACCTGGCCCCTGCCTGCTGCACCAGAAATAGTTCCCAACCATGGTCAATGCAATGACTAACCCAGGAATCAATGTATTGCTTGTGCGGCATTAGAAGATATCATGCATAAATGACTGAGATTGATAAGCATAGACAGTGAAAGCCGAGCAGCAGTGTGAGGGGAGAGGAGGATTGTTCTATTGATGTTGTAAATTGATGAGGATCATGAAGGTGTCTTTGAGACTGATGAAGAGTTGCACGCAAATCCATTGTCCAGACAGATAGAGAATCATCTATGGGCATGTGAGAGGTAGCGTGTATGCACAATAATGATGGGGAAAATCGGTGGGCTGAAAATCGCTCGATGCATACACACTCAGTGATTTACGCCCTTCTGATCACTTTTCCCGGGGGTGGAAAGCCGTCCACCCCTGTCGCTCATCTGCAGGTAATGCCAGCAGATGAGTGGCGGGGCCAGCGATGATGCAGGAGCGCGCTCACTGTTCATCGCTGCCCCGTACACACTGGGTGGCTTTTGAGCCGGAAGCAGCTCAAACAACAAAAAGTCGCCCAGTGTGTACGGGCCTTTAGAGAAGTACGAGTGGGAGAAGACAGAGAGTGTGTAATAGAGAGGAGGCTGTAGAGCGGTGTATGGCGATAGAGGAAATTAATTTGACCGTGATGCTTGGCATGTGGGTTGTCAGGGCTGAATGTAAGCAGGTGACATGGTTTGAGCAGAGCCCAAAATTGAGTGCGATGGAGCAGGCAGTCAGTGGAAGGAAGTGGGATGTGTTATTTGTGTGGTCCGTGAGTGTGGTGGGTTCAGCCGTGGTAGTGTGTAAGGCAGCAGAAGAGTCCAGAGAATAGGACAGAGAAAGCGAATATGAGAAACAGCACAGACATTGGGCCAGATGCACTAAGCTTCAAAAGTGATAAAATGGAGAGTGATAAACCACCAGCCAATCAGCTCCTGTCTGACATTTTTCAAACACAGACTGTGACATGACAGGTAGGAGCTGATTGGCTGTCTATTTACCAATGCGACAGAAGAGTTTGTGAAGAGGAAACCAAATTACCTTTCTTTTGGCTGTGACATATAGGGCTATATTTACTAAGTGATGATGTTGCGCATAGCGCCAATCACATTCTACTTCCCATTTATCTAGCTCTGCCTAGAAGATAATAGCTAGGGACGGATTGGTTGCTATGGGCAACAACTCGCTTCTAAAGACCTGCACTTCCGTAAATAAAAAGACCCCATAGGATGGTATGCTTTGGTTGGTACATCAGGATGGCAAGCAGGCAGACATTAACCCCGTCAGTCAGTGTCTCTGCTAATCTGCAATGTGGGGTCTTCGGCGGACCCTAAACCCTTATCACATTGGTTTATGCGGAAACACACATTGGGGCTGATGCAATGCCGGATGCAGCGTGAAATGGATCTTTTGCACCTCTTTGCACTGCATATGTTCTTGGATTGAGGGCCTTATTCAGATCTGAATGCTAGTTCAAAGCTACATATCAGCAGCGCTGAGTTCTAGGAGGGACATTCAGGACTGGTCTCAGTAGTAGCGATACCTCCTGCATGTCAATGTGATCCCCGCTCTGCGACCAACCTTCGTAATCAGGGATCCAACACTGCGACCATAGGCTGTGATGTCCCACATGGCTCCCCTACCTCCGCTTGTGCAGACCAGCAAGTCTACGTGCCGGTGACCCTTGTCTCTCATCTCCCAGAAAAAGGGGCAACACACCTTGTTCTGAGGAACGCAGCCTTTCTCCCACCCTTTTAATGCCAGGCCTGTCAATCAAACAATGATAGAGGTGAACTACAGGTGTCAATCACAATGCCCATTCTGCAGACGCGCAGAACAGGACTTGCGCAGCTGCAGATTCCTGGTCTGGGCAGCAAAGGGCCCCTTAGTCCTCAGGGGCCCCTGTGCAATGCACCTGCTGCACCAATGGTATTTCCACCTGTGGTCATGTAATCAGCAATGTTTCTGTAGCATGTACTTGTCCTGCATCATCTTGTACTGTAGGCCCATGTTTTCTTGTTTTGCTCATTCGATTTTTGTACCTGATTCAGTTCTAGACTGCACGTATGTAAGTATGTGTACTCGACAATAATCCCCTCGCGAAGGGGAGATAAATCATGTGATGGTCACTAACCAATGAATGATTTTTCTCCCCTTCAGTAATTCCGGCCGCTAATCAGGGCGGGCGCTGATGTAAAAAAATGATGGGCGTTCCCCTACTGCCACACCCTGCCCGCCCCCCGGCTCTCCCTTCCTGGAGCCAATAGCTGGGCCAGTGTGAAACTCGCTGAAGCGATTGCTCCCAAAGTTTGTGCACACGCATAATCACGCATTGGCAATCCCCAAACATCAGGGACGAATGACGAATCAGGCCATAATGAAGATAATAATATTATTATTGTATAATAATAATAATAATTTTGGGATTGGGTCATGCACCCAGATCTCTTGCCTGTCTGCATGGGCCACAGATACCGCCTGGAATAAAATCTTTTATAATGAAGAATGATGAGATTAGGAAAAACCATATGTCACCTTGCTACAGTATATCCCCGCCAAGCTTGGCTAAATCTTGCCTATAAAGCTGGAAGCCATTGTCACCAGGAATCCTCTGTGTGAGCTCACTTTAGAGAGGTCAGATGCCAGAACCACCTATTTACTCAAAGGGTTTAGCTGCTGCTCAGTAAATCTTTGAGATTTTCAAACATGCACACGTTCCCCCTTCCTTGGGATTAGCTGAGTAATCAGTTGCTCCCAGTGTTTGACAGCCAGACTTGCTCGCGCTACCTGGTCCGTTTCTCAAGAATAACACATGAGTTGGTGAGTTTGAAGGACTGGAGACAGGCAGAGGCCAAATAAAGACTGCACAATCTCTCATGTTTTCTTTGTGTGTGATACGAAATATCCATGGCCAGGACTCAGGCTCCAAGATCTCCATAACGTTGAAGCTGGCCTCAGCTGTTGTCTGCTCCAGTCACTGTATCTTAAGAATCCCCAGATGCCATATGTAGACATCCAGCCCACCAGGAAATGTGTTGTAGCTGCTGAGAAGTCTTCCTATAGATAACAATGCAGTACAAGAACACAGGAATAATGCACATACAGGAGACAGCTCACGTTTCCATATAATTACAGCCCAGATTCACTGATTTGGTTAAAGCTGAATTAGTGTATTATTATAGGATGCGGGAAGGTACAAACTCCCATGTTTCCTACTATGGCAGAATCACTCACAGAGCAGTGATGTACATGCTTATGTTGGGAAAAATAAAGAAAGAGTTAAAAAAATGTTTTTTAAATGACCTGTTTAAAAAAACAAAAAAAAACATACTCACCTATTTCCTGTTTAGATCAGTCCTTTTTAGTCCATGTAGGCACCCAAGGGTTAAAGATAGAAAAACGGAAATCCCACTTCCAAATGGAAGAAAGGACATACTGTATATTACATACATTGATTCCCATCCACTAATGCCAGGCCTCCACATGACATCCAGCAGCCTATCAGGGAGTGCCATGTAGTAGCACCCTCCTGATGGCCTGTCAATCATGCAGCTATCACAGGTTACTATGGGAAAAATAGCTTTTAGGAGTATATGGTGGGAACCAGCAATGTACTGCAAGCCTAAGGTTAATTGAGGTCAACCACAAGATTGTCCTTAATTAACCTTACGGTTGGTGGTAAACCGCCGTTTCCCACCATAAACTCTGATCATCTATGCATAATTATGTTGCACTGGTGTTATGAAATGTGTTCATGATCTTGACAGTGAGAATACCGACATTGTAATCCTGGCTGTCAGAATCCAGGCAGATCCCAACAGTAAGTTATAGGGTTTGTGTTAGTGTTAGGCAGTATGCGGAGGTTAGGGTTAGGCTGCGGGAAGTGGAGGATAGGTGTTTATAATGAGAAGGGGTGGTTAGGGCTAATCTGCATTTGGATCCGGATGGGGTAAGGCTGCCGGGAAGGGGAGGAGTTAGCAGTAGGGTTTAAATACTTAGAACCGTTTGGATTTTAACTGTGGGAATGAAGCTGTTGGCATTGTCACCGCTGGGATACGAACTGTTAATAAATAAAATAAATAAGTACTAATTGTGCATATGCACAGCTCGAGACAGAGGAGATGTAGGGATCCATATGGATCACTCTTCGCACTCCAGATATCCTTCCAATGGAAACTATTCCCAAAGGCAGAGCGGCTGCTGGCTCTGAGCCGCTGGCCATGCCCCCACAGCTGCAAAACAGGGCATTGCCTCGCGGGAATGAAGCGATTTGTTGGCTACGCCCCTTGCCATTTGGCCAAATTTCAGCAAGTGTCCCTGCTTGGGTTCAGCCAATGTTGGGAGGTGCACTGATTCATTCTATGGCACATGTGCTGATTTCCAGGAATCATAGAGCCCGTGCCTTTGGCCCTGTGATTTCTGTGGCGCTGATGGAGTGATATGTATTGTGGGCAGTGTGTACGTTGTGGCCCCCTGCATCTGTGCACCTCAACCCTGCTACTACTGTAGATACGTTCATGCCGTTTACACCAATGAAGGTTCCTTACACAGATACTGGTGTATGAGCCTTTATTGCATCATATATTTATACCATTTACTAGTTAAAAAGCCCTTCTTCAATGTACTTTCACTTTGAGCTGTGACAGTTTTTACTTTCACTTTGAGCTGTGACGGTTTTTAGCCCACGAACTCTCCACCCCTCCCTCCAGTCCTTATCTCCTCCTACCTCCAATCTCTGTCTTCACAGCTCCCTCTCTCCATACCCAGCAAGTTTCAAACAGACCAGTGTCCCTGCAAAAATTGCTTTCACTTTCTGTTATCTAGCAAACAAAGGAGCAATTTGGTCTGTTGGGTGGCCTCTAGTGGTCAGGCGTAGTTAGCCTTTTATGAATAAAGATAATAAGCTGAGGCACATAAATATTTTGATTTTTAAATAAAGTATATTTCCATAGTAAGCAAAATCAGATGGCTGCGTGTAAAGGATTAAACCATTGGTTCCCAAACTTTCGTGAATTGATGCACCTTAGAATATCATCATTTTCTTTTCACTGCACCCCTAGGACAAAAGCTTTTTATTGATCAATTTAGAAAAAAATGTTAAATTAAATAAATGGTGCCTCCTGGTGATCCCTAGGTTTAGCTACGGTTGTGCTTTTGTTTGTCCACATGTTTTTTGATTGATAGCTACTAACACTGGATTTGCCTCACTTTGATAAATAAACAATTTGATGTGGTCATGGACCTCACAGCACCCCAGATGCCTAGGTACACACCCAGTGGCATCGAGAGGGGGGGGGGGGGACGACTTTTTACTCAGGCCTGGATCTGCTGGGTGGGCCCGTGTCCTGCAGTGTGGAGAGAGATGACAGGCTGTCACCACAGCACAGCCTCTCCACAGCTCAGCACATGCTGTTCAGTGTGCTGAGCTGGGGAGAGAGAAAGTTGCAGCAGCAACCTGTCCTCTCTCTCCCTCTGTGTGTGAGTGGAGGCACACACCCACCACCCCGTACAAATGACAGGTTTGTTTTCCCAGCGGAGATGTGGCCACACCCCCTCCCAAAGGCCACGCCTGGTCTGGTGACCACATCCACTTTATTTTTACCGGGGCCCAACTGACCTGTCGGCACCCCTGGTTACACATGTTGGGATCCACTGGGTTACTGAATGTTACACATTCTGAATGTCCAACATTATTATGGACAAACTATACAATTTTAGAATTTTTTTTACATACCTGGGAACCAGTGAGAACAATGTTTCTGTTCAAATTTATAAATCACTGCGCAGATGCTGTGTAGGCCATAGTGTCTGTCAAGTGGGCACCACTAGAGGACCAGTGGTGGTGGTGTACAGGGCCCAGGGACGCAAAATCTAACCAGGGACCCCAGACATGCTGAAAACTCAAGGGTGTATTATACTCAATAAATGTACTGTATATACATTTTTTTGTGTTCATTCAAGCACCCTGCGCATTTCAGAACCTGTGCAGTTCCTCTCCTGCCTGGGGTGTCACTGTCTGGTTTTGTGCTTCTAGTACAGTCTGTCATGTGTAGTTCAACAATAGCTGGAGTGCAAGCTTTCCCATCACTACCCTAAGGTGTCGCCAATGGTGTAACTAAGAAATATCCTCCCCCCTGCCACAAATCTCGGCAGTGCCCCCCCCCCAACTCTTTACCCCTCCACATAATGCCGCTGCCATCTGCCCCAGGACCTGCAACCGGTGCATCGGTCTTCGGTCCCAGGTGGCTCTCCCGGCTCCTGCTGCCTATAAAAAATGTGACACACAGAAAATGGCTGCCCCCATAAAGCAGACTGTTTCCATAAAGCAGACCGTTTTTAAGGATGCTAGAGGAGGGCATCCTCAAAAACTGTCTGCAGTATAGGGCAGCCATTTTCTGTGTGTCACAATTTTTATGGCAGCAGGAGCCGGGAGAGCTGGGACTGCAGACTGATTTGCCGGTGGCAGGTCCCGGGGCAGACGGCAACGAGTAACAATAGCCCCGCAGCCCCCGCGGTGGTGGGGAGGCGCTTAGAAGGTGAAGGGGCTGCGGGGCTATTGTTACTCGTTGCCGTCTGCCCCGGGACCTGCCACCGGCAAATCAGTCTGCAGTCCCAGCTCTCCCGGCTCCTGCTGCCATAAAAATTGTTACACCACTGGGTGTCGCTAGGCTCTTGCAGATGTGCCTTAGGTGGGTGGTCCAGGACCAAATCCAATTATATATGGGCAAATTGATAAGGCAAAACCTTTTGGGTGCCAATCCTAAAACATGTGGACAATCAGAAGTACATCTGTGCACCACCACTTAACTGACCCTAATTTGTGCCTCCCTGTCACCCTTTGGGCTATTTCACACTCTCCCGCTATTGCCGGGCTGTGAAACTCCGAGCAGCAAAAAGATGTGCTGTACGCAGGAGTTTACAATGGACGTCACGTTCTTTCCAGTGGTGACATCCGGCTGCAACCCGCCGGCCGGGCCATGACTGCCCCGCGTGAAAGGACACAATGTTGCCCATTGTTAACTTTTGTGTGCGGCACAACTTTTGGCCGCACAGAGTTTTGGTGCCTCACATCAGCCGGAGCGTGTGAAATAGCGCTAAGGGTGACAGGGAGGCACAAATTACTTTTTTTTGCTCCAAAAAATTAACTTTTATTCTAGGGGTGCATGAACAGAAATGCTGATAATATAGGACGTCATGATTCAAGAACTTGGTAACGACGGGCACGGAAATATTTCCACGCCTAAAAGCCGTATTGCAGTTTATGGTAACAATCCAGGGCATTATGACCCTTAGTGGGAACCCGTCTAGTTAGACGCCTAAAGACAGTGACCTTGTCTAGAACGTCAAGAAGTTAGACGCCAGCATTAGAGGGACTGGAGCGTGGTCGATGGTCACATGACATGAGGTTTTTCACATTTTTTTGCTGCAGAATGTCACAGGTGTCTCCGTGGTCACTGTATATGTGCACGGTGTCCCCTCACATGGCTCGCTGCGCTCTATGTCCACTTGTACAGTATGAACCAAGTAGACCTGTGACATTCGGCACCAAAAAAACTGTGAAAAACTCATGTCGCCCATGTGACGGTCAACCACGCTCCCTTCGCTCTAACGCTGGCGCCTAACTTCCGTTAATGTCGATCTAGACTAAGGTTGACTATATTTAGGCATCAGACTAGACCAGTTTGACTATCATCGTCATAATATGGTCAACCTAGATATTGTAGATATGGGTACCAGATGCCACCTGGGATAGTATGGGGGACAAGATGTAGATAATTACAGGACTAATTAAAAACCGGACCCGGACAGGACACCCCCCGGACAGGACACCCCCCTGTTCCGGGGTCTTGTCCGGGTCCGGTTTTACTTTTTACCCATACCAGATAATTACAGACCCTGCTTAATTCTTTCTATTTATGTCACTTGTTATTCGCCACAAAGTGCATTGTCCCTTTAATAACAATATTTGCATAGAATTATATTAGCAGTGATGGAATATCCATTCAGAATTTGGAGGAAATGCCATTTACATCATACATACAATGTTTCCAGACCTGCTGAACTATATATAAAAAGAAAATCAGTGTATATTCCGCCAGGTCTATTGCACATATCAGATGCAGTAAACCCAGACTGACCCCTGATGTCTTTCTCTGCTGTTTACATCATCCTTGTTCCTTAAGTAAACTTGCATGTGGTGCTGGGGACTGGTCCCTCCAGTGTACAGGGGTCTATACAGGACCCTCATCTGTGTGTGGGAAAGTGCTCTAACCGTGATAATGATCTGCTGCTCCCCCTCCCTTTCCCCTCTCCCCGCTGCTGCTGGTGCTGGGGTAGCACAACCCTCTTCCTGACTGATTAGTCTGCACCCTTCACAGTTGCTGAAAGGAGAGAATCCTCCTGTCCTGACCCTGCAGCCCAGAACTGCAGCAGTGAGGGGGGTTTGGTGTTACTTTGTCACCTACAAAGACACAGCATGGATGGCAAAATCACTTAGACGGCAGTACAGGGTCTGGGTAGGGCTGTGCCTTCCTCTATGGACTGATCCAGCATTAGGGCACGCAGGAGGAAAGTGGCACCATGGTGCTGGGCAGTGCCAATGCCAACCACACTGGGCTGGTAAGTTACAGAACTTCTGTGGGCAGGAGAAAACTTTTCTGCTTAAGTCTCAGGAAGCAGCTCTGATTTGGATAGATAGATAGATAGATAGATAGATAGATAGATATTACAGTGTAGAATTTTTGTCATTATAATTGTGATCTATAATATACAATCACTACTGTACATGTGATCTGTAATATACAATGATTACTGTACCTGTGATCTATAATATACAATGATTACTGTACATGTGATCTATAATATACAATGATTACTGTACATGGATGTGATCTATAATATACAATCACTACTGTACATGTCATCTGTAATATACAATGATTACTGTACCTGTGATCTATAATATGTAATGATTATTGTACATGTGATCTATAATATACAATGATTACTTTACATGTGATCTATAATATACAATGACTACTGTACATGTGATCTGAAATATACAATGACTACTGTACATGTGATCTGTAATATACAATGACTACTGTACATGTGATCTATAATATACAATGATTACTGTACATGTGATCTATAATATACAATGATTACTGTACAAGTGATCTGTAATATACAATGATTACTGTACATGTGATCTATAATATACAATGACTACTGTACATGTGATCTATAATATACAATGATTACTGTACATGTGATCTATAATATATAATGATTACTGTACATGTGATCTGTAATATACAATAACTACTGTACATGTGATCTATAATATACAATGATTACTGTACATGTGATCTATAATATACATGGACTACTGTACATGTGATCTATACTATACAATGATTACTGTACATGTGATCTATAATATACAATGATTACTGTACATGTGATCTATACTATACAATAACTACTGTACATGGGATCTATAATATACAATGATTACTGTACATGTGATCTATAATATACAATGACTACTGTACATGTGATCTATAATATACAATGATTACTGTACATGTGATTTATAATATACAATGACTGCTGTACCTGTGATCTGTAATATACAATGACTGCTGTACATGTGATCTATAATATACAATGATTACTGTACATGTGATCTGTAATATACAATGACTGCTGTACATGTGATCTATAATATACAATGATTACTGTACATGTGATCTATAATATACAATGACTGCTGTACATGTGATCTATAATATACAATGATTACTGTACATGTGATCTATATTATACAATGACTACTGTACATGTGATCTATAATATACAATGATTACTGTACATGTGATCTGTAATATACAATGATTACTGTACATGTGATCTGTAATATACAATGACTACTGTACATGTGATCTATAATATACAATGATTACTGTACATGTGATCTATAATATACAATGATTACTGTACATGTGATCTATAATATACAATGATTACTGTACATGTGATCTGTAATATACAATGATTACTGTACATGTGATCTGTAATATACAATGACTATGGCACTGCCCATCCACTAACCAGTGCTCTCTCTCTCTCCCCCCACAGATCGCGGACAGGTTCCCAGGCAGGGAAGTTCCACCAGCCAGGAAAAGGTTGCAGTCTGCCGATGAAGTTCTCCAAGGCAGCCGCCCTCCCCCGGAGGGAGCCGGAGCAGCCTCTGTGTCTGAGCTGGGGCGCACAGAGGGGTCTGGGGTAGGGGAGTGGTGCCCCTACTGCCAGGCAAAGCTGGCTGAGCTGAAGAAGCAAGCCCTGGGACTGGCCATCCCTGGCTCCACCATGGTAAGCGCACCAGGCATCCAGTGTTTGTACATTGCACCAGCACCAGGCTGGAGGTACTGTAGTATCTGCAGCTGTATTGGGGTAGAGCTGGTGGTTCTGGATTGGATTAGGGCTGGTTAAATAAACCATGTGGTTCTCATCTGCCATCAAATCTGGGTTAACTACAAGTCCCAGCATGCCTTGACAGATTTCTACCAGCATGGCTCATTCTGATGCACGTATAATAGCTGTTACGTTGTAGTATGGTTGTAGTATGTACCCTTGACGCTGAATTGTGTAACTACAAGTAGCAGGAAAGCCTGCCAGGGCATGCTGGTTGTTGTAGTTCAGTAACAGTTGGAGCTGCGGCATAGTATCCTCATACATTTCATATGTACCCCTGTGGATATTATACAATGTATACTCTAGTCAGTTCTAACAATAGCCAGTGTTTGATCCTCAGCCTCATATAAATGGATGAAATATGCATACGCAGGTTGTTATTATGATTATTTACTAAATATGGTATTATAGTCATGCACGCAACATTTGGTGGTGTATTTTTACGTTGTGTTTGCACAAAATACAACAAATATTTTATTACAGAAGATGTAATAAACCAAGTCAGCTAACGGTGTGCGCCGTATGCGTCACATTTGGGGGGTATCTGATTAGCTGCGATAACGCAATCTGGGATCCTGGGTAAAGTTATTGCACCAATCATCCAAACAAAATGCTTATCGTAGGGGTGCACGCCACCAGTTTTTCAATTGCATGTGTTAAAAGCGAAGAAAGCAGGTGAAAATAAGGTCATTAACCTGTACCCCCCAAAATGCCAAAGTAACAGAGGATAACAGGGAAGAAGTATATTAGAGGACATAATAACAATATTTTGAGGACCAAAATGGCTGCTATATGCATTAAAAAGAAACTGAACAAAGATAAACAGCAAGCTTTTATGTGTAAAGGAAATATTCTTATAAAATCCAGGGTACATGAAAAAGTATAATCTTGGGTCGATTAAAAGCAATTTCAAAAACCTTGCAAACACAACCGATTACTCCCACCTGCAAGCCTAAAAACACCTGTCCAACTAATAAAGCACCCCTATATACCTCTCCCATACCTTGCACCCCTGTTTCCATCACTTTGCACTTTTTCACCCCAAAACTGACATCTCATTGGCTAATTAAAAATAATTAAAGTGCCTTATTAGTCATTAAGGGCATGCTAAGAAATTCTGAACTATGACATTTTCCCCCAAAAATAGGGGATTTCCCCAACTTTGCACCTGCTCAGAGTAGGTGTAGAGCAATTTGCGATAAACCCTACAGAGATTTATTGCATGTGAGCAATTGGATAGGGGGAGTTACACAAAAACTGTGCATTTTCCCATTTCCCTTTTTTCTGCAAGAACAGGTTATCTCAGATAATTGGAGATCCCAATAATCGCGTTATTCCAACCAAGGGCAGTCAGTCTGTATAAGTGGTACCTCCATCTAGTTAAATGTTAATATTATACAGATGCCTGTTATTATCCATGACACATACAGTATAGGGTAAATGGGATCTAGGTATTGTCTGCACTAGGATATATACAGTATCTGTGACATACGTGTTACATATACATATAACAGTTGTTTTCTTTTTGTTGTATTGCTTTAGTTTTTTATCTTCTGTAAGTGAATAATGATTGCCTTGTTCGCTTTTTGAGTTCTGTGAGTTTTAATGACAGTTGCTGTAGTCTATGGCTGGTATACAATACAATGGTAGTAAAGGTCCTTATGTAGGTTTTTTCAGACTGCTGGATTAAATATTGTTCAATATTTTGGAAAGTTGATTTCGTAAACCCTGACTCTGCTGCCCCCTAGCAGAGATTTTCCGTTATAACGTGAGGTTTTGAAAGTTTTGGGAAATAAAACGAAATGTTTTTAAACAATGAGTTTCTGAAAATGAATAAGACAAATGAGTTTTTACTGCAGAAATATAAGAACCTGTTTAAGGGCTCATTCACCTTTCTTTGTACTTACCTGTGTTGTGCTAGCACTTAGTATTACATTGTGTTTATCTACTTATTATTATGACACACGCTGATTGTGGTTTATGCGGATGTAAAATGGTCCTTTTATGTGGAGTAAAGGCCCCTCATATACTTATATGATTTGGGCCCTTTTCACCCGATTTTGACGGATCGGACTGAATAATCGGGTGGGAAGTGTCAAATCACATGTGTTTCACCTCCAATTCCGTACCTATGTGTGGTCCTGTGTGTATCGGATCTCAAGATAGCAACATCTGCAATCATGATTTGTCAGGTTTCATAACGGTAAATGGGATCGCGTGCGATATATCATATGTAAAAGAACGGCATATGGTCTATCTCATGCGATCCTGCTACCCGGGGAAGCAACTAGGTCACTTACCGGGGAACTGCATGCGATGCTAGCATGCAATACCTTGATTAAGTGTATGGGGTCTTAATCCAAAACTAAAGCTGTTAATGCAGTGGTTCCCAAACTGTGTGCCTAGGCACCCTGGGGTGCCTCAGGACACTTGCAGGGTGCCTTGGGTTGGTGGACCAGGATCAATTTATATTATGAATCGTCAATGTAACCAGTGTTGGTGGCTGCCAATCATAACATATGTGCACAAATAGAAGCAAGTCCTGTCCCTCACCAGATAACTGTGACATATAGGGGGAAATTTACTAAAGGAAATTTGTAAAAAAATAGGAGTATTTGTATCCAGAAATACACTTATTTTTGACATTTACTATCCCGAAAATACGGCAATTCATAGTCGTATTGATGTGCTATCAATACGAATACGAATGGCCGTATTTTTGGGATAGTAAATGTCAAAAATAAGTGTATTTCTGGATACAAATACACCTATTTTTTTTTACAAATTTCCTTTAGTAAATTTCCCCCATAAACTCAATGCACTTCATTTAATATTTTCTTCTGAATTTGGCCTAAGGGTGCCTTGAAAATGTTTTGATGGTCTAGGGTGCCGTGATTCAAAAAAGTTTGGGAACCACTGTGTTAATGTTTAATCTAATGAGAAATCCACCTGAAAATGAGTGCATTGAAAGTCTGCTGTTCAGTGCAACTCTGGTCAATTGACTTTTTATACATTTAGTTTTTAACCCTATCAATGCCAGTCTGCTTGGATGGATTATTGAAAAAAGATTTCTAAAACCAGCTGTCATTGCACTAGGTAAATGGGATGCAGTTTAAATCCCGGCGGTCGGGATCCCGGCGTTCAAAATCCTGACGCCGGAATCCCGAACGCTGAAATCCCGACACTTTCTCCCCCCGTGGGTGTCCACCCCTGGAGGGAGAATAAATTAGTGCGTGGCGAGCGCAGCGAGCCCGCAAGAAGGGGGGGGGGGGGGGGGCGATCCATGTCCCCCCCTTGTCGGGATTTCGGCGGTCGGGATTCCGGCGTCGGGATTTTGAACGCCGGGATCCCGACCGCCGGCTTTTCATGCCAAATCCAGGTAAATAACTATCCACATGCTATCCATTTGCTTATAAGAATTCCAATGAATGTATAAATGTTTCTCCATGTTTTTTCGTTTTTCGGTATAGTATAATAGTGCTACTGTATATAATCACCAACACGTCCTGCCCAATGTAACTTTTGACAGAGTATTACATAGTTTCTTGTAGCAATATGCACCGTGGCAATGAAACAGACAAGGCCCGAAACACCTTTAAGAACAAGCAGATGAAACTTATAATTTTATAGATAATTATATATATATTAATTGTTAGACATCATATGAGTCGCTGATTAACTTGTAATGTTCAGGGCACCTCTCCTCTCCCTCTAGCAGTTATACAGGAAAGCCTCGGAGACAGGTAATTGTCCCACTATTTAAGGGAACATCTGGCGCTCAGATAGGTGAGCAGTCACCCAACCAGGCTTCCGAATATGTGATAATTATCAGCTGCAGAACCCCTCTGTCTGCACTGGCAAGTGTGCTGCGAACGTTTCTAGGAAAGAAAACTGCTGTGACAATTAATGACAGGGTGACCCAAAGCATGGCTGTGTGATCCTAGTTCAGGAAGGAAACCCGCCCGTCCAGGGAGGGATCTGTGACAACAAAGCATGACAACATGTTTTCAAGACTTAAAAGAGTAACACACACACACAAATGTTGTGCGAATGCCGAGTGCACAGGATTGTGAAAAATTGAATCATTTGATGCAGAATTAGAATTACACCATCACTTGAAAAGTGAGAAAAGTGAGAATGATAAACGACAAGCCAACCAGCCCCTAACGGCAGTTTTTCCAAAAACAGTCAAAAGCATGACAGTTAGGAGCTGATTGGCTGCTACTTAATCTCTTCACTGTATCACTTTTCTCCGGCTGAGGTGACAATTCTGTACTTTTATTGCACTTGTGACTGTGTCATATTAGTGACAGCCATCGTGTCAGTACATTTGTTGCAAAAAAAAAGTCAGGGGTCAAAGTAAAGTGGAACTGAGTTCAGTAGCTTCTTCGGTGATGTGCATGTGCTGGCCCCTAGCCTCTAAGGGCTGCTTCGGCAGCAGTCCATAGAAGCATATTCACGGTCCCGGGTCCGGTGCATGCATAATATCCACCCCGGTACTGCAGAACCCGTTTTATGAGCTGCCGCCGCAGCAGCCTAGAGGCATGCCAGAGGGAGGGAACACTGACCAGTGAGACTGTCTTGGGTGACTGGCAGGTCGGACATCCAATAAGAAGCCACTGCCAGTCACAGTGGCTTCACACAGTGGTGGATATTACCTGGGGTGGCTGCAGCCCTGCAGCCCATAGGTAAAAACCACCACTGATAAGGGGCACTACTGTGGTATTACAATTATAAGGGGCACGACTACTGTGGGCATTTTGTGTATAAGGGGCAATACTACTGTGGACATTAAGTGTATAAAGGACACTCTCTGACGCCAGTGCCCAAAACTCCAGAGGTTCAGTTAAAACTGTAGTGAACATAGGGCCTTATTTTGGTTCACTCTTTCTGACAAAATCCTTCTTAGATGGACAAAACCATGTGCACTGCAGGGGGGCAGATGTAAAATGTGCAGAGAGAATTAGATTTGGGTGAGTTATTTTGTTTCTGTGAAGGGAAAATACTGACTGCTTTATTTTTACACTGCAATATAGATCTCACTTTGAAGTAAAACCCCACCCAAATCTAATTATATCTGCACAAGTTACATCTGCCCCACCTGCAGTGCACATGGTTTTGTCCATCTAAGAAGGATTTTGTCAGAAAGAATGGACTAGAATAACCCCCATTGTTGTATGATTGATTTGATTATATCCAGACTCCATGGCATGTTCCTATCCATACGACTGTTAACCAGTCAGCTACAGGATCACCCTCCAGCCTGGGGTCACTACAGGGCTTCCTCCACCCACTTATGTGTTCATCTGGGTTAGTGGCACCCAGTGGTTGAGCTGTGTACTGCAGGGAGTGGTTTGACAAGGCTTTGTAATGCGCCAGGGATGGCCAGGCTATTTGAGGACAGGTGATTATGGACACACCTGTAAGGTGCAGGAAGGAACTAATGCGTCACTTGAAGCTATATTGGAGGTTTCTGTACTCCTCCCCCTTATAAAATGTAAATGATGGATCTCTGGTCAGGAAGTCACTGGCAGTGTCTGTAAAGCAGGCAGGAACAGGTGGTCCCCGCTGTCAGCCATTGTAATGAGGCCCAGCATTCTTAGGACCATGTATGCCGTAGTAAAGCTGCAGATAGCGTGTTCTGTCTTGCTGTGCAGCAGGTGGGAACACGAGCCGGGACGTTGGAATCTTAATATATATTTAGGATTTAGCTAAGTGCTGTGGTTAGTGGATGTCATAAAATACTCATAATGTAGAATTGTGGAGAGAATTTTATATAATACAGTTTTCCATTTACATCGACTGTACATTGTATCTGCCTGTGTACTATGCCTGTGCCTTATAAAGAGCTAATTATACCCCTTTCAGACATACGTAAAAATCCCGGTTTTTTTCACATGAACGCGCCCAAACCCAGGGCTAGCGTATGTCTGAAAGGGTATACCCGGGATTTAACTCTCGGATACTGAGCACCTGCAATTGACCAGGGTTTTTCCCGGTATTTAACTCCCGGGTATAATACCCAGCTTATGTCTGAATGGGTTTACCCGGGTTTTTCAGTTTTAAACATGTGATGTTGCTTTTTTTTGCTGCTGGGGGATGTCCCATTTTAATAATGAAACACTGAAATGCTTGAAAGCCTGGCTTATGTGTGAAAGGGGTATACCCGGGTTTTTCACGGATTTGTAGTGTAGTGTGAAAGGGGGTCTGTTACTAAAATCCCGGGAGTAACCTGGGTTGAAAATCCCGGGTAAACCTGGACAAAATCCCAGGTAGTATGTCTAAAAGGGGTATTACAGTGTTTATTCTAGTTTACAGTACAGTATAGATCTCATACCGTTATTACATAGACTGAGTGATAAAGGAGCGTACAAATATATGGTATCTATCTATCTATCTATATATAAAGGAGTAACTGCTCCTCATCTCTATGAGATGAAGTACTGCCATTGATCACTAGAGGCACCAAAATACTCCTTTGTGTGCTAAAAGATGTTATAACAGAAAGGGAAAGCAATTTTTGCAGGGACACTTCTCTTTTTAAGCTTGCTGGATATGGAGAGAGGTAGCTGTGAAGATAGAGATTGGAGGTAAAAGCAGATAAGGGGCGGAATATTCGAACATCCGCCGCCCTACATTTCCCCCCTCCACAGGGTACCACATTCTTAATAATTGCATATACTCTAACACTGGGGTAGCCAACCCTAGTCCTCGAGAGCTACCAACAGTGCATGTTTTGCAGGTCTCCTCACAAAATCACAAGTGAGCTAATTAGCTCCATCTGTGGATCTTTTAAAATGTGTCAGTGATTAATGAGTGCAGCTGTGCAGCAGCTAGGTTGTCTGGAAAATGTTAACTGTTGGTAGCTCTCGAGGGCTAGGGTTGGCTACCACTGCTCTAACATATGCGATTATTAACGCAACGGACCGCTCTTCCGATAAGAGATGTCCTTTGCGATGCCGCCCCGCATGCGCAGCGTGACGGCCCGGCCGCAGGGAATGCTGGGAGGGATCCTTAACAGATTACATGATAGAAGCACATAGGCTTCTACAGGGTATTGCCAGCTGGCAATATCCTCCGCAGCGCTGCCCTGTCAGAGGGGGTTTAGAGAATGCAAAAATGCGGTAAAAACTGAAGTGAAGTGGAGAGTTTGTAGGATAAAAACTGTCACGGCTCAAAGTGAAAGTAAAAACTGTCACAGCTCAAAGTGATAGTACATTACAGAAGATGTCATTTTGACAGGCTTTTTACTAGTATCTTAATAATCTATAATAATTGCAGAGGGGTCTGACCTGTCTCCTCAATATGGGCACGGTGGAAGTTTGAACATGCACACCGCGGCTTCAACTTGGAGACCTAGAAGAGGGAGACTGGCTGGTGGGAGCAAGGGGAAGTGTTTGAGCAAGTCAGGAAGAGGTGGCATGACTTAGCGGTTCTATTTGTATCATATACTGTATCATGCGTACACCAACTAATAATGACGGACATAAGAGATGCCTACACCATCTTATTTTATTGCATTTTATGGCTTCCTTTGTCCGTCACCCAATCATTATGCACCATGGTCATTATTCTTTGTCTGCATCCTCTTACCCTGGAAACCTATTATTCATATAGTAAGATTATTGCCAAATGACCCTATAGTTACATGTCATTAGCATTATTGCCAAAAACATTTTTTTTATGACATGTTATCCACTATTACTTACTGTTTACTTCATCTATTAGTGCTAGGGACAGGGGTAACCCAGCTGAAGCTTCCCTGAGTCACAGTTGGCCACTGATTTGATAAATTAATAAAATAAAATAAATAACACACACATACATTAGATTGTGTCTGCCTAATTAATCACCAAAAACTTGTATATTGCCTGTCAATACTTATTACAAATTACTAATTGCATGAAACAATCCTTATAAGAAAAAAATGGACAAAAACAAATTTTTCCAGTAAAATTTACTCCAACAAAATAAATGTGTACCATTGTTAAGTTTTCTGCTGAAGCCTCTCAAAAAGAATTATTCCTGTGATTTATACCGCTTTTCGACTGCAAATTCAGGGTCGCCCCGGGACTCTGAAATGGTTTAGTCTCTGTGCAACACTGCATTTTGATCTGTTCAGACCCCTCAGCGAATCGGCAATATTGCCGGTTTGCTGACATCATGCAGGGCGGAGCGTCATCGGGGGAGGAGGCAGTGCTTACAGCTGGCACTGCTCCAAGCACTGCCTCCTCCTATGTGTGAACAGGAAAAGGGTCGCTTGACCCGATTAATCTGTTCACACTGCAAAGCCACATGGCAACAAACCGGTAAGAACCCTTCTTTTTTACTGGTTCGTATTGCCGTGTTGCTACCGGTTTACAGAACCCGGTAACCCCTTTCACATCGTGCCAAATACTGTATCGAACCGGCAAGAAACCAGCATGAACCCTGAAATTAGGTGCAATGTGCAAGGGGTATTATGCTATTTTTGATACTTTGTAAATGATCCAATGTGATCTACAGTCAACAACACACTTTTTAATTTTTAATAAACATATCCATTTTCTCTATATAGATTTATTGTAACGTTTAATAAATAGGCCCTCCGGTCACCTAGGGGTTAATAGAACACACAGCGGCCGCTGTGTACGGTTCATCTACGCTCGCTAAAACTTTGCGCCTCTTTACACCTCCCGGTATTATCCGACTTCCCTACATCCCTCTTTGTTATGATGAATTCAGCGCCAAACCCAAACAGCACTGTTGAACCTACTTAATGACACCTTCCAGTTTCCTGTCATAAATTAGGATTGGACATCCATGTTATTATTAAGGACCCCTGCTTTTGTCCGCCATAACATTCTTGTATTGACTTTATGTATTAGAACTAACATTGTTTAAAGGAACAATGTCATTTTTCCCCGCAGGAGTGGTCTGGGAGAAATCAAGGTCCGTAGGGTAAAACTTGCTATTATTGACCTTTATTTCCTGCAAAATGATTATAATATTTTGCCGGGACTAAATTTAGTTTTCTTTTCTTTTTTTTATGTTGCATTGTGGCACAAATTAAGGATGTCGGTTTAGGATTTTACATTGAAGTCTGGAAATATTCAGGAAACAAAGCAAAGATTCAAAAGAGTAATTGAAAGCTTGTCTTTAACACAGCTGGGGGATTATCTGGCGTTGGCAGTTGTATTCAGGAGGTATACTCATTTTTTACAATGACTACAGTATATTCTTCCTATGGCTTAATCTGTGTCCGATTGTTATTGACCTACCTCGGGCTGGGTGGTACAGGTTCCCTACCCTGGGAAAAGATACCTGTTGCCTGAATAGATCTGGTAATAGCCCAGGTGTACACGTCGAAGCACCTGTCCTGTAAGGTCACCTTGTGTGGTCTCAATTAGGTGCCTCTTGATGAGAAACGTCTTTGATAATAGTAAAAAAAAAAGCAGCTTGATGATCGGTAAGTGGATCCGCTCCCATTACGTCCCTGTCTTTGTAAAGGGCAGTATTAATGTAATGTCATTGTGCTAAACCCATGACAATCTTGTTTTAAGGTAGAATTACACATACAAAACGTACATTGTGTTCCCAGGTTGTAGAGGGCAGTGACCACCGGGGTTAGACAGAGACCCTCTGTTCTGATCTATACACCTATACGCAATCTATTGAAATCGGATTTAAAAAGTGCCATTTTTTTTTCTTTTCAAAATAGTTTTATTTATCTATTCATTAACAGTTTCCTATACAGCGCAGCAAGTTCCATTGCATTTGCAATTGGAAGCAACAGGGATAAAACAAACTAGTTACAATACTTCTGGTTTTATAAAACTTTGTGCCACTAAAATACTGGGAAAGAAAGAGATCCTAGAATAAAATTTGACTCGTAAATTAATGAATCAATAATACATAACTCGCAACGTGTGTGTGTCGGTGGTGGAAAGTGGGTGCATTTATTAAACCTAACAAAGAAGCCAGATTTAGTCATTTGTTTTACAATTTATGTTTAAAAAATGAAAATGAACATTTGATTGGATTGGTTGCTGTGAGTTGCCGCACCTCTGTACCCATTTTCAGAAATAAAACGGTCAAATGTATTAGCCTCGCGTGATGCCAAGGGGCAATTCCTTTACAAGGCATGGTTTGGCCGGGATGCGGTTAATTTGCCGGCGGTCGGGATCCCGGCGGTCGGAATCCCGACACTGGAATCCCGACCGCCGAAATCCCGAAACTTTCTCCCTCCGTGGGTGTCCACGACACCCATAGAGGGAGAATAAAATAGCGTGCCGAGCGTAGCGAGGCACCGGGCCCGCTGCGTGGCGAGCGCAGCGAGCCCGCAAGGGGGGGCGATCCATGTCCCCCCCCTTGTCGGGATTTCGGCGGTCGGGATTCCAGTGTCGGGATTCCGACCGCCGGGATCCCGACCGCCGGGAAATCATATCGGATCCGGTTTGGCCGAGTAAACAATTGTCCTTTTTAAAAAAACAAAACTGCTTAGTAAATGGATTTGCCGCTTTAAAAATTCCGTGCAGACTTATAGAAATTCTCTAAGGGCCCATATACACACTGGGCGACTTTGGGCTGAAAGCAGCACAGTTTTGTCTTTTGAGCAGCTTTCAGCTCAAAAGTCGCCCAGTGTGTAAACGTCGTCCACCAGCTCATCTGCTGGTGGACGGCTTTCCGTTGCATCCTGCTATGGAAAGTCGTCCATCCGCGGGAAAATCGCTAAAATGAGCGAAAATCGCTCAGTGTGTATGCACTGAGCTATTTTTCAGCCCAGCGATTTTCCCCATCATCGCTGTCCATACACACTGGGCAAAATCACCTTAACAGTTTGCACCTTACAGGCTATGACATAATGCTCAAAGTATCGTGAATACATAACTCCCAACAGGGCCGAAACTAGGTGTTTCGGCGCCCGGGTCGGCAGTCATTTGGTCGCCCCCCCAAAAAAATCACTGCCTTGGGGTCAGGCAGTGGGGTCCGGGGACTGGAGAAGGTTAACTCCGGCTCCTAGCGCTGCCGGGTGGTGGGCGGGAGGCAGATTTTGAAAAGACTTGCCGGATGCTGATTGGCTAGTCTTTTCAAAATCATCAGCGCTTCCTGCCGCCAGGCAAATAGCGAGCTGCTGTGTATGTGAAAGCTGCCGCTACACCAGTCCCTGGACCCCCACTGCCAACATATCTGTGTGTAGCGTCCAGGGGTCCAGGGACTGGTGTAGCGGCAGCCTTCACTCACTCCGTCTCCTAGCGCTATCTGCCTGGCAGCGGGAAGCGCTGATGACTTTGAAAAGACTTGCCGAAACGCTGATTGGCTGAATTCAGCCAATCAGCGTCCGGCAAGTCTTTTCAAAACCTGCTTCCCGCCCACCGTCCGGCAGCGCTAGGAGCCAGAGTTAACCCACCGGTCCCCGGGACCCCGCTAGTACATGGCATTAACCCACCAGTACCCGGACCCCCGCTGCTCATCCCAGGGACCACGCTGCTGGGACACCACACTAGCGCCCCCACCCTCCAGCGCCCGGTGCGCGTGACCCCCTAGCCCCCCCCCCCTAGTTACGGCCCTGCTCCCAACTTTCTTGCAGTTCGAAGCGGTGCGCGCCTTTGGCGAGGCTAACCAGAAAGGGGCGTGGCCTATATGTGCATCTTCCTGTGAGGCCACGCCCCCATTTTGACTCTTTGGGGGCTTGGCCCAGAGGCTCTGTGAGCCTCTAGCCATGCCCCCAGCTCCTCTTAGTGCTCAGCACCTGACAGGAGGGACTCCCAACAGCCCCCCTCCCTGCAGCGGGATGAATTTTTTTAAAGTTTTAAAAGTTTTAAAGTTTTTTAAAGTATTCACTTCTGAGGAGTCTGTGCAAAGTTGCATGTGCTCAAACTACTTGGTGTAGCAGCCGGACCAGTCCAATGCAGTTGTGTCTTCTACATGCCGGATGAAGGACTCCACTGCGCTGGATTTGTAGGAACACAAAGAAATAGCAGAGGTCTGGACTGAACGGCAGATCATAAAATATATGGACAATAAATGTAATCCTGTCCCTCGCCACGTATCAGAACTTAACGATGACATAGAAACATAATTTACTTATATGTTTTTCTGAATTTCACAATAATAAACTTTTGGCCTATGGGTGATATAACACAGTTTCGGAACCACTGATGATACTGATCTATTTCTTAAGAGCGATAACACATCCACCACAGATAACGCAATGCTACTCCCTTGTCATCCTGTGGTGCCTCTTTATCACATTCTTTCAAATACATAACATACGATCCTAGCAGGGAACAGTTTAGACATCGTTATTCAGCACATCCCCCTACTTTTCCCATGTATGTCATATTTCAACAAACTGCCTTCAGTGCTGTTTTAAATAATTGGTACATTCCAGCTGTATTTTTTTTAAAGTCTGTACTTATTAAACAAAAGAAAAGTCACTATTATAAAATGATAAATGACCAAACAGCATACGTGAAATAATGCAAGTCCAGAATTAATGGTTTTATTACTTTGTTGAGAGTTCCTAGTAGTGGAAGGGGAGTTCATATACTGATGGGATTGCAGTCTCATAGGTAACACACATGCAAAATCCACAGCACAAGTGAACGTGTTTTGGCACAAATATTTCATCACAATTTACAAAGGTATATTTTAAAGTCAGAATACAGTTAACCATTGTATTTTAAGTGTGCGTGTGTGTGTGTGTGTGTGTGTGGGGGGGGGCACCCTAATTATTCTATGGTTAACCTTTTGTTCTCCATATTTGTACCTTATTAACATAAATGGTAGGTGTTATATTATTAACTCTGCAATACAAAGATCCATTTCTAAAATCTAATGAAAGCCTATATATACTGTAAGCTTGCGAGCAGGGCCCTCCTACCTCTACCTCTTTGTTACTAGCCAGTTTGTTTTATCACTGTTTCCTATTGTAAAGCGCAGTGGAAATAATACAGAGAACATCACAGTGACCACCATATAATACAGAGAACATCACAGTGACCACCATATAATACAGAGAACATCACAGTGACCACCATATAATACAGAGAACATCACAGTGACAACCATATAATACAGATAACTTCACACTGACCACCATATAATACAGAGAATATCACAGTGACCACCATATAATACAGAGAACATCACGGTGACCACCATATAATACAGATAACTTCACAGTGACCACCATATAATACAGAGAACATCACAGTGACCAACATATAATACAGAGAGCATCACAGAGACCGCCATATAATACAAAGGACATCACATTGACCACCATATAATACAGAGGACATCACAGTGACCACCATATAATACAGATAACTTCACAGTGACCACCATATAATACAGATAACATCACAGTGACCACCATATAATACAGAGAACATCTCAGTGACCACCATATAATACAGATAACATCACAGTGACCACCATATAATACAGATAACTTCACAGTGACCACCATATAATACAGAGAACATCCCAGTGACCACCATATAATACAGAGAACATCACAGTGACCACCATATAATACAGAGGACATCACAGTGACCACCATATAATACAGAGAACATCACAGTGACCACCATATAATACAGAGGACATCACAGTGACCACCGTATAATACAGAGGACATCACAGTGACGCCATATAATACAGAGAACATCCCAGTGACCACCATATAATACAGAGAACATCACAGTGACCACCATATAATACAGAGAGCATCACATTGACCACCATATAATACAGAGGACATCACAGTGACCGCCATATAATACAGAGAACATCACAGTGACCACCATATAATACAGAGGACATCACAGTGACCACCATATAATACAGATAACTTCACAGTGACCACCATATAATACAGATAACATCACAGTGACCACCATATAATACAGATAACTTCACAGTGACCACCATATAATACAGAGAACATCCCAGTGACCACCATATAATACAGAGAACATCACAGTGACCACCATATAATACAGAGGACATCACAGTGACCACCATATAATACAGAGAACATCACAGTGACCACCATATAATACAGAGGACATCACAGTGACCACCGTATAATACAGAGGACATCACAGTGACGCCATATAATACAGAGAACATCCCAGTGACCACCATATAATACAGAGAACATCACAGTGACCACCATATAATACAGAGAGCATCACATTGACCACCATATAATACAGAGGACATCACAGTGACCGCCATATAATACAGAGAACATCACAGCGATCACCATATAATACAGAGAACATAACAGTGACCACCATATAATACAGAGAGGATCACAGTGACCACCATATAATACAGAGAGCATCACATTGACCACCATATAATACAGAGGACATCACAGTGACCGCCATATAATACAGAGCACATCACAGCGATCACCATATAATACAGAGAACATCACAGTGATCACCATATAATACAGAGAACATCACAGTGACCACCATATAATACAGAGAACATCACAGCGACCACCATATAATACAGAGAACATCTCAGTGACCACCATATAATACAGAGAACATCCCAGTGACCACCATATAATACAGAGAACATCACAGTGACCACCATATAATACAGAGGACATCACAGTGACCACCATATAATACAGAGAACATCACAGTGACCGCCATATAATACAGAGAACATCACAGCGATCACCATATAATACAGAGAACATAACAGTGACCACCATATAATACAGAGAGGATCACAGTGACCACCATATAATACAGAGGACATCACAGTGACCGCCATATAATACAGAGAACATCACAGCGATCACCATATAATACAGAGAACATAACAGTGACCACCATATAATACAGAGAGGATCACAGTGACCACCATATAATACAGAGAGCATCACATTGACCACCATATAATACAGAGGACATCACAGTGACCGCCATATAATACAGAGCACATCACAGCGATCACCATATAATACAGAGAACATAACAGTGACCACCATATAATACAGAGAACATCACAGTGACCACCATATAATACAGAGAGCATCACATTGACCACCATATAATACAGAGGACATCACAGTGATCACCATATAATACAGAGAACATCACAGTGACCACCATATAATACAGAGAACATCACAGTGACCACCATATAATACAGAGAGCATCACATTGACCACCATATAATACAGAGGACATCACAGTGACCGCCATATAATACAGAGAACATCACAGTGACCACCATATAATACAGAGAACATCACAGTGACCGCCATATAATACAGAGAACATCACAGTGACCGCCATATAATACAGAGGACATCACAGTGACCGCCATATAATACAGAGAACATCACAGCGATCACCATATAATACAGAGAACATCACAGTGACCGCCATATAATACAGAGAACATCACAGTGACCACCATATAATACAGAGAACATCCCAGTGACCACCATATAATACAGAGAACATCACAGCGATCACCATATAATACAGAGAACATCACAGTGACCACCATATAATACAGAGAGGATCACAGTGACCACCATATAATACAGAGAGCATCACATTGACCACCATATAATACAGAGGACATCACAGTGACCGCCATATAATACAGAGCACATCACAGCGATCACCATATAATACAGAGAACATAACAGTGACCACCATATAATACAGAGAACATCACAGTGACCACCATATAATACAGAGAACGTCACGCTGACCATCATATAATACAGAGGACATCACAGTGACCGCCATATAATACAGAGAACATCACAGTGACTCGAAGGGGTAATCAACCCCTCAAATTACCCCCCGAGTCTCAATAAAAAAATCTTAACCCCATTTAAGTTTATCTTAATATTACCTTAAGCTCGTTCCTCCCTAAACCATAACTTATCTGTTCATGAGCTCATCTATTCTTGCAGCCACACAGATTTCAGAAAGTTGCACAGCCCCTGGGAGGTGATTACTACATTATATGCAGATGACCGGGCATCCGCCTGATCCCTAGGCATAAGAACACTTCCTTATACCAGTTTCACGCCCCTATGCCAGGGTCGGACCCGGGTCCAGTACTTTCAAATTAGTCCCGGGTCGCCCATTATACACAGGGCAACCTGGGTTGAACCCTCTTTATATCCTGGGTCGGATTGCCAGGTTGTTCGACCAGGGTTTGGTGCTTTCACACTGCACCTCTACTTAACAATAATAATAATAATAATAATAATAATAATAATAATAATAATAATAATAATAATAACATTTTGTTAACATTGTAGGGATGAAAACAGATTTCTCCATTTAGACATATATTAGTTACAGGAGTTAATATATACATTACCATAACTGGTAACATGGTTTCATTTTTTTGTAATTTATATTTATATCATATTTAAAATTATTTTATTAAGTAAGTAACTTAAACCACTGTAGAGTTCACAAATTCCACGATTAAACTAATTTGCAAAATGCCCAGGGCACAGTACGGAGATACTAATCTCTTTGCAATTAGTTATAAATATTATAAAAATTCCATATATTATTAATCCTGATGTTTTTAATATTTCAGGAGCAGAATGCTACATTGCAAAGTAGCGGTACTGATGAAACACTTAATATTTATTTTAGTTGAAGTGAGTTATATTTTTTAATTACTATGTAATTTTACCCAAAATGCTTTATACACCCTTGGGATTTTAGACTCATCGTCTTGGCATCTGTATCATGCGTTAATTATTCTTGAAGTTTTATACTAATATTTAACATTTATTAGGCTACAGTAAGATAACTATAATAGTATATTTCCAAACAACATCCAAACTCACATGTATATTTTTTTATTTTATTTGCGTGGACTTGTCCGTGGACATTTAAACATGATTATCGATGTCTGCCTTTTTAAAAATTGTGAAAAAAAGGTTCCATCTAGCGGCACACCCAACAACATTTTAGAATGAAATGATGGTCGCATTGAGCCTCTCTCCGATGTGGCCAAATTGAATTGCCTCCGAGTTTGGCGGCTGTGCTGGATGCCGGCTGAACTCAGATGCTTTATTTAAAGGGGCAATAATTTACAAGGTGAAACCATGCCTAGTAAGTGATTGCCCCTTTAAAAAAGTCTGTTAGCATCCCGCTCAGCCGCCGAACCCAGAGGCAATTACATTTGGCCCATGATGTCATTGAAATTACATCATCAATTGTGACAATGGAAAAGATAACCTGTCATCCTTTCAATTCTGGCAACATACGCCTAGCCTTGATGACCTTTCTCCCAAATTCAGTACCTAAGAAGTACAGTAGCTGGAGACCTTTTATGGTCAGGGTCTAGTTACATTAGTTGAGTGAAAGACACCGTGCAAAGCATAATATTTTTTTAGTTGATGTCTCTTTAAGCCATACAGAGAGTCTGGCACAAAGGTGGAATGCTTTCTCTGTCTTTTATATATATATATATTTTTTTTTTTTCTTCGTTAAAACATTGAGGTCAGAAGAGTGAGACGCACTGGCTTAGTGAAATACTGGTTTCATCATGCTTAATAAATGTTTAAACACATTTTTTTTCTGTCTGATGGATTGCAGAACAGGGTGATTCATTTAAAATGTACTCCGGGAACTAGTCGTTCAGTTGGGTCATAGAGGTATGTCTGGGAAAGAGACATTTATCATCTATAGGCTGCTCAGAGTCAGAAGGTATCCTAGGGTTAAAGTAAAAACCTCTCTTTTGCATGAGTTCGGAGAGACAATGGAAGGTTGTACGCTGGGGAGGTGCACAATAGCGGTGCTGCCATATTGGTGTACAATCACTGCCACTGCATGCAAATGGCATAATTGAAGGCTTAGAGGATTATTGCACAGTTGTTCAGATCGGTGAAAGTGTAATCAGCAGGTTGTAGAAAAACATTCTGCTGTAACCTACGGGTTACACTCTTCATGTCGATGACAAAGATGACAGATAATCAGTGATACCAGTGTGACAGCTTGGTACTTGTGAGTTATCCGGGCGCCCGATGTGGTCATCGCATGCCATTATAATAAGCATACGATGCGACGCGATGCGACGCGATTTTCCATCGCGTCGTATCTCGTCGCATCGTATGCTTATTGTATGGTATACAATGGGATGCGATGCGACGCGACGCGATGTTTACACTTCCCGCCCATTTTTAAACCTGCCCTCTGGCACATCTGGCAGAAAATCAGTGTGAGGTAGTTTCCAGAGGAGAGAGCAAGTGTTTTACTGAGAGAGATATTGATTTACAGCATTGTTGCATATTTCTGAGGTGAATTTTTGGACATTTACCCCAATATTGCCCCATTTGGCCCCTCACACCTGCCCCATTTCACCCCTTACACCATTATTGCCAAAATGGCTTTGGTTGATGGCATCTTCAGCCTCCCAAAAACGGAGGAAGAGACAGTGGCATTCCTGCAGGAGAAAGGGCTGCTCCCATTGACTGCCACATGCCCAAATGGCCACCCTATGCGCCTGTCCCTGAAAGAGCGCAAATGGCGCTGCTATATTAAAAGCTGCAGCAAAAAACAGAGTCTGCGGGCCTCCCTATTCTATCCTGGGTGCAGGCTACCATTTATGACGATTCTGCGTTTTATCTGGTGCTGGTGTGATGAACTGACATCAATCGAGTTCTGTGCAAAGAATTTAAAACTATGCAATAAAAGCACTGTTTTTTATAATGCCTTGATGCGGGAGGCATGCCAATGTGACTTAATGGCACAGCCTCAACGGCAGATTGGAGGCCCAGGGCAAATGGTGGAGGTTGATGAAACCCTGTTTGTAAAACGCAAGGCCAATGTTGGCAGAGTACTCCCACAGCAGTGGGTGTTCGGAGGAGTGTGCCGGGAGACAGGGGACTGTTTCATGGTCGCAGTTCCCAAACGAGATGCACCCACTCTCCTTGGTGCAATTGTGGAGCACGTGGCACCTGGCAGCACCATCGTCAGTGATTGCTGGCGCGCCTACCAAACCAGTGAACTGGAGCGGGCTGGTTACAGCCACTTGCGGGTAAATCACCGCTTCAATTTCGTCGACCCAGAGACTGGTGCACACACACAGAACATTGAGCGACTATGGGGGTGTGCAAAATGGCGCAACAAACGCCAGCGGGGCACAGCACGCCATCATCTAGATTCCTACATGCAGGAGTTCGTGTGGCGAAAATGCCTGGCGAGAGACAACGCATTTGAGCGTATTCTGCATGCGCTCACATTAGTTGATAAATCATGATGTTGATTAATTATTGTGTGCTTTATGATTATTTGTTATTCTAATTTATTTCATTCTTATGTTAATTACACAGTTATTACCTTTAATTCAGTTGTCCTTAATGTGTCAGATATGCATGATATTGATGAATGATATTGGATGCTCACAGCCACTCCACTATCAACATGAACCCGAAGCGTGGCGAGCGCAGCGAGCCCGCGAGGGGCGGCGGTACGCGTCCTCCGACCTTTTCATGCCCTACTATCCACTAGGGCGTGGAGTGAGAATATAATAGTGTGGCGAGCGCAGCGAGCCACCGAGCCCGAAGCGTGGCGAGCGCAGCGAGCCCCGCGAGGGGACACGGATACCTTCACAGGTAAGCGCGTCCCTTCGCGGGCTTCACAGGTGTCCATGGCGACGCAGACACCTGTGAAGCCCGCGAAGGGACGCGCTTACCTGTGAAGGTATCCGTGTCCCCTCGCGGGGCTCGCTGCGCTCGCCACGCTTCGGGCTCGGTGGCTCGCTGCGCTCGCCACACTATTATATTCTCACTCCACGCCCTAGTGGATAGTAGGGCATGAAAAGGTCGGAGGACGCGTACCGCCGCCCCTCGCGGGCTCGCTGCGCTCGCCACGCTTCGGGTTCACGTTGATAGTGGAGTGGCGTTAACAATGGGGATGGGACTGACATTGTGTCACTTTTTGGGACACTTTCTTGGGGGTTTTACACTGCAAAAATCGGGTGGTATCGCATCGCATCGCATCGCATGCCATGTGGTTAACATGCGATGCGACGTGATCACTTTACATGGTACCCGATGTAAAATCGGGTTCGGGTGGTCATCTCGTCGCGTCGCATCGTATGCCATTTGGTTAACATACGATGCCATGCGATGCGACGCGATGCGTATACGACCAAAAATCGGGTTCGGGTGGTCATCTCGTCGCGTCGCATCGTATGCCATTTGGTTAACATACGATGCCATGCGATGCGACGCGATGCGTATACGACCAAAAATCGGGCGCCCGGATAACTCACAAGTACCGACAGCTTCTATCAGAGTGAACACTCAGGGGTAGATGTATGAAGCAGTGATAAGGGAAAAGTGATAAAGTGCCTGGTACTTGGTATCAGCGCCTAACTGTCCCTTTTTAAACCCAGCCTATAGCTTAACAGCCAGGAGCTGATTGGCTGGTGATAAAGTACCAGGCACTTTATCACTTCTCTTCCCTGATCACTGCTTCATACATCTACCCTAAGTCATTAAGTCCAAATGCAGGCGGGTCCCCCGGACCACGCACGCATCATCCCATGCAATTGCACAGGGTGGGACTGAGAACCGAATAGTGTGATCCGCGCTCTTTAGATGAAATGGCCATTTCGGGGGTTGCAACCATATGACCGCACAGAACTGATTGTCTCATGGGACTGGCGGTGTCGTTGACACGTAAGCTTTGACTCCTTTGCTTACTTGTAGCGCGCGGAAAGCGCCTGTTTCTGATGGATCTTTTGTACCCGACATGGATGGTGCTAGCTTGTTCATGATAATTGGCATACACAGGTGGCTACTCCTATTACCAGGCTGCCACAGACAAATGGCTACAAGCTCCACAATCTGAGTGGTTGCTATGGGCAACTCCTAGACTTTAAAATTTGTATAAATCTCCCCCAAAGCCTGTCCTCCTACAATCTAAGAATCTAACACATCACAGTAGAGGGGGAACCGTTTAACCAATGAGTAATGGGGTCTATGCATGGGGAGATGTGCTACAGCGATGCAAGACCGGTCAGAACGCTCAGCAAGATCGCTCAGCACACACATACCCTCTAACATGACCCATTCCATTAGGTACAAAATGCTTTGTTCCTTGACTTCAGATGTGAGCCTGCAGCACAGTCCAAAATTCAAAGAGGGGGGTCACATCAACTGCCAGTGAGTCCAGAACAGTGATGTTTGGAGTGGCATTAGGTGTGGCTCCCCTATTAGAATATTGGACTGTGCTGCAGCCCCACCTCTGCAACTGCCACTGGCAGGGAAGTCCAGGAACAGAGCATTTTGTACCTATTGGAATGGGCCATGTTGGAGGGTATGCACACATCGCTGCATAGCGATGTGCCGCTGAGCGATATGTCAGCGCCAGTGTTCTGCAGTGAGACACCGGAGATCACTGGATTTATCCAGCATGCTTGATATTAATCGTCGGGCGATAGGGACATGCGTGGACCTACATCGCTATCGCTATGGCGATGTAGGGATATTTTTTAAGCGATCTGGTGAGATCTCTTTTAAAATGCCCTCATTTCGCCCCGTGTGTAGGTCCCATAAGTACGAGCCTGGTCTGAACTTGCAATTTGAGCACGGCCTGGTGAAATATACAACTCCCGACTTATCAGTCATCATTCCAGTTAAAATAACAGTTCCTTACTGGCAGCACATTGGTAAATGGATACTTTGCAGAGTGACATTAACACTGAATAACTGGGGTAAATTATTCCTTTGTTTCAGTTCATCGCACTCTGCTCGGAATCTGGAAATTTGTAGTCGAAACACAAATCCGGTGTGAATGAGCAATACTGCGAGCCGTTCCCCAGCGCCAAATTCTCAGCTCCATCCATAAACCCTTCCACATAGCCGATTTGTATTTCTTGTATAGTCTCGCAGGCTTAGGTTCATGCAGCCGACAGGCCAAGCTTTCTTTCTGCAATATCCTGGGTCCATTGTGATGGCGAGGTCTGATGTTCCCATGCCGTATTGTGTTTACGCTTGTAAGTCTCGCTTTTCGGGAAAGTTCCTTCCTGCCTGTGTCATTCTTACTTTCCCACAGCTAATCATTGTGCACGTTTCTTAATGAGAGCCAGCTTATGGGTACAGCAGCATTGAGAGTGGTCTATTAGATAGACATGTTCCTATGCAACTGGTGGTATCAGTCGCCTACTGTCCCTCTCTGACACATCCTGGCCTGATTCTCACAATAGACTTACCGCCGTCTGTCCAGGGTTTGGCAGGAGAAGCGTGCCCATTGTTTAGTCTCTTGTGATTGCACTAAATCTTGCAAAATGTTTAATGTCTGAAACTTGACAAATGCTGAGTCTTACTTGCAGGCTATGGGGCAGATGTACTTAGCCTTTGAGAGTGAACGATAAAGCACCAGCCGACCAGCACCTAACTGCCATGTTAAAGGATCTAGTTGCTGATTAGTTGGTAGTTTATCAATCTCCACTTGATCACCTTCTTCAGTGTTCCTGGCCCACTGGTCACCCCACCAGCAATCACCTGGCACCCACCTCTCCCAGCCACACACACCTCTGTGATCACCACCCGAAGGAGTACTTTTAATGCGGTGTCCCCTACCCACAACCCACCTGTGATTTTCTGGTCATCCTACTTCTGTCTTCCTACTTCTGTGACATAACAACTTTGAGAAAGGTTGGCTGATCTGATGAAAAAAATTGGTTAGGTGTGTGAGGCAGCATTTTAGGTGGACCAAAAAGTTGGATGGTTGGTCAGTTGGGTGGTTATTGGAACTTTGTTCTTGTGTATGGGCAGTCATACGTCTATCAGGTTCGATATCCCACTTTCCCCATAAGTGCTGGTTACATTATGGTACATGCATATATGTTTTATATAGCACCAGTAGGCAACCAATCAGGGCCGGCGCTACCCACTCAGCAGCTCCTGCAAAGCAGGGAGGCGCCATGCTGAAAAGGCGCTGTCTCCCTCCCTGCTCTGCTAAAGCTGCCTCAACCCTCACTATCACTGCCTCCTGCACGGCGCCCGCAGCGCCTGTCTGACAGCGGGTGGGCGGCAGTATAAAGAGCTGCTCCCTGCTCCGCTAGTGCACACAGCCTGCACGCCGCCCACAGTGCCTGTCTGACAGCGGGCGGCAGTATGGAGAGGCTGAGCAGCTCCCTGCACCGCGCACACACTGTCCTCCTCCTGCGACCTGCTCCCTCTTCCTCACGGACACTTGCGCTGAGGCATGTAGCGCTGTCTGTGAATGCCTGGATGACATGTCATGTCCAAATCCGCCCCCTACCCATTGCTCCCTGCGCCTGTCAGCTGTCAATCAAATGACTAACATGCAACAGCGCTGCCTCTCCTTCCTTCCCTCTTCTCAGTGTGCTGTGCCAGTGCCACTGCCAGTCCTCAACACTCCGCCCCCTCTATCTCCTGCCTTCTTCCACCTCCTCCTTCTCTACCCTCCTTTTCCCCTCAGTCACGAGATGGGTGTAATGGCGTTCTCAGCGTCCTGCCTAGGCATATAGAAAAGGAGGGACTGCACAAGATTAAAACAGCAAAAGAACCATGAGTCTTTTATTGTACATGTTTATAACACATTTTTCAATAATTGAAGATTTTTTTTATATTAATTTAGACACTTTTTAAATAATGGGCTGGGTTATGTGCCTAAAGGTGGCCAAACACGCTGCAATAGCAGCGTGCGATGCAATGTGCGCTCCTGCGGGCATCGCACAGTACAAAAAGTATGTGCTGCACTTTTTGTACTGCTTTCGGATCGCATCGCACACACATTGCATGTATGCCGTGCGATGCGATGTGATCTAGCCCATAACGTATGTGATTCTCGCAGTGTGTATGGGCACCTTTAGTGCCTGCAACATTTTGCGGACACAGCACTGAGATGGTGTATGCATACATGTACATGCACCCGAGATCCTCCATAGGATCGCATTTTACATACGCTCCCACAATCAGGCTGCAGCTTGTTGCAATTGCAATGTGAAAGGGCGCAAAATTTAGGGTTAGCACCGGCCCTGCAACCAATCATTGTAGACCAGTGGTTCCCAAACTGGGTGTAGAAGAGAACCTGCAGACATGCCATGGGTTGGTGGTCCAGGACCAAACCAAAATATTTATGGTCAATGTAACCGTGCTGGTGGCTGCCAATCCCAAAATATGTAGACCAACACCACACCACATACCTGACCTTAAGGATGACAGTTTTGCTGAATTTTCCAATAAGAACTTTTTGGCCCAGGGACGCAGGAAAATAAATGTTGATTCAAAAAGTTTTAGAACCACTGCCTAGAAAATGCTGACAAATTCCAATTACTTACATATTATCATAGTCTGGAATACAGCATCAGGTTCTGGCTGCATTCCATACCATTCTTATCTAATCCGCTGTTATCTCCGACTCAGAGGAGTCTCACTGCTATGTCACAATGTCTGTGCTCCGATGTCTGCTGGGATCTGAGATAAAACGGGTTCTGGTGTGTTCTCATCTCTAGTTCCAACCCCTCCGCGCAGCTTTACAACAATATAGTTATACAAATTGCAATTTGTTCTTTTCTGTAGTGCGGGATGTTATGGAGCCTGCACACATAGCGATAAGCATTCTGAGCGATGCTAGATTGCTCAGCACACAGCGCCGCACACCGAAGTGCCGCTGAGCGATCTGTCAGGGCCAGTGTTTTTCGTTAGAATACTATCCCTGACTCCGGCGATCGACTAGATTTATCCAGCATGCAGGGTATTAATCGCGTGTGCGGGGCTGCATATCGCCATCTCTATGGCCCTACACATGGAGCGATGTAAGAGCATTTTCGAATTGATTTAGTGAGATCGCTTGGACTATACCCTGATATCACGCCATGTGTAGGCCCCATTAGTGTACTTTGCAGCATCTGAGATGTTTACCTCACCTCCATAATGATAACTCTTTGGGGTCAGAGTTACTTTGAGTAATGCACAAATATTTCCATGTTCTCGAGTTAAAATTGCAGCAATCCATTGAGCTTTGATACATCACAAATGACAATAATTCATACCATTACATTTCTTATGTATTGAACATTGCAATACAAGAAAGACAACTGTTTAATAACCTTAAGCTGGGGCAGGGGTGTCACTTACCTCCAGTAAATGACACAGACACTGCATCTTAAAAAACCCCACACCTCTGCAGTGACACCAATGATATAGGGGAATTTCTACTGGGCAGAGGTATTATTGGATTAGAATGTAGTCTAGTCTGACAATAAGTAGAAATTAAATATGTATCCAATAAGCACACGATAGGTCTCCTTAGAACACAATTATAGTAGATTGACCAGACATTGTACCAGTGGTGTAGCTACATATGTGGCAGATCCAGTGGCGGCTTGGGGGAGCAGCGCCAGCGGGGTCTGTGGTAGGTCATTACATTGCATTGGGCGGGGACCCGATCATTAAATATGCACTGCGGTGGGTCCCCGCTCATTAGATATGCACGGAGCGGGACCAGCTCAGAGCTCACTGCTGCCTGGGTCACCTGTCATCTTAGTCAGCGGCGCCCATAGTCCATCGCCTCACCCCTTCTTGGGAGGGGGGGGGGAGATTTTTCTGGGCAGGGGTGAGAAAAATTTCTAGCTACACCAATGCATTATACATGGTACGTGACGCGTTTCGTTGGATTTCTGTCTCCTCAATCACATTTATAGTTGTTGAAGAAAATGAGAATTATTAAAATATTCATTTTAAAGTATATGAGCCATGCTGCTGGATAGGACTGTATCCTGCCAGGAGTATTCTCGTACAATATGCTGATTTAGCTATGGTGGACCACCATTGCTTAAGCAGCAAATGAATATTGTTGCTGTAAATGTCTTCAGACGTGTCACAGGTTTCTGTTTTACAATCGGAGCCAGATGTTCAATAACTTTATACCTGGTCTGTGTTCCATCACAATGCGGGACACACCAGAGGTGTCATGTTGTGAAATATGGTAGGACATACTTTAATTCATGTGACTTCACTTTGTAAGTACAGACGGGAAGCCTGGTCCTACTGCAGGATAAGGAATGGTTCAAGGCTTTATCAGTGTAAAAATTCCAGTGTGATCAGTGGGAAAGATCTGGAGAGAAAATATTTTCTCATGCATCACTATCAAACCCGTCACATGTTAGTTCAAAGGAGGTATTTACCTCAAAGCTAAGGAGAACGCATTTGGGAGCGAGGTTTCTCTGGCGTCGTGCATGTGCATGCGCGGTCGATTGATAATCGGCGGACGTGAGAATTTGCGGCCCTGCGCTTAGGTCTGAATTACCCCGATTATGTCAATTAGAACACTGCAGTTTTCTTGTCAGCACCATAATGTTGATAACATGGGGGGATTAGGATGTTCTTGCTGATATTATGACCACATACCCCCCCCCCCCCCATGCCTAGTGCAAGAGATCCGACCGGGAGCTGAACATTTTCTGTGTGCGCACAACTCTTCATAGCCTACAGTTTTGTCAACTCTCTAATGACTAAGCGGGCAGGGCCCGGGGCATCACACAGGGAAGCGTGTTATACACAAGGGCCTGATGCACTGCATTGCACCAGGTCCTGTACACTACAGTACTGTAACACATACAGCCTGCACTGCATTGCACCAGGTCCTGTACACTACAGTACTGTAACACATACAGCCTGCACTGCATTGCACCAGGTCCTTGTACACTGCAGTACTGTTACACATACAGCCTGCACTGCATTGCACCAGGTCCTTGTACACTACAGTACTGTAACACATACAGCCTGCACTGCATTGCACCAGGTCCTTGTACACTACAGTACTGTTACACACACAGCCCCTACTGCATTGCATCAGGTCCTGTACACTACAGTACTGTAACACATACAGCCTGCACTGCATTGCGTCCGGTCCTTGTACACTACAGTACTGTAACACATACAGCCTGCACTGCATTGCGTCCGGTCCTTGTACACTACAGTACTGTAACACATACAGCCTGCACTGCATTGCACCAGGTCCTTGTACACTACAGTACTGTTACACACACAGCCCCTACTGCATTGCATCAGGTCCTGTACACTACAGTACTGTAACACATACAGCCTGCACTGCATTGCGTCCGGTCCTTGTACACTACAGTACTGTAACACACACAGCCTGCACTGCATTGCGTCCAGTCCTTGTACACTACAGTACTGTAACACATACAGCCTGCACTGCATTGCGTCCGGTCCTTGTACACTACAGTACTGTAACACATACAGCCTGCACTGCATTGCACCAGGTCCTTGTACACTACAGTACTGTAACACATACAGCCTGCACTGCATTGCGTCCGGTCCTTGTACACTACAGTACTGTAACACACACAGCCGGGCATGCATATAGAACCTATATATAGATTTCTATATGAAATTAAATTCCTGGGGGTAATGTACGGACGCGCTGCCAAAACACAGCTGGGCATGCATAGAGATCCATATGCATGCCGGCTGTGTCTCAGCATCGCAACTGTCCATTACATTTTTTACCCTATTTGGGGTAATTTACCCCTGTTCCCTGACCACTGTGTTAAACACTGAATTGGCTCCAACTCTGAATTGTCTAGGTTTCATTAACAACAAAAAGCTAATCTGGATTTGAGGTTACCCGATGAAAGCAATGTTTTACGATTGCAGATTGGTATGGCATAAAAGTGTCTGTTTCCGCCAGGCCGCAGTCTGGGTGTGACAAAACTCTTGGTTCATCATATTATTTTTTCCATTCATGTTATATACCGTAGGAAAATGTTGCCCTTGGACACGTTCCCTGCTGGACGGGTTAAAGTTCATTAGACCCATCGGTATTTAACCTATCATTTCAGTGTGAGGGAAGAGTTTCCTATCCAGCCTCTGTGTAATTTGTTTTCTTGGCAGTCATAACTGTTTCGGCCACACTTCTATTTCCTGGATCTGTTGTTACTGCAGGAAAAGTAACAGGTCACCAGCTACGCCCCGGCTGGGGGTTATTCCAAATAGAACAACAACGTAATACTTCTTTAGAACTTTTTTTATGAGGTCCTGTTAAGCTTTAGCACATATATAAATGGGTATGGGTCTTTGAGTTGACCCCTATTTAGGTCGACACACATTGCGTCGACCACTAAAGGTCGATAGAGCTTAGGTTGACACTTGAAATAGGTTAACATGGCTAAGGTTCGACACAAGCATTAGGTCGACAATGGGAAGGTCGATATGAATTTTTCATGTTTTTGTCCTTAATGTCGACATAGTTGACATGGGCACCATTAAAGTGTACCACGTCCCCTCGAATGACTCGCCGCGCTGGGCGCACTATTTTATTCTTTTGCCACGCCATAGTGGCTGGTAGGGCATGAAATACCGCCTGTCGGCACATGTCGGCTGATTTTTTTTAAATGAACTCATGTCGACCTTTTGACTGTCGACTTTCCCATTGTTGACCTAATGCTTCTGTCGACCTTCCAACCTTGTCGACCTTAGGCACGTTCATCTATTTCATCTATCCAGTGCATGTCGACCTAAATAGGGGAGGCTTGCCTACTCTGCCAGAATGGCCGGGAGGCTCCCAAAAATCGTGTCCGCCTCCCAGCCCCCCCGGGAAGGTGGGCAAGTGTCCCACTTGCTGGCCAGAGACCCTACTCCCCTCTGATTCAAATACCGCAAATCCCCGGTTCTGCAGGAAGGGGCGGGGCAAAAATGACACAGTAGTGGCATTTTGCACCATTTAAGCCCCACCCCCACTCCACGGGCCTGCCAATCACTGAGTTTTCTGTCATGGGGAGGGGTCAAGTGATGTCAGCCTTGTCCCCGCCCCTACCCCCCCTGACGTGTTGCCTTTCTGGGCTGATAAAAGTAGGCAAGTATGAAATAGGGTTGACTGTGTCCCATATAAATAATGCAGGGGTTAGTGATATGTTTTGGTGAAACCTTTGATTCGTGTATTATACATGTGACTGGGCGGTTGGTCTCTGTATAATACTATAGCTAGACATTCGCCCATACTCTAGAAACATTTATGTATATACAGTATATGTATGTGCCATGGAATGTGACCCAGTTGTGGTTTCATGGCTGTTTTATGTAACAGAGGCTCCTGTTTGTATTTATGTTATTAAGTTTATATTGTTTTTCTTGTAATAAACCTTATATCACAGTAGCATTTATTTCCCCATAAATTATTTAATTTCCTATAAATGTCCCCCGCAACAAACGGTCTCTTCTACCATTCTGCGCGGAGAACCTCGTTTCTGTGCGTTTCTGCATTTATTAATACCAGCGGAAACTGTTTTATTGCTTGGGAAGGAGGAGGTGTAACTGCTCCCCTGTGCCCGGTGCAGAACAGCTAAACGTCGGCTTTACTACCATACACGCGGTGATGGAACAAAGCATAGCACAGAGTTAGGAGGACCACTCTGGTCTCATGCAGCACAAACACATCTCAAGGGGCTAGCATTTAAAAAAAAAAAAGTTTGGGAATAATTGATCTATCTATCTATCTATCTATCTATCTATCTATCTATCTATCTATCTATCTATCTATCAACAGTTTCTTATATTCCGCAGCGCTGTACAGAGAATATATGAACATGCACACCAGTCCCTGCCCCAGTGGAGCTTACAATCTGTGTTCCCTAGCACATGTACATGCACACACATTGTAGGGTTAATTTTGTTAGGAGCCAATTAGCCAATTAACCTACCAGTATATTTTTGGAAAGTGCGAGGAAACCGGAGTACCCGGAGAAAACCCATGCAAGCACAGGGAGAGTATACAAACTCAGCGCAGTTAGGGCCATGGTGGGGATAGAACCCATGACTTCAGTGCTGTGAGGCAGTAATGCTAACCATTACACCGTCCGTATCTATCTATCTATCTATCTATCTATCTATCTATCTATCTATCTATCTATCTATCTATCTATCTATCTATCTATCTATCTATCTATCTATCTATCTATCTAGAGCAGTGTTTTTCAACCACTGAGCCGTGGAACACTAGTGTTCCCCCAGATCTAGAGATGCCCAAACCAGATTACAGCCACCACCACCAGTTCCACTGTTATTTACTGGTCTCTTCTTTTCATGTAAAGGGCCGATGTATTTTATTTTTGTTACCTGTGGGGACCAGTGTTATTGTTTTTATATGGGGGCCAATAGGTTTTTTTGTATCTTTTTAATCTGTTGTATTTCCGCTGATGAGTCTATCTAGATACCATTCTGATACATACATCCAATGACAGCTGTCTGCACTTGAGCTGTTTCTCCCTCTAGTTGCCCCCTGCAGTTCCAGAACTGTGTAAATATATTCCCCCTTAAGAAACCAGACACCCTCAGGGAATAGGAGGGTGTGAAAAAGGAACAGGCACTAGTTTGACTGTAAATACCTTGAAGCTGGGGGCGAGAGGGCGGGTGCGGTATCCCTTCCTGGCAATTAGAATTTGGGATCTAAAATGACACCTTCCCACAGAAAGCTATTTTGTGGAAATTCTGTGAAACAGATGTTGCCGCCGTGACTCCTGTGGAAGTGAGAGACAGACCTCGGATGCCTCTGCCAGCCCATGGATTTCAGCAATAGTAATTAAACAGAAGCTGTGTCATACTAATTAGGATGCAGAATATTGGTTGGGGAGATGGACTACCTGGGGTGTTAACAACCTCCTATGTGGGAGTTTAATGCTTTAGATAAGAGCACAATGAATTGCACTGTACCCGCCAAAAGATTAAGCACTGTTTTACATCCCTCAAATGGCCATTTGTTTGGAAAACTGCAGATCCCGTTAGCATCTTAAAAAGGTTATAAAAGCAGATTATGACACAAGTTCTGATCAGGCAGAATGTTTAGTGCTTTGCGGCATCGTAAACCAAGCAATAGATAAGAGATAATGAGTATATCAACCCTAATGATCAGCGCCATCATCACCACCGCCATTGGAATCTTTACTGGCTTTTTGGAACATTTGTGTACACATTGCAATAAGGGGCGAGAAAGTTTTCGTGAATAATGTCTGAGGTTTTTTATACATTTTCTTGCGCCCTGTGTATGTGGCAGCTAATGGGAACAGACGTGTAGATCCGTACATAGCCATGGTGGTGATACAGAGGGGCTGAGACCGTCGTTTCCCAGAACTGAGAGCAAAAAATATAAAAAAACATCAACTTTGTACGAACATGTTACAGAGAGAGGGCTGCAAATACATTTATTGTTTTCGGGTGTGTTTAAGGAAATAATTGGTCCTGTGTGCAGTATCTATGTGTAGCCAAGGGGCCATGTAAGTAGACTCTGATGCACCAGTGGCCCTTGTGAGATGCTCTGATGTGCCAGTGGCCCATGTGAGTAGACTGTGATTGGACAGTGGCCCATGTGAGTAGACTGTGATTGGACAATGGCCCATGTGAGTAGAATGTGATTGGACAATGGCCCATGTAAGTAGACTGTGATTGGACAATGGCCCATGTGAGTAGAATGTGATTGGACAATGGCCCATGTGAGTAGACTGTGATGCACCAATGGCCCATGTGAGTAGAATGTGATTGGACCATGGCCCATGTGAGTAGACTGTGATTGGACAATGGCCCATGTGAGTAGACTGTGATGCTGTGACAGACTCTACAGCATGTGCTGGTCTACACACAACAAAGGGACAAAGTGCTGGGATTTCAACGGTCGGGATTCCAGCGTCAGGATTTTGACCGCCGGGATTTCAACTGCATCCCCTCGTGAAAGCCTACAGTCAGTTAGATTTAGATCTTACCTTTCAGGGTGATCTTAAATACAAGTGGGGCCCCTTAAAATGTTCCCTCTTGAGGTCTGTTTTAACTCTGCTAGGTTGCTGTATAGACAGAAAGGTATACATTTACTACGGCGATTTACATTCAATTTGGGCACATTTCATGCGATTGCAACAATTGCATGAAAAGTGCCCAAACTGCGTGTGATTGACAGCAGGTCCGATGTGATGCGCGGTTGGACCGGGCATTGCATTGGAGCCTGCAAGCTGCATCCGCTTGCATTGCTTCCAAGCGGGGCAGGCTTGGCTGGGATTGCATGCGATATATCACACGCGAAAATGACCGCATGCGATATATCGAATGTAATCCTGCCACCAGGGAAGGTCCCAGGCGGCTCAAGGGCGGATCGCAGGTGATTTCTCCCATCTTAGTAAATTTTCCCCCGAAATGTCACACTTGTCCCAGAGTTCTGATCAAGAGAAAAGGAAATGTTTACAGGACAGATGGTAAAAATCTAAGAAATAAACAACAAAACAAAATATCCCTTCACACCAAACACACGGTGATAAATACGAGACCATGAGATACAATATTTTCTTTGTTTCCAAAGTCATGCAGACAAAACAAAGACAGCGAATATGTTTTATTCTGAGCTAGGTCTGTGCTGTTATCTGCCCACAAATGTATTCTGTAAGGACAGTTTCAGAAGAGGGCCTGAAGCCGCCTCTCCGCAGGGGTCCAGGGAGGAGATAAGATGGAAGGAAGTTGTAAGAGAATGGATAAAGCTGACAGAGTGTGAAAAAGCCAGATAGCTGCAGCTTCCTGTGTCTGCTACATTCCAACCGCACCATTCATCTGTCCCATATAACAGGAGGATTTCACTTTAAAACGCTGTGCAGGGTGGACATGAGGATCTGTAATGTAAAAGAACATTAAAGGCGTTTTTATAGAACAGGGTTGGCGGTGACTTGTTAGTTTGTCACAAAGTTTTTATTGTTGGGGGGATGTAAAAATCAGCCACCCGTGTTTATGGCCCTGCAAACACTCAAGTGCTATTGGCATTCCAGGGTTGTAAAGAAACGGTTATTAGCTCCAGGGGTCTGGGGGTCAACGGCCTGTTTGTAAAGCCAAAGTCAAGACCGTTTTGCTGTCTGGTTGCTTTTATGTTTCCTAGTAAATGAGCTTTCCTGGTTCCTGGGCAGAAGCTGGGTACACAGTAGGTGATTTGTACCCAACATGACATCACGGGTGGCAGTGACTGGCTTCGCTAGTGATGTCATCAGATTTAGCGGCATGCAACCTGCAGACGCCATGAATGACTCACGGGAGCGCGCCGGACTATGTGAACGATTTTAGAGTCTCGATGTATTGGTATCAGCCACATTATTTAAAATATTATCTAATATCTAACACGGGCCCAGTTATAGTCTTATGCTGCCCATACACTTGTGAGATATTAAATGCAATCATTCGATTTTGACAACATCTGGCTGATAAATTGAATGATTGCATGAACAAAATGTGTACCATTCGACGCGTTGTGCGGGCACTCCGGTCGAATGTCGGGTCTCACGGTCTTATGCGCTGTGCATAATATTTATCGAGTTGCAGGAGCAATCGCATGTGGTTTTTAACCACATGCGATGCTCGAATGCAATCCGCTGGTGGGGGTGAGGAGGTAACGCTTTTTCAGCGGCGTGGGGATGGGGAGTGGAGGCTGGAGGGACCGCAGGCGGTGTGGGCGAGGGTCGGGCAGAGGGCGGCATTGTAGCTGTAGCGCTAGCGGGCAGTGGGGGCAGTCAGCTGTGCAGGCAGAAGTGTTTAAAACACTGGCCAGCCCTCTGATTGGCTGAGATAGCTCATCCAATCAGAGGACTGCCCAGTTTTTTTAAACACTTATGCCACCACCGCTGCAGAATTGTTTAAACACTGGGCATTCCTCCTATTGGCTGAGCTATCTCAGCCAATCAGAGGGCTGCCCAGTGTTTTAAACACTTCTGCCGCCATCGCTGACCTCCGCCATCTGCTAGCGCTACTGCTTGCGCTACATTACAACGCCGCCCTCTGCCCGCACTCTTCCAGCACCCGATGTGCCATCTCAAGATGGGATGCGACATCGGGTGCTGTAAGGGGGCACAAGATGCGATCGGGATTCGATGGACATCGCACATCGATGTTGCATCAAATCCGATCGCATAAGTGTATGGGTAGGATTAGGCAGCCTACACACGGGGTGACTGTGCTGATCAATGTGAGCGATGCTAGATCACTCGGCATGGTAGGGTTAACACGCTCGCTAGCCTGGGAAACCATGCAGCCCAGCGAGCAGTTCTGAATCGGGACCTTTATCTCTTGTCTTAGGAAGATAGAAACATTTCTTTTCTCAAGAGGCACCACTTACACGGACTGGAAATAGCACAACACAGACTTTGGCAGCTTCATATGATCTAATACAGAGTCTCTTATCAGCACTCCTACCGTCTCTGCTGCGGATTCTCCAAAATCCCCTCTCCAGTAGGATAAATTCTTCCCAAAGCCCGAACTACAGCATAATGTATTATTACAGTATGATTCCATTGGTGCGGTATATAGGATCTACAGTACTAAAATAGTCAGTCATTAGAATGACACATATGGTTGGCAAGGTCGGCATCAAAAAGGTAGACAGTAGAAAACGTCAACCATAAATGTCAACACCAGTTTTTAAAGTTTATTTGTGTAATTTTCTATGTTCTACGACATGTGATCGCAGTTCTTGACCATCGCGGGTTCACCGCACTTCGGACAATGGGCCTTGATCGCAGTACAAATTTGTTTGGAAAATGGGAAAAACCATTTGCGCTGCAGGTGGGGCAGATGTATCATGTGCAGAGAGTGAGATTTGGGGGAGTTATTTTGTTTCTGTGAAGGGTAAATACTCGCTGCATTACATTCACTGCAATTTAGATTTCAGTTTCAGCAGCGGCGTAACTAATAATTCTGCGCCCCCCTGCCAAAATTGGAGGGGGGCACCCCCCCCTAGGGTAAACAACCAAACCCCCCCGCCCACCCCCGTGCGGCCGTTCCCTTTAATGAGTGTGTGCACTCCCGTGCCCTGGTGAGGACCGCAGCGCAGCCGCGTGGTGGGACAGTCAGCCGCAGCCCTGATTGTGCTGCAAGCGGAGGGGGGAGACGGGGTGCGGCAGAAGGGAGCAGGGGTGCGGCGGGCGGGGGGTGTTTGCGCCAGGTCCCGGCTCTCCCGGCTACTGCTGATAATGAAAAGTAACACTTTGAAAATGGCTGCCCCATACAGCAGACGAAAAACTGTCTGCAGTATGGGGGCAGCCATTTTCCGCGTGTCACTTTTTGTATTAGCAGCGCTGCAGCAGTAGCCGGGAGAGCTGGGACCCGGTGCAGACGAAAGCGACGGCGGCAGAAGGCAGTGAGTTTTAATAGTCCCGCAGCCCCCCGGCGCCCACACCCTCTCAGCGCCTCCCCGCCACCGCGGGTGCTGCGGGACTATAGTTACGCCACTGAGTTTCAGCACACCCCACCCAAATTTAACTCTCTCTATACATGTTACATCTGCCCCACCTGCAATGCACGTGGTTTTGCCCATATTCCAAACAAATTTGTACTGAGCTCAGATCTGCATGTACTGTACTACCCAATGTAGTGTACCCAATGTAAGGCTCAATCGCAGGTAACGTCAATAGTAATTAATAACAAGCTCAGAAATAATCGAGAAGCCTCGAAAAACTTGCGTGGACCGTATCTGTGCCGACAAATTATCGACCCTTTAAATCTGTTGACCTTTTGTACTGAGCGACCTTAAACACTATCTACCTTTTACCTGTCGACTATTTAAACCTGTCGATTTTTTTAACATATCGACCTAAGGCATGATCACCATTTGGTGTTGAACTATTGACTTTTTATCTAGACAGTGTGATTTATCATTCAGGGGGGTTGGGATCATTTGGTCTACAGCATGATGGTCGACAGTGATTAGGTCGACATGGGTCTTGGTCGACATGGGAAAAGGTCTACATGGTTCTAGGTAGAAAGGTCATTAGTTCGACAGGTCATTAGTTCGACAATGTCTAGGTCGACAGTCAAAAGGTCGACATGGAGTTTTTCACTGTTTTTTTAACCTGAATGTCAACACAGTCGACATGGACACAGTTTAAAGTGCACCACATCCCCTTGCATCACTCGCTGACACACTATGCGTCGGGCACGGTGCCTCGCTGTGCTCGGCACACTCTTTTATTCTCCCACCATACCTAGTGGATGGTAGGGCATGAAATACTGCTCATGTTGGCACAAAAAACAGTGAAAAACCCCATGTCGACCTTTTGACTGTCGACCTAGACACTGTCAAACTTATGACCTGTCGACCTAGAACCATGTGGACCTTTTCCTATATCGACCTAGACCCATGTCGACCTTTTCCCATGTCGACCTAATGGTGTCGACCTAATGACTGTCTACCATCATGCTGTAGACCAAGTGACCGCATGCCCACTAGGGGCAGACATTTTGCTTTACTGCAGACCTCAGGTGAGGTAAATAAATAGTTGGTGTTTTGGCAGCGTCACACATTGGGGGGTGATTCACTAACACTCGGAATGGGGCGAATTCGGCTCTGTTCTGATGTTTGGGGGGTCTGCGCACTTGCACAGCAAACCTGAATCAGGACCATTAGATATTATAAAGTTTATTATAGTAACGGAGGAATTACACTGAAACCATAAACCCACCCGTCTGCTGTAACAACACCAATCTGCTGTTCCATATAATTCCATACATCTGCAAAACGCTATCTCCTTTACTATTGTAATTATGTTAGTCTACTGTCAGTGCTGATCGCCGTGCGTGATCATGGAACGCTCAGCACACATCGCTGCACACCCGCGATGCACCCGTGATGTGCGCTGAGCAATCCGTGCGGAGCAGCATTTTGCCTATGCCAACAGGCAGACGCTGCAATCTTAGCAGGGCGATGGCGACGCGACGCACAGGACCGCGATCCGTGCTCCATTACTATGCGATCTAGTCAGATCGCTTAGAAACGGGTCTGAAATCGCCCCGTGTGTATGCCCCTATACAATATCTGTCTATAAAACCAAATATTGTGAATGTGTAATTTGCATATAATCCCGTCAGAAGTATTTTGAGTATTTTTGTGTTTTTTTTATAGCGTTGAATGGTACATGGCAAATATTTAGTTATAACCCTTCATTTGCCTTTTTTTCCCTTTAAATGAAAGTGTCATTGGGAAGTCCTGAATTACAGGATAAGAGAGGTTGGGGCAGTTAATTAGAGAGTGTGATTGCTGGAGGTTTAGCTTTCAACCTGCCTTCACACCCAGCGCACAGAGTCTCTCCTAGGGGATAGTGTTACAAAGTTTATGTATGATTTCAGTGGAACCAAACATCTCACTGAGTCAGTTCGCACAGATGGTCTGCAACTCGTGTTCCTGGGATGTGCTCCCAGTCTCTCCCACACCTCACCCAGAGCCCTAGGTAAGATGTCAGCGGTCTGGTCAGGAAGCTTTCCTGGAACGTTAATGCAGTTTTTTTAAGTCAGACCTGATTTAAATTATATGTGTCTGTCATGTATTGTGTCAATTCTAACATGCTGGCGAGAAATATGTCTGAAATATCATTTTATTTTAGTAATTAAAAATTGTATTGTTTAATTTTTTTAATTGTTTGCATTGTTTTAGTTCATTGTTCATTTCAGTTTTCGGAGTACATTTTATCGTAGGATTCAAGTACCGTATGACTACATACAGACCACAGAAATGTCCTCATGTCAGTATTGGTCATGGGAAACCAATGATGGGAGTTTTGTGTTATGTAATATATATGCTCAAAACTATTTTAACAGTTTTAGAAACAGAAATGTTTTGACATTTTCTTGAGTCCCTTAAACAGATGTAGAGTTTTGCGAATACTCAGCGGGCTCCCTTGCTGTCGTCCTATCAGCATGTGGCGAGGGCACTTGCTGTGTGTGGCACTTGTATAGGGGCTATTTGTATAACTTCCTGTAATTCTTTTCCCCCTGGTGCATTCTCTTGTTTTGTCTAACTTCATGGCAAGGGAGACAAAGAGGCGAGCTGAGGTTCATAAAATATTCTAAGCACGGAGGAGGGTTGAGTTACTTGGGAATGAGCTGCAAGATCACTGACATTAATTGATTCTGTGTATTCTGATGACTGATAGGTTGGGTCTGTCTAGCACTGAATGACATCTGTGTTATAAACTGGTGGTTTGCAAAGTTCACAGACACCGTGTATATATAGTTGTAGTGGTGGATGTGCGGGTAATTGCCTTTGCATCAAATTTTCACAGGGACACACACAACCGGTGTGTTTATTTGCGTTGATTGTGTTTTTTACTTATGCATGAGTGCACACACTTTGTAGATGAATCCACTATTTACTATCATGTATAGACTTGGTAAATGTTTCTGAGTTGGTGGTCACATCAAGAATATACAGTATACGCTAGATTTAAAATTTTCTTGTACCATACGATATGTGCTACTCTAAATACAGGTGACAGATACATTTTAAATCAGTGGCTTCTACCTGGGAGGAGAAGGGGGGCTGCCGCTGGTTCCCGACACTGTCCACAAGCACGGGGAGAATGTACAAACTCGGCCAGGGTGGGAATCGGCCAGGGTGGGAATCGGCCAGGGTGGGAATCGAAACCCATGACCTCAGTGCTGTGAAGCAGTACTGCTGACCATTATACACCGAACGTGCTGCCCAAACTTGCAGTATATCTATGGCAGTGGTAGCCAATTCCAGTCCTCGAGAGCTACCAACAGTTCACGTTTTCTAGATCACCTAGCTGGGGCACAGGTGCACTCATCACTGACACATTATAAATGATCCACAGGTGGAGATAATTACTTGTGATTCTGTAAGGAGACCTGGAAAACGTTAACTGTTGGTAGCTGTCGAGGACTGGAGTTGGCTTTCCCTGCTTTATGGCAATTGCAGATTCTCCACCTGAGTGTGGGGCATCCTGTGTGAGCAGCTGTGCATCATTGGATGAATCTGCTTTTGACTTCTCCACCCCTTGCTAACTCCCAAGGATGCCCTTTAAAATCCACTGACAGTGTCCATTCTCTGAGAATACCCATAACACTGAAGAACTCCCCTACTTGTATTTTTCACGTTAATCACAGATGAGCATCACAGTTACACGGTTCTGATCTTTGATGTCCAGTTACCCACATGCCACATGTGAACTTAAGATAACAAGTTTGCCTTGGTCTCATGCCGCCTGGGGATGACTCCTGGGGATGACCGCACTAACAAGCTTATTTTTAGAAGTCTCTTTGATCAGGACATTTAAAGTAAACAAAAAGAAAGATTGAAGACTACAGCTGGGCGGTGACATGTTTATGAGTTACTTGTCATTGCAGACGTGCCTCTGATAGACTCTCCCTATAAATGTAATGGCCACTTGTGAGTCTTGTAAACAAAGGCCATCGCCTGTAACCAAACACTAGGCCTCCTTGCTCCTATCTGTCATCCTTTCTATCTATTCATCCTCCTCTCAGATCAGCAAACGAGGGCTTTTTATAAACGCGTGGCCTTTGTTCTGGGAGAAATGTTGGTCTCTGCATATAAAGTCAATTTGACAATTTATTTATACATTTGTCAGGGATCTAAGCGGTGCGTGTAATACACCCTTGTATAATAATTATATGTATGGATGCTGTGTAAATCATTAGCATCTCTGCAATGGGAAGTACTCATTCATGCGAGTGACTATGCAACTGGACCGCAGTGATTACCCACTGCACATAGGGCTACGCAGCCTAGGAAGCAGTATACGCAGGCTAGCAAACAGGTCTGAATGAAGTTGGGGCAGTACGGATGGTGTAATGGTTAGTATTACTGACTCACAGTGCTGAGGTCATGGATTCGATTCCCACCATGGCTCTAACTGTGTGGAGTTTTTATATTCTCCCCATACTCACGTGGATTTCCTCCGGGTACTCCGTTTTCCTCCCACAATCCAAAAATATACTGGTAGGCTAATTGGCCTCCAATGAAATGAACCCTAGAATGTCTGTGTGTACATGTGGAAGGGAATATAGATTGTAAGCTCCACTGGGGCAGGGCATACTTGTATGTGGGCTAGGTGACATGAGGTAGATTGGTAGACTAATGAGGGAGAGAGGGAGATTGCTGATATATCAGAGAGTCTCCTGTAGAATGCAGGAGGGGAGGTAACTATGGGGCAGTGAATGTTTAAATATTCTCTGCAAAGCACTGCAGAATATGTGTGCGCTATATAAGAAACTGATAATAAATTATTTATTTATTAACAGTTTCTTATATAGCGCACACATATTCCGAAAAAGCAAAAGTGTGGAGCGCTAAAAATGGTTGGATCAATATGGTATAGTATAAATAACAATCTATTTATTACATAATATAAAGTGGAATATCCACTAAACAGGTATAAAAAAGTGTGCTCAATTACAGGTTAAAATGATATCAGATTACATATAATAACATTTAAGGGTTAAATGAAAAGATGGGTATGATACTTATGGGCTGGATTCTTGATGAATTGTCCTTATTGGAGGTACTTGTATGTTGGTATTATTCTACGGTCTGTGGTTGTTTGAGGATGGGGTCCATATACCTTGCCGGATAAGTGACGCTGGAGGAACAATATTAGCCCACTGGGATTGTGGGTATCCTCGACGAGATGCGCCCCTACGATCCTTATTATGCAGGTGGTGGTGTCCCAAAATAGGTGGTACCAGATGGTGATAATGTCCAACAAACAGTCCAGTATTAGTGTACCAGGTATACACTCCAAGGAACAAGATATCCGATTTGCCAGTAACCTAAATAAAATCAGATCAGCAGGTGCTCCCTGACATGTTTCGCCGTCCAACTGACAGCTTTTTCAAAGGTATAGCACCCTCTGAGACTGCACAGAGGGTGCTATACCTTTGAAAAAGCTGTCAGTTGGACGGCGAAACATGTCAGGGAGCACCTGCTGATCTGATTTACACCATTAAAGTGCACAGGCCCACCTCGGCTCCAGAATAGGGGGTGTAGCCACTCAAATGGGTGTGGCCACTTAATTGGGGCGTGTCCTTGCATCATAATATGCTGCAGTAACAATACAGTACTTTTATACAGAACAGGTACAAAACATCCTGGCGCAAAGTTACCTGCACCGTCCGTCCATGTGCTACCCGCAGTGCAGCGGCCAATCGGAGACTCGGAGTAGGAGCACAGGAGTCTGTATAAAAGATGGCGCCCGCTGAGTGCTCAGCTCATCCCGCCAGTATCTTTCACACAGATGCAGGCCAGCTTGGTCGCGTCATAATGTCCCTCCCCTGTGCAAATGATCTATCTATCTATCTATCTATCTATCCATCCATCCATCTATCTACTATCTATCTATCTATCTATCTATCTATCTATCTATCTATCTATCCATCCATCCATCCATCCATCCATCCATCCATCCATCCATCCATCCATCCATCCATCCATCCATCCATCCATCCATCCATCCATCCATCTATCTATCTATCTACTATCTATCTATCTATCTATGCATGCCCCCATTTTCCCATGGGATTTGAATAGTATACAAATGAATCCCTGTGTAATCTGAATTGGCTGTTAATGTGGTTGCCTCCATATTTGCGCTGGATTTACTGGTGTGAATTGGACTGGTCTGATTACCTCCTTCCTTGCAGCATATAAACGCTTCCTTGCCTGTAATCCGTGCTCCCCGCAGGAGGGGACTGTGTGAAACAAAAGTTTACTGTATGATAATAAAACTCTTTAATGATGCAGGTTTCTCGCTTTTAAGTCTGGTGAGTAATGCGCCCGGGGACACCCCATAACATGCTTTAACCTTCACACCCCTTCACTGGCCAGGTGTTTTGTCACATCGCAGGGAACGGACCACAAAGTAATCACACAGCACAGCTGGCCCCATCAACAACCATCAGGAGCCACAGATCTACAAAGATAAAAACCTGCTTATAAATACCGGCTCTGTGCTGGAAATGCTTTCCTGCAAACAGACAATCTGGATTCCAGCGCCGGAGATATAATTCTAGCTTTGGAATATTTTAAGATGGGCCGTAAAACCCTTTCTACACCCAGTGTGAGATCAAAGAGGCCAGGCTGGAATATTTCCATGTGAATGCAAAGCATATAAATCTATCAGTGGGTCACCTCACTATTAATGTACGGAATGGTTTTATGGAATGTACGGCCTGTGACAACAGTGTGTGAAGTTTGGGTGTGAGCAGAAGTTAGGGAAGACTTGGGCCCTTTGTGCTTAGAGCTGGATCCTTGTGTTCTATTCAGAGTATACAGAGAATATGAATCAATCGGTGCTTAGTGGTGCACACAGACAAGATGACAAAATGAGGAGAGGGGCCTATTTATTTTGCAGGATTTGTGGCATTTTTTTGTGCACTGCATTCACCGGATGGTAATATTAGGTAGTGTTCGTTTAGTCTCTGGAGTATTCACATAAGATAACCTTTCATTAGGGTGGTACCAGAGCCGGCCCTAACCAATTTAATACTCTAGGCACGATTTTGGCTGGTGCTCTTTAGCATCATTGACAGTTCCGTACATGAACGAGCACCCCTCACCCAGCACAGCACCCATTTCCCAGCAGCACACATCACAGCAGCAGCCAATAACATCCGTTATCCCCTCACGCATAGCAAACCTCTTCCTCAGAGCCGTAACTAGACAATTTGGGGCTCTGTTCCCCTTATTCATGTAATGGCAAACAGTAGTGTCCCTTACTCACATTACATCACATGATAGTGCCCCTTATTCATGTTATGGCAAACAGTAGTGTCCCTTACTCACATTACATCACATGATAGTGCTGCTTATTCATGTTATGGCAAACAGTAGTGTCCCTTACTCACATTACATCACATGATAGTGCCCCTTATTCATGTTATGGCAAACAGTAGTGTCCCTTACTCACATTACATCACATGATAGTGTTCCCTATTCATGCTATGCCGCACAGTACCTATTTACCGTATACATATTACACTTGTCTCAGTCCATTGCTGACCAATTTATTAAAGTTTGAAGTGATAACGTGCGCAGTTTGGGAGGGGAGTTACTTGAGTTGAAAGCTGATTGAATATATACACACAGGGGTAAATTTACTAATAGGGGAGTTGTATTAATGGGATGTGGCCTACAGCTACCAATCAGAATTGATCTATTATTTTGTAGAAGGTGCTAAATAAATAATAAGTAGAATCTGCTTGGTTTCTATGGGAAACATCTCATCTTCAGTAGAACTCCTTGTAGTAAATTTACCCACACCGGGTCTAATTTAGAGGTGGACCATGGATGTTCTACATTTGCACATGCGATTGAGGTGCAATTCATATGTGTTCCTGGGGTTATTACCGGTGGATGTAGGGATCCAGGCGTTCCTCGGTGGGTGCGACAGTGTCAGAAAGATGCAGTTACACTAACAGCAGCAGCCACGTTCCGTCAGATATTTTGAGCAACCATAGTAGCAGCCACTACTGTGTATCCACCTTTGAATCAGTCTTTTTTTAATCTTAGGTTGTTCCTAAATGATAGCGTCAGTGTTCCCTGAGTGTCTGAGCCATATATGAGCTGTAGTTTCGCTACAGCTGGGGTGTTAAACCTTGTCCAGATCACAAAAAGTGTGATTGTTAGGGATGTGTCAATCCGGACACTGATTATACCAGATGGGACAACAGGTGCAGTTGGCTGAGGCATGTGAGGAACTTGGGAATTGACCATGGGTCATCCCATGTCTCTGAAATAGGAGACAAGGTTTAAGTTTTGCTGTTTTTTTTTTGGGGGGGTGGGGGGGGGGGGGGAGTCAGATGAATCTTTTATCATACAGAACGTTCCTGTCCCATGTCTCTGACATCCTATATGACAAATGTTAACAATGCGCCTCACCTCTATGGGGAGAATTCAAGTGTTTTGCGCGTAGGTAATTGCTAAATGGCTCCAGATGTTCCGTCGTTTTGACGGTCTGGTAACTAGTGTAATAAATTGCTCATTGAACGAAGTGGTTGTTATTTTTTATATAAACTTATTCATTTTGTATCTTCTTCTTTCAGAATGCCCAATATTCAGCTTTAATCTTTGACAAGCTTCAAGTGCCTGACTACCTGCAGAAAAGTCGGAATGAAGGGGAGACCCGGTGTGACGTCTGCGCCACTCACCTGAATCAGCTAAAGCAAGAAGCCGTGCAGATGATCCAAACCATCAATCAAGTCGGGCGCCCCGATATTCTTGATCGCCCGCAGGGTTTGGTCCCTATGGCTACCGTCACTCCCAGGTTCTCTCCCCAGAACCTGGTCACAGTCTCCTCGCAGAAGGAATTGCTGATGATTACAGGGCAGGTGGGTAGACAGTTTGGAAAACCTACAAATATTTTCTCTGGGACAGAGCGAAAGAAAGGACTTGGATGGCCCCAAGGGCAGGGAGCCAGTGTGCAAGTGACCGTGGGCCCCAGTGGCCTTGGTGGGGCTTTGAGCTCAGTGACCATACAGGCCCAACAATACCTCGAGGGCATGTGGAGTGTATCAAGGGTGAATAGTTACCTTCCTCCTGGCTGCCATGTGAGTATTCACCTTACTACTATGTGTGTGTTCCTGTCCTGTGTGTCACCGTCAGTACTGTACCTTCTTATTGTTTCCTTTTGGGATGAATTAAACAAGCTATTAAGGAAGCCGCACATTTTTTTATTTTACAAACTTTATTTAAACAACCATGTATAACCCCTCAGACACACAGGTAGGGGGGATGCACTAAAGCGAAAATGAGGTTGTTTTTTTTTACCGCATTCTCGAATGCAAAGGATGGCGATACCCTATGGAAGCTGAGTGACGCCCAGGTCTCAGACCCGGAGGTCTAGGGACGGTGCCACATCACAAATGTCAGCTCTTATCCCATATGTTAGTGCATAGGCGAGTATTATGACTGTGGCAGCCGACAAATGCCGACTAAGTGGGGCCAAGGTGCATCCCTCAGAATGATGGGCATTCCAGCACTGCAGAGAAGGACATCTGATCCGCCATGTCTTTTAAACTTGTCCTGATTGATCATTCTCAAAACCAGCTATATAGCTGCTTCCATGTGCTGCATTGTCACCCTTGGCCAATCAGAATGATCCTGGATATGATGTTGGCTGCGGTCAGTCACAGGTCTCCCCCCCCCCCCCCCCCAGGGCTTTGTCACAGTCGTCTCAGAAGAACTACAGTAGTTTGGAGCAACAAATGACAGTATAGAATATCATCTAGTTGACTAAATTGGTGCAGATCTTGTCATGTGATTTTGATATATGGGCCAATCAGCTTCCGTGACCAATTATTGTGGCCATGGGATAGTATTTTCCCACTACAGTTATTATGATTTTTATGGCCAGTCTGATGGAAATACCCACAGCAGTATCCACCCAACGGCAACTTACAGCTCACTTTAGGTCTCTTTGTTTAATGCTATCAGGGGGTGCCACAGGTTTCTTATAACCGTTATACAGTATGCAGTTGAATAGAACATTTCAGGGACTTCAGCAATTGAAGGAACAGGTGGCAAGTAGAAGGGAGTTGGGTGTAGGTCTCTGCTTCATTCACCCAACAAGCTGGGCGCAGGTGACTTCGGGACAGCACCCACACAACCCCTTGTTCACTGGGCAGTTGCAGTTTCCTCAGCTTAGTCCTAATTGCTATCTGGGCAGTTCTTTGGGCAGTTACAGTTTCCTCGGCACAGTCTGTGACCAGGAATCACATACACTGGATAAGATGACGTCTTAGTGGTCCCTACGATAGGCCACAGCCAGCCGAATCACCTGGACAGCTGTTCCACCATCAGGAGCAATGACCTCCTGCCCTGGAAACACTCTAAAACCTGGACCGGATCCTCCATATTACCTTCATGTGGAAGCATGCTGTCCCTGCCACAAGTCCTAGTCGCTACCTGTGCAGGTCCCTAGGTTCTAATACGTTACTGCATGACTTACTTCACAATGAAGCACCAGCAATGGTGGCTCTCGATGTCAGGGGTAAATAAAAACCCACAATAACGCTGGGTCGATGACCTAAGCTAAACCATCGATAAGTTTCTGTTGATGGTAAAGAAGAACCCCTACTGAGCATCATGGGTAGAGCTTGCTATCACCAATCTGCTTTATTCGGAATCTGTCTTTTCAGCAGATGACATTGGTGAGCTGCACTTAATGAAGGCGTGAATATTCCAGAGACCGAAATAACTAATGAGAAATGTTTCAGATTTTAATTGGATGACCAGAGGAAGTCTGAAGAAATAAAAATGAAAAAATTAAAATTGGATCCAGAAAGTCCCCGGCATATAATTACACTTATTAAATACAACTGTCATCTCCGCACACGTCGCCTGCCTGACTTTATCCTTCCCGAACAGTGTCGGGGGAATCTCACTTTTTCTTTCTGAAAACAAACTAAATTAGTTTTATCATTTGAAAGAAAAAGATTTAAAAGAATATAGTAATCCGCCATTATGGCGTTTGTTATGTGGAGGCATACGTATAATAAGTGTATTTACTGAAGGGAAACCTGAAAATAATATGCACTGTATATTGCATGAAACAGCCGGATGTAAACACTGCCGAACATAAAAAAAGACATTAACTTGAAATAGAGAACAATTTTGGCCTCAGATTTTGCGGTTGAATGATGCAAAATGACAATAACAGTGTCTGTGTAAGTGCGACTGCAGGAGGGAACGTCTGCCTCTGTAATACAGAACTATAACAGTCTGGGGAGGAGGGGTCGCATGCGCAGGCTGCTTGAAGTAAAAGGTGTGTGTGTGTGTGGGGGGGGGGGTCGGGCATTTATAATGCCTAGAAACAAAAACCCCACAACAGCCAATTGTAGCTGGTTCTTTGTTGTGTCGTTGCACAACTAAATATAAGGGTGGCCAGGCGCCGTTTAAAATATGCGCTTGTGGTGGGGCGGGATGCACTAAAGGAGTGTTTTTACCGCATTTTGGGATGCAGGAAAATTCTCTCGTCGGGGTTTTTGCTGTGGTGGTGGTGGGGGGGGGGGGGTGTATTACCAGCAAAAGCTGTCGATACCCTGTAGAAGCCTGTGGGCTTCTTGCCACGATGCACGTTGCCCCGCGTGGACCCCCACCACCCACACCGACGCACGCCGCCCCCTCCCTTCCAGGTGCAGGGAGGAAGGGTGGACTCCCTCTGAGCAGCAGCCCCGGGTAAGGGGGGGGGGGGGGGGTTGCGTGGGAGCTGCCGGGGACCTGCTGCACATCACCGGCACATCGCAGTTCTCAACACAAGAGCTGTCCTTTGCAATAATTATCGCATATGTTAGTGAATATGCGTTAATTATCAATGTGGTAGCCCCATCCATTGGGATCCATTGGTAGCCCAATCCATTGGGGTTTAGTTACTAAGTTTTATTGAAAATGGGATGTTGCCCATGGCAACCAATCAGAATCTTCAAACTTCTTATTTATTTAGCACCTTCTAGAAGATAATAGATAGTATCTGATTGGTTGCCCATAGCAACATCCCATCTGCAATAAACTTCCATCTTAGTAAATAAACCCCATTGTTTCTGTGAGTGATCCGATTGGATTACTCTCAGCAGGGATATGGGATAGAAGCCCGTAGGCTTCTATTGAGCAATGCCATGTGCTGATGGCATTGCCCTCCCATCCAAGCCACGGAATCTATCAAATTCGGGGGCTGGGTGTATATATGGTAAAAGGCTACATTTCAGATAGCTGCATTTGCCCTAATATTTTACCATTGTGCCCCTTGCATTACAGTGTTTGATGGTCTGGCACAATTGCTGGATCTCATATATAAAGCATATATAAAGCATACCGCCCAACATGACCCATTCCAGGAGGGACAGAATGCTCTGTTCCTGGACTTCCGTGCCAGTGGCAGTTGCAGAGGTGGGACTGCACCACTGTCCAAAATTCAAATGGGGAGCCGCGCCTGCCAGTGTCCCGGACTGTGGTGTTTGGGGTGACAGTTGCTGGGGCTCCCCTATCTGAATTTTGGGCTGTGCTGTCCACTGGCATGTAAGTCCAGGAACAGAGCATCTTGTCTCTCCTGGAATGGGTCATGTTGGGAGGTATGTATAAAGGACAGCTTATGACAAATAATTGCAAATATAAACCAATAGTAATCAATAACTACTCACATTTACATGTGGGAATAAGAGGTGCATACACACTGTACAATTTTTTGACCAATTTGGTTGAAAGACATTTCCATTGAACCCAGTGTCCTGGACGAAAGATGTCGACGAAAGATATTGACGACAGACGAAAGATGAAAGATCTAGCTACAGTTTATACAATCTTTTTGAAAGATATCCAAATTGAGCTGCATGCGCAGTTGACGAACAATCTTGATGAACAACTGGCGGGTATGCGCATCATCATTCGTCGTTTGTCTGTCGTCAATATAAATTGTCAACTGGGTTCAATGGAAATGTCTTTTAACCAAATTGGTCAAAAAAATGTACAGTGTGTATGCACCTGTTGGAGTGTCAGTTTAGCCCCATAGATGTAGCAATGATGGTACCATTTCATCTAATTTAACCAAACTGGCCAACAAAATAGTCTAGTAGACTGACCCACTTCTGCCGAGTAAAATGATGAGATAATTCAGATAAAGGGAAGGTTATAAGGACTGAGGTCCATTCTAGAACACTGTCCAAGACCTAAGATATTCATAATATCATGATTCTTGACATAACTTGAAAAATTCTTGTAAAATTTAGCAAAAAACCAACAATCACATCTTAAGGGAGCATTAAGAAGGAAGTCACTACTGAATATGCAAATTATTCATACAATAAGAAAACACATTTCCTATCAAATAAATAAATACATAAGAGGCTAGAATTAAGCTTCAGCTCACCCAGTAAACATTCTTCATCTATGACTCTAGTGACTTATTTCCACTGTCTTGCATTTCTCTCTCGCCCTGGGCTGTGTCTGCACTCAGGAATACAAGGCGTTGAAAGCATTTCCATAATTTAATGTGGTGTATGGTAAATCATATTTTTTTGCGTAGGGCTGACAGCCAGAATGTACAGAGCAATAGCAAGTGTGCCGTAGAGTGTTTTGTGCTTTCCTATCTATGGATTTGAGAGTTTTAGTTGGAATAAAAATGGTTACAGGGAGTGCAGACAAATGAAAATAAGTACTATAGCTGCATACATTATGGCTGTGCTTTTGTAACTAGTTGTATCAGTATGACCTTGTTTTTGTTAGAGCGCTTGTGCTAGAGAGCACTATTGCTTATACGCCATATTTATTCCTAAAGGGAGGCTACAAACCCTAACCAAGATGGCCGCCTCACCTAGTATTGCACATTGACAGTTTGACGGTGCCATCTTTTCACTGTGTTAGAGAGCCACAGTGGAACATCTAGCTCCAGAAGGGACCAGCCTCAGTAGGAACACTTTCAGCATTCTTGAAGGTACTCCCCTCTTTCTAACACCCACCTCACTGCTCCCAAGAGACCAGGGCATTACAAATTCTCCCCATTGGTTCACTGCAAAGGTGTTCTTACAATGTGCAACCACCCCATTTTGTGGCATTTATTCTAGGGGTAACCTATTCCACCCAAGGTAATCCTACGCAGTGACAGGAACCAGGTTCAATGGTTCAGTCTGTTTTGTTTTCTGTTCAGTTTGTTTTTGGCATTTGACTCACTGGTGGCCTCCAGTGGTAGGTCTGTGCCATATCAGCTCAATATTCTGGGAGCTAATTATTCACTAGTCTGCGAGGTAATGAGCCCGTTAAGCACAAGCTTGGGAGCTGCCAGGATCTCCACCAGGTGTAATTAATCACTTGAGCCCTTTATAGGGCAGGCTCTCCTGCAATACTCTGCCAGTGATAGCTTCCTACTTCTAGTGTCCAGTTCCTGTTTCCTGTGCAGGTAGCTGCAGATCAGCTGTTTTCTGGTCCTCGGTCCTGCTCCTGGTCAATCGCTCTAGACGGTTTTTCGGTTCAGCTCGTTGGTGCTCAGACCTTTCCCATTGTTATTCTCCTTCCTTGGGTCACGTAAGTGCTCCGGTGGATCCAGGTTATTTCTTTATTGTTCCCCAGCAGTTTGCCTGTTCCTTTTGTTTATTTGGCTGCCCAGCCTGCTCCTTCAGTTTGTGGCTCTGGTCTCAGCTCTGCAGTGGGCCCGGCTCATCTCTCTTACTGGTGGTTAACCAGTGCATTACTCCCTGTTATTTTGCTCCAGTGTTTAGGTATCCTGGTTAGGCAGGGAAATCCCCTACCCCGTTTGTGTTTTGTTTTGGGGATTCGCTATTGTGTCTCCTGTTATTATTGAGTGGAGACTCCCCGTATTCTACCACTTGTGCTTGCGACTGGGTCGCACTCCCGTCCTTGGCCAGGTGCCGGTAGATAGGGGTTATTTTCAGCTTAGGCCCTGTAGTTAGAGTGTCCTCTTGAGCATACCTCTGATGATCGCAAGCTCTTTGTCATCTCATAAGTCCTGGCTGCATCTGGGTTGGAGTGGGCCTATCTCGCCAGTGGTAGTCAAGCACCTCCATGAATGGACCATGAAGAGTAATGCCCATGCACTTATCTACTTCCTTAGTCCTTAAGACCAATGCTACTCACAAACACTCACTCACCCCCTAGTTATTTTCAAAAACATCTCAACACTACCATCATCACGTGTTGTTATTGACATGAATGCGACTGCCACAGGTGAACACTAGCTCTTGCAGGTGTTTGACATCTGCCCGAGGTACTCAACAGTCAGAGTAGGGTTTGCCTTGGCCGTCCTAACCAGCGGTCCCAGCTACGGGCTCACGCCTGATCTTCAGCACCCTGTTCCCTGGCATAACATCCTGTACCCTGTCTCCTGGCATAACACGCAGTGCGCTCAAGATGGCCGACGCACCTGGTAATTTGTTAGTGTGGAATACACAACTGGTGGAAGTTATTATTCAAAATGCCGGCACCAATCCTGCACTTTGCTTATTGTGTTTTTAAGATTTTCTTTTATGACTGTGTGATGTGTCTATTGCTGTACTACCGAAATCCTATGATGCGCATTGTTTTGATATCTGTAAAGCACCTTGAGTCCTGTTGGAGAAAGTGCTCTATATGAATAAATCTTACTTGCTATTTACTAACTACAGCCACACCACTGCACAGGCTGCTGTAAACCCCTACAGAGCTTGTTTGCATCTGCACTGCTACTGATATACAGACATAGGGGGAGAGTATCTAAACTAAAAATGTGGTACAAACCCCGTTATCAGGGTTTTTACAGCATTTTGGGATGCTCTAAGCATCCCCCACCGAGTTATCGCGATGGGGGGCATCGCCAGAAAAATCTGGTGATGCCCCATAGAAGCCTATGGGCTTCTACCGCAACCCACTGCCGCCCCGCACCGACCCCCCGCCGCCCCGCACCGACCCCCCCTCACCTGTGTCCGGGCAGCACAGAGCTGTGCTGCCCGGACCTGTGACCTCCTCCTCCCTGCACTATGATCCTCTTCCGGGTGCAGGGAGGAGGAGAGCCAGGCACAGCAGCAGCCCCGGGTAAGGGAGGGAGGGGGGAGCCGCCAGGACCCAGGGCCGGCCCCACCACTAGGCAGCCTTGGGCATTTGCCTAGGGCGCCGGCCACTGGAGGGCGGCCACTTGGGAGCAGCCCCAGGATGAAGGAGAAGGTGAGAAACCACGGTCTACCCCTATCTGCTCTCCCTCCCCCCATGGAGCGACGCATCTCTTGCCGCTACCACCCCATGGAGAGCCCCCCCCCCTTGTGGAGCGAGACACGTCACGCTGCTACCTCTCACCCCGTGGAGTTACCCTACGCCCGCCGGAACTGTACGCCCGCCGCATCTCCCGCTGCCTGCACCCCCTCCATCTCTCGCCGCCTGCACACCCCCACCTGGCCTAGCACCGGCCCTGCCAGGACCCGCTGGGTCCCGGCGACTCTCACCGCAAAGGACAGCTCTTAACGCAAGAGCTGTCCTTTGCCATAATTATCGCATATGTTAGTACATATGCTATAATTATGTATGCGATGGGCGGCAAAGAGGGGCAGAGCTGGGCCGCGATTGTTAGAGAATCTCCCCCATAGACTTAATTTCACATCAACTAAGGTACATGCCAGAAGTCAGTGTATGTATAACTGTAAATATGGCTGTACCTTCACAGTGCCACTATAATTAACCATCCCACTGGGCTGATCATTGTCTCGGAGCATCCTCTGGTGTGTAGACTCACTTTGCCCTACTTCTCTGTTCACTAGTTGTGGCCAATGACCACCGACGGTTTGCCACAGAGGGTTTATTTATTTATTTACAGTTTCTTATATAGCGCAGCATATTCCGTTGCGCTTTACAATTGGAAACAACAGCGATTAAACAAAACTGGGTAGAAACAAACATGGAGGTAGGAGGGCCCTGCTTTATTACATTAATGGCAAATAACCAGTTGATGGCACAAAGGCATTAACTTTTTTATTTTTATTTTATGACGTAGGGAAAATAAAGCTTAGCTCCACCTCCTGAGGTGCACCACTTAGCCACACCCCTTCTCTGATTAGCACACACACAGGATTAACTCCACACAGAGTTGAAGCCACTGCAGAGATAGTGTTGACGTAAACCACCAATGGCACCATTGACAGAGACCACCCGCGTGTGCATTGTTCATTGTGCCTCCTCTGCCCCCCCCTCTTTACATGATTTTCTGAGAGCATTGCCTCTATATAAATGGCAGCCATATTGTACAACCTCCAGAAATATTTTTAAATGAATATAATGATTTATAGATAAGAAAAATTAACATCAAATGCATACTAAAAAGGAAATAAACTTTCTATCGCCATAAATTATAAACTTCTATGAGGAATTGCTGGTTTCAGTGATTCTTGATTTCAAGAATTTTATGCTCTATTAAGAACAAAATCATTAAACAATAAAGGAGGCAAACAGCAATACAGTGCTGCCAATATAGAGATTGATGACTAGATTTTTAGCATGTATCCGCTAAATTTGATGTAGGCAAATTCTCTGTCAGGATAAGCAAGACCTCCCCTAATTCAGGGCTCCACTTGACTTTTTGAGAGAGAAGGCAACTACTGTATGATTTGAATCGGTGGCAGAACTTGTGGTTTGTGTGCCCAGGTGCAAAAATATACTTTGCCCCCTCCCCCCCTCCTCCACCTCAACCCAGGTTAACAATATGCAACATGGCAGTTTGAACCGGAGAGGCAGAGGGTTGCAGGGGGAGGGGGAGTGCAGGAGGGAAAAACAGTGGGTGAGAGGGGCAGCAGTGGGCTGCACCAATGGTAGTCCCACCTCTGATTTGAATTACAGTTTTTTTTATGGAATAATAAAAAATGAAGTTGAGCAGTGACCGCACCAGTACACCAGTACACCCTCACCAGTACACCCTCACCAGTACACGCTCACCAGTACACGCTCACCAGTACACGATTACCAGTACACCCTCACCAGTACACCCTCACCAGTACACCCTCACCAGTACACGCTCACCAGTACACACTCACCAGTACACGCTCCCCAGTACACGCTCACCAGTACACGCTCACCAGTACACGCTCACCAGTACACGCTCACTTGCTGCCTGGTCATTTCATGCCTCGGATCGTCTTGACAATTAGAACAGGTCAAATGCCCAGAACAAGCCATCTAGGGAGTACTACATAAAGCATCACCCATGCAGAAACAAAGCAGGATACTGACTGAATAATGCAATCACAGCTATAAGACACATTTGGTTTTATTGAACACAATTTACAGCAGAACTGAGGAAATCCATGGAAATGTAAATAGGACTTATGTATTCCAAGCTCATTTTCCATTTATGTAGAACATTGATTTCATTTCAGCGCTGGTGCTATAATGGATTTATAATTAGAGCAGTCACAATAATCAATATGAAGATTATTAGCCATGTAAATAAAACCTAAGGATTTAGGATCGGGTAATTCAGTTGGGTTATTGAGAATCAATGTTAGAAGTCAGACAGGATTATAGAGGGGGCCCATTTATATTCTCCAATTCAGAGGAAAGGCATCAGTGATTGTGTGAATACCGATTTGCTCTGAAATTTATGTGAAGGTGTCTTGACAGCGTTCTCATTTTTATATAGCACAAGTGGGCACCCCCTCACCCCACCCCCCTATAATGCAGCTGTATTTATTTACATAATGATATCATTTAAAAAAAAGATGTTGTGACCCTTTCTAAATAGGCTTCTCCAATGGAAAGCTGATTGTGGAAACCTTGAAAAGCTCTCTTTATAAATGATCAACTTAAAAAAGTGTAGGAATTATAGAATACTGCAGCTCTGTTACTTAGGGGCAGATGTACTAATCCTGAAGTGATAAAGGGGAAGGTGATAATGCAGCAGCCAATCAACTCCTAACTGTCAAGTTATAGGCTGTTTTTGAAAATTACAGGAGCTGATTGGCTGCTGCATTATCTTCCACTTTATCAATTCACCATTCTTAATCATTTTGGCCCTTAGTCTGCATTGAAAACAAAAAGTATTGTCATTATTACATTTCTTTAACATGGAAATTATAAAGAGTTTTCCATTTAAATGATATTATAGAAGAAAGTGCCAAAAAATAAACCAATACCTGCTGTTCCAATTTGAGGTCTCTGACCTACCATCCCGCTTTAGGATATGTATGTCTCATAGTGTGAAATTACTACCAGTCACCACTGCTCTGTGTATTCACAGGAGCGTAACTCCCAGAGGCAATGGAAATACCTGCCTCCGGGCTCCAAGCCCTAAAGGGGCACCTGCTGGTACACAGTGTGATCCAAGTGTGACAGTAACTCTTTAATGGAGATCTGTGGTGCACCCGCTTACCATAGTTAATTAGATGTGTCCCAGAAGCCCTGCTAACACCTGCAATAGAGGACAGCACAGCTCAGCCTGTGCTGCAGCAAGCACCGGTACACCCTCCGCTGCTGGACTGTGAGATGGGACCCACTGCTGAATGCTGATTCATGCTGCAGATGACTGAATCTTGTGAGTCTGACCCTGACCCATCGGCCATTGTCAGGCTTATTTTAAAGGGGATCACCAAATTTTAACTTGGCTCTGGGCTACTGAGGATGAATTTAGGCCACTGAATAGTAGAGTGCCCCCATGAGCACCATCAGCAGGTAACTGAGTGCATGGAGATTGGGCTAAGTGTTTCCAGAGGGCAAGACATGTCCCCATTGTGATGTGTCCTCTACCCTTCACCGGGTTCATGAATCTGAAATACTGGAAAGTCCAAAAAGACTCAAACTTTGGTGAACCTCAAAAGTGTTCAAACTTACGGTTAATTCCGATTTCAGCAAACAACCAGATTCAACTGACCTGGCATTCAAAAAAGGAAGGGCAGGGAAGCCACTACCAGTTTTATGGGAGAATTTAATGTTTCCCCAATATTTCCAATCCGCAGAAATATTGGGGAAATAGCAGCCATTTTTGCACCGAATACATGGAATTCGCATTCCATCTGTTTTTTTTTTTTTTTTGATTTTCGGAAACAATTCGAAAAACAAAAAAGATTTGCATCCATAAATACTCAAGGTCCGATATTTACGTAGATCGGAATTATCAGGAAATGTTCAATAATCCCCTTAGTACATATTTACAGTATTACTTGTTTGTATACGATGTAATGCTGGTAGCACACCGGATATTTTTTTTATATGTTCGGTACCCAAAGCATTAAATATTGCCTATGAATTTGGGTCAGAATTCGCTATACGTATTGTACACAGGCACGCATTTGTGCGCACACACACGCATTTGTGCGCGCACACACACACACACATCTCGGAGAATGATCCATTAAAACTCATTATATTAACTTTTTTCCCTTTTCGGATTTTTCTATATAATGGAAAGATTCCGCAGAACGCTTTTGTGATATTTTTTATTTTCTTTGTGTCTAGAAAGTCAAAAAAAGATGTCTCAGAGGCTGCTCGCAGGAACCTGAAGTAATTAACTCCCATCCATTAGCGAAGATTAAAAGCCGCAATGTCTCTTTATTTTTGCCTTCAGAATCGTTTTTCCTTTTCCTTGAGAGCCAACTGCAATTGAACATAATAGTACATAAATAATTTATGACTAGACTTTAAAATTTAAATCAGGAGCGCAGGATGGTAGCTATGCAAACTGTTATTTTAAGCAATTCAGTCAGATAACAGAAATCACTTTTATGGAGAAACAGAACTTAGAGAAAGAAAGATAAAAATCAATTATCCAGATTGCCTCTTCATTTTACATTCCCCTAGTTCTCTCCTCAGCAGCGGTGGAAGAGTCCACAAGGCAGCAAATAGAATCTCCTTGTATGTTGGCTTTGTGTTTGTCAGAGATCGTGGGTGAGGTACGAGCTGCCAGGTTATCGAGTGCCCTGTAGATATGCCAGGATTGTGTTTTTTTATTTTTAACGTTTTATTATTAACCTTTTCTAGTACACTTGTCATTACGGTAGCATACCGCTCAACATTTTAAAAAGCAAAATAATGTGGAGTCCTACCACACCCCACCTGATCCATGGGGACCCGGCGGCTCTCCCCTCCCTCCCTTACCCGGCACTGCTGCTGCGGTGCCGGGCTCTCCTCCTCCCTGCACCCGAAAGAGGATCATAGTGCAGGGAGGAGGAGGTCAAAGGTTTGGGCAGCACAGCACTGTGCTGCCCGGACACAGGTGAGAGGGGGGAGGGGGCCGCGGGGGTCGATGCAGGGCGGCAGTGGGTCGGTGCCGGGTGGTGGTGGGACGCGGTAGAAGCCCATAGGCTTCTATGGGGCATCAATAGATTTTTCTGGCGATGCCCCCCATCGCGATAACCCGGCGGGGGATGCTTAGAGCATCCCAAAATGCGGTAAAAACCCTGATAACGGGGTTTTTATCGTATTTTTAGTTTAGAGAATCTCCCCCATTGAGTGATAAACAACCAACCAATCAGCTCCTGTCTGACTTTTTCAAACAGTCTATGACATGACAGGTAGGAGTTGATTGGCTGGCGGTTTATCACTCTCCATTTTATCACTTTTGAAGCTTAGTACATCTGGCCTTGTATGAGGCACTTGAAAAAAAAGTTTGTTCTAGAAGTATAGCTGTAGCGTTACGGAGAATGTAGCGGGGAGGTGACTTTCAGTACAGCGCAGTACATCCTTCTCTCACACACGGATGAGATTACTGGCGAGATCTCTGGGTTACATGTGTTGTCATGCTATGTTATTTCATGGGATGGAAATTCTTGGTTTATTGCACCTTGTTTATTGCCCATATGTTTAATAAAGCCAGTATACAATCAGCAAAGAAGAATGAAGTACATATAGATACTTATCCCTGTAAATGTTATTTTTCAATATGCTACAACTGCATATGGAAATAAAACCCCAATGTTTCTGATTGGTGAGGAATTATTTGCCAATTATACATATTTTATACGCTGAATAAGTTGATAGTTTCTAAAAACTAATATTTGAGATGAAATAAGGCACATTGTCAACCAATCGGATGTGGTGTATCATGTACAATATTTTAGAGTTTTTTAACTTTATTTAGGTTCAGTGTCGACACCTGAGCAGTGAAAAGGAAACGTACCAGCGCTGGCTGTACATCATAAAATTAGTATCCACTCAACCTTCCAACCTCACTACCTACCCATGTAAACGATGCTGCCCTTTTCAGGGTGGTAAAGCCAACTAGCTTCAAAAGGGGCATATCAGAATGACATAATGACACCCGAACTGGTGACCCGATGTTCTTTCCCGATACAAAATTGGCAACAACAAACCACTAAACCAACCAAAACAATGAGAGGCAGAGTCCCGTGTATCTGCAGACACGTCAAGTTGTTACAATAGAAAACAGGGTTGTCTTTTGCGCACAAATGTATGGGATTCAGGCTAATTCACAAAGCGCATTTGTCTTGATAATGGACAAAACCATGTGCACTGCAGGTGGGGCAGATGTAACATGTGCAGAGAGAGTGATATTTGGGTGGGGTTTGTGCTTCAAACTGATATCTATACTGCAGTGTAAAATTAAAACAGCCAGTATTTACTCTGCACAGAAACAAAATAACACCCAAATCTAACTCTCTCTGCACATGTTACATCTGCCCCACCTGTAGTGCAGCATGTTTTTTTCCATTAGAGAGAGAATCAGGCCCTTAATCCTGGTCTTTATCAGTTGCATCCTGTACACAGAATAAGAGAAGTAATACTGTACAGTTTTAGTATTTAAGGGCCATATTGGGGAATATACACGTAGCGATATACAGGCATTATCTAAGCGATCTCAGTAGCATCGTTCAGAATGCTACGTATGTCGGCCCCTATAGAGGCATTGCCAGAGACCAGAAACTCCCAGTGACACATCGTTAAGACCTAGGAAAGTAGGGGTAGTTGTTGTGTCTGATACATTTAATGACTGCATTCGCACATTGCCTTCACCCTACACTTCTCAATGGCAGTTTTTCACTTGTCACTCAAAGAAATTTGCTGTGAAAATCTTTTAAGGCAATTTAATATTGAGAAGGCGCTCGGGTGTGTACCAGGTGCAGAATGTTCTCATCCACAGAGAAAGAATAGAAAATTACAGCTCGCTTAGCACCCTATGAACCTGCCCAACATGGCCGCCTTGATCATGAGGACTTGTGCTATTACCTGTGCACAGTATCTGAGCAGGAGCGATAGGTCTGTTCCGAAATCCCATTGTGAGTAAGAGAATGACTTCTTATCACTTCTGGAATCATAAGCAAGATAATTATGTACCCAGAAATGCTTCGGAGCCCTCAGCCCCGGACATGTCCCCCACTGATCTAGCCATCCATTACTAATGGAGTCATTGCAAATCACAATAGCACATATAGATTTTCTTTAAGTGCATTATTCAAGTGCATTTTTTTACTTGGCTGCTCGTCTATCTATCAATCCTTTGTGCTTCTCTACCGCCTACAAATCACGGCAGCACATCTTGAGCTCGTTAATTTGTCACCAGAATCTGTTGAGTTTTGGAGGAACAGGGCCTGTGTTTGTGTAAGGAGAGAGAATGAGTGTAATGCCAGGGGATGGGCTGGGAACAATTGAATAAGCACAAATGTGTACATATAGTATTCATTAGGCTTCATTGTTAAACCACTCTCTCAAGGCCATTTTTCAAAGTGGATAATGGGGGAAATGCACACAAGTCGAGCACTTCTGAAAGGGGATTTTTCAAAGCAGCCCGGCCCCTGATTTATGGCTGTCATTTAGCGGCTGATTGGGGAACTTTTTAATTTTCTTGGTGTTTTTGCAACACCTGTCACCATAATTCACATTTCTTAAGGAAAACAGTCTGCTAGAGACACTTCTGGAGACCGGCGCAGGAACGGTCCAAACCAATCACATTTTAAATATCATTTTTCTAGTAGAGGTTGGGAAAAAAGGAAGCATTTCATTGGTTGTGGTATGAAGTTTTATTTGCAGTTATCATGACGTAATTTTAGAGAAATGCAGATTAGTGTTTTTTAAACTGGATTACAGGATTCTTGTAAACTTCTCCTTAGGACCTTGGGTGCAATAATTCAGGTAAATGTAGCATATGCTTGAACCACTGATAAAGCCACCTGTGGCCCTTCACGAAACAAGCACTTTTCCTAATTCCTTGTGACAGGCTCGTTAAGCAATGATAATATATTTGAATATATTTGAAGAGTTTTATTTTTGGCAAACGGGTATTTTTAAGAGCAGACCAGAGTCCTATCTCCATGCAGTTGACCCCCATCCCATGCATAAGTTTAGGCAGCACCTATGGAATACACAGTCGCATTCAGAGCAGCTGCATTACTCCCAACATGACCCTCTCGCGGAGGGCCACAATGCTGTATTCCTGGACTTCCCTCTTAATGCCTGGTTTCCGTCATCTGTGTTGCAACACCCTTCTTATCAATTAATCTGCTCAACACAGGTGATGGCAATCATACATTAAGACGGAATACAGAAGCAGTGCATTGTGTCCCTCCTGGAGAGGTGCATGCTGGGAGGTATGCAGCTGCACCTGCCAACTGTTGCACTGGACCGACTGCATCCGAAGACCAATTGAGGCAAAACTACTCTGCACATGCGAGTCCCAGGCAGAGCAGCGTGAGATAATCTCCATCTGTGGCAAAATGGGTGTAACTGCGATGGCAATGGTGGTTCACACGTAGGATATATTAGCCATTAGCCACAGCTAGATTCAAGGACGCAATGCGGCCATTTTGCATGCAACTCTGAATCAGTTCAAGATGAACCAAAAACACCAATGTAGACACAGGGGCAGATGTTCTAATCCAGGAAGAGAGATAAAGGGAAGAGAGATGATGGCCTATGTACTAAGACTTTTAGAAGTGGACAGAGATAAAAGGGCAGATGTACTAATACTTGGAGAGAGAGAAAGTGAATCTGCTCCTAACTGCCCTCTTACAGGTGTGGTTAGTAAAATAACAGGTACTTTGTCTACATCCACTTTATCTCGCTTGAAGGCACAGTACATAGGCCCCAAAGGACCAGCTCCCAACTGCCATTTTTCAAACACAGTGGCAAATGTATCACGCTTCAATGCTTAGTACAAATCTCGGTACTTATGTATTATCTGGGCTCCCATGTTAAATGCACCCCATTTTTTATACCCCTACTATCCAACTATGCATGGAGTTGATTTTATATAGTGTGGCGAGCGCAGCGAGCCACCGTGCCCGAAGCGTGGCGAGCGGACGCGGTCTCACAAGAAAAACCGGAGTCCAGATATTACATAAGTACCCAAATCTCCTTCCCCCAAAAGCCACATTCGGTGACTGATGGGGTATAAAGTGACCGTATATCCGAGCTATTAGCGTCCATAGATTTTCAGTGATGCAGATAGATAGTGTTCATTCTAGCACCCTCAAACTTTGAAAACCCATGCAGTTCCTCTTCCCTGCCTGGGGTGTCGCTATCTGCTGTGGTGTTTCTAGCACAGGTCTGGTTTGGATATCAGTGCTGATATACAGACCACACTGTGCTAGAAGCACTACAACAGACAGCGACACCCCAGGCAGGGAAGAGGAACTGCATGGGTTTTCAAAGATGGCGGGTGCTAGAATGAACACTAGATAGACATTATGCACATCGCACAAATGGCAATGTATATTGGCATGTGCTATGAAGGGAACCTGATATTGATTACTTATCTGAGCTAAGATTGAATATTGTCCAAACAAACGCTCTGTTCCCATTAACTAACTAATGTGAAGAGGTGATGAGGAAACTGCGCCGCCATTACCAACCAATATCACTCTTAGCGGAATAGTGAAGCTATATCAGTGAGAGTCACATACAATGGGATGTTGCTATAGTCAACGAATCAGATGCAGTCATTTATCTTCTAGAAGATGGTAAATAAATAAGAAGTAGATTCTGATTGATTGCCCAAAGCAACATCCCATGGGAAATAGAACTCTCATCTTAGTACATTTCTACCAATATGTCCTTGTTTGTTTAGTGTCACCGAGAATTCTGTGTTCAACAAAACTACATTTGGGCAAACTTTACCTCATCTCCAAATCCATTGTTGGCAATCTCATGCACTCAGTGGTCAGCATGAATGTCCCTCCGATCTCAAAGAGGGTCACACATTGCTAGTCTAAGTTACCGATGAACTAATATTGATAACAAATCCCTGGGGAAATGGGGCTTAGGCCCACCCGTTGTAGAACATTTGCCCTTATTCAGATCTGATCGCAGTACAATTTTTTTATGAAAATGGACAAAACCATGTGCACTGCAGGTGGGGCAGATGTAACATGTGCAGAGAGAGTTAGATATGGGTGGAGTGTGTTGAAACTGAAATCTAAATTGTAGTGTAAAAATAATGCAGACAGTATTTACCCTGCACAGAAACAAAATAACTCACCCAAATCTAACTCTCTCTGCACATGTTACATCTGCCCCACCTGCGGTGCCTATAGTTTTGCCCATTTTTAGACCAAATTTGTACTGCGATCAGATCTGAATAAGGGCCCTAGACCGGTGCAGTGGCGGATCCAGTGAAGGGGCTGAGCACAGTTCAAAATTCAAATAGGGGAGTCTCACCAACTGCCAGTGAGTCCGTTTGGAATGGCAGTTGGTGTGGTCCCCTATTTGAATTTTGAACTGTGCTGCAGCACGACCCCTGGAGCCACCAATGGCTCTGTGTATGAAGTATAATTCCTAATAGTCTGAACTGAACCAGATAAAGGGCACAAAATATCACTGCTTATCATGTCCCGTTATGTTGTGCCTGTCAGTGTATGTCATTGTGTGGTGCCCAAACCAAAGGGTGTCCGCGCTTCTCTGCTTGTCGTCTGCAGTTTACAGACGTCCGTATGATACGGCATAAAGCATGCTTGTCCTCCCTCATTAGGTGTCCCTGCGTTTAATGTGACTTTAGAAGCATGTACAAGGAAATGTAGACAGACAGATGGTTTGCCGTCATTTCATTTGTGTCTCTCTCTTTTTTTTGTTGTTGTATTAGCCCGACTCCACATCCACGGAAGGGGGAAGGGAGAACCAGAGCGGGGAGACGTCTTCAGGGCCAAACAGCAGCGAGCAGAGCATAGCAGGAGGATCTCAGAGACTGGTACCATCCGATGCAGAGCATGCTGGGACATCCGCTGCGGCTTCCTTCTTCATCAGGTACAGTGGTACTTTACTCAGCTTCTGTCCGGCAGCATCGTACACAGCTGTCAGTCCCTTCCGGGTTGTTCCTGTTCTGTCAGTCACAGGTGTCAGGGAGTAGCAGAGCTTACCTGTTACCTAGTGATCACACCTGAATCAGTCCCTTTATCTTGAGTCCTGTTGGAGAAAGTGTGCTTTATAAATAAAACCTACTCCCTTATCTCCGTCCACTATACCTCCCTCCAAGGCTTGGTACCTAGAACCCCATGCATGATACATAAGCAGTGGAGAAGCATTTCCTATATAATTTGCTATATGACCCTCTCGTGACTCCTCTTGATGCCCGGTCTGTGTGTGACCTTGGTTATGATGGAGTAACCCATTGTTCCTATTGACTGATAACAAAGGGAGTAATAGGAAGCCACCGCTCCCTTTGAAGTGTGTCTGATCGTGCCTTACGGAAACAGACGTCTTCCCATTTACATTTGGTCCGACTATGAATCTGGTTCCCTGAAAAAGGACCATATCCAATTCTTCATTCTAATTGTCAGCAGATTATTAATATATGTTGAATTAATAGAACTTTGAAGAATTTTGGTGTCTACTTATCGAGCTTCCTTTTTACTGGGGCGCATAAGCATCCCAGCGGACGCAAGCCTGGCAGTCACAATACTGACGCCGGCATCCCAACTACCGCCAGTAAACCGTCATATATGCAGTATATAAGTCTGCGTAACATGACGTCCATCGAACAGTCAGCCTAAATACAGCCATCTTCCAGGTGGGCGATGGGGTGGATGGCTTTATTGAAAGTTGTCTACCCCCAGGAAAATCGCTCAGAAGGGCAAAAGATCTCTCAGTCTGTATGCACTGAGCGATTTTCCCTCCAGCTATTTTCCCCATCGTCATTGTCCGTACACGCTGGGCAAAATCGCCCAATGTGTATGGACCTTTAGTGTAATGATTATCTTATAACTTCCCCACAAAGGTCAGGAAATCTCCTAAAACAAAACATTTTCCTAATAAATTGTTTTAAGATTATTAGCGTGCTGACTGAGATGATCTTGGCTCGAAGTATAGATCGTCTGTTTGTATTCTCCCCTGAAATATCGCCTCAAACTCCCGCCGCGGCACGCTTGTTATGCTGGGGGGAGCCCCCTAGCCTTGCGGAATTGAGACATACATCTCAAGCTTAGATAGATGAATATGACAGAATCACATTTACCCTCTAACGGCTGTGGATTAAAGCATCTCATTATTTACTAATGAACAATAATGGTATACATAATCTATGGGCCGCTGTCCTATCACTATGTCCTGATGGGTCACTGGTAGGCATTTTTGGACATTATATCGGCCATAAAATAGAGTCAATAATTGAGGTTTAGTCATAGAGCAGACACCTTATCAGCTCCAGGCTCGGAGAAGCAGCTTGAATACATTCTCTGTACTGATTGTGTTGTGACTGAGCATATGATTAAGGTATTTCGCCAATATGCTGCTAATGAAACACAGAGCGATACGCGGTAATATTAGGAAAATCTCTAAGTGACTAATGTGTTTTGCTCTAAGCGTGCCGGTCTTCAGTTACTCCCAATAAATTGTGTCAATTTCCTCACATCGAGAAGGCCAAATCCGGCTAAACAGGCCCAGCTGGCGGTTTTGCTCATTTTGTGTGTCTGAAAAACGTATCTACATGTTTTTTTTTTTAGATAATAAACATAATATTCACAAAACGACAATACAATCTTATTGTGAAATCAGTATCGAGACTCCCGGTAGTTATAGTAAATGTATTTTTTTGCGGTCCACATTTGAGGTCCCAGCTCCGCGGCGCTCCGCGGCGATGCCTCATTTAATCAGAGTTGTGTTTTGTTTTTCATTTATTTTCCTTTATTAAAGGAATTATGGCTGCCCATCGTCTCTTGCCGATACAAATTTTTATGCTCGTTGTGTGATATTTTTTTTGTTACCATAGAAACTAGAGTTAAAAAAAATTATTATTTTCCTGTCGCACTTATGCAGAATTGCCGATAGAGTAACCTTTTATTATGTATTACAAAATAAGTTAAATCCGTGTGCTGACAGAAGTTAAATCACAACGCTAGGAGGATTGTGAAAACTGTGGGAGCAGTTACTGTAATATGTTATTTTGTTTCTTGACTTTGGATATATTCAGAGTGACATATGATGCAGCCAATCAGAACGGCAGTTAAGCTGGTCACATGGTTACTGATTGTATATAAGGAAGCTGTAGATAAAGTGTAGCAGTAAACTTTATACAGTGAAGTCTGTGTCGCGTTCTAAAGTGTGTAGGAATTTTTCTAGGTTTCCCTGATTTTCTAGCTTAAGTGCCGACATGAGGTGAGGTGTGGTGTCTGCATTATGTTATGAAAAACTGTCTTGATAAATAGGCTCATTAGTCTTGGTCTGTTTAAACCTTTCCCCTAGGTATAACTATAGTGCTAACTGGCTGTCTGTGGCCTCCAGGACCCAGCGTAGAGCATTACACTCCAGCTACACACCAGCAGCATGATGCAGTGCAGTGACTCATATGAGGGCAGGTAGTAGGGTTGTATGGTTGTCCACCTATATTACAAAGGTGAGACTATAAATAGCGATAACAGAGGAGCAGCTTCAGAACTGCATGTGATCATCTGCAAGGCATTGATGACTATAATTAAGGAGGAAGGAGCTTATTACAGTTGTAAAACACTTACAGTAATTGGACTGAAGCCATCAGACAAAGGAAGAGGTTCTACGAATTAATAGCAACAGTTAACCATTCATTGGAGCCTACACACCTGGCAGTAAGGAGCGGGAATGTAACCTTTCCTGCAGAATAGAATTCCAGGGACCTGACAGCCGTCTCACAAAACCTCAAGAAAATCCAGATGTTCATCTTTGAAAGAAAGAAATATGAATCACTGGAGAAGAACTTAGGGGACTGGAATCTAGGCACACGATGAAAACTATACATTGTAAGCGGGGAATATATCTTGACATTGTTGCATTAAAACCAGATGCCTGAAGGTCTGTTATTGAATTAAATCATAAAATGCCCTTTTTTTGTTTGTACTGGGGGGGGGGAGAACATATCTAAAATGACAGAAATATCGCTTATTTGGGAGTCGCACTTATCTGTGAAATACATCGATGGCTGGGATGGCGTCAGTCTTTCCACATGACTTTGGTTTTCAATTAGGAAAAAATATCAACAATTGAGAGCGGAGGGAGATGAAAGTACTAGCCAATCAGCTTCCTATCTGCTGTGTTATGGGATCACAGGAGTGACCCGGCATTTGTGGTGTGTAAGCTCCCTGTGCACCTCGGCTTATTGCCATGTCCCTGGCGTCTCACGTGGGGCGTGGGTGGAGGGGCGACGTATCAACCGAGAGCGGAGGAGGCAGCACTTGGAGTAGACAGAGCTTCCTCCTCCATAGTGTGAACGGGACCCGGGTTACCCGTTTACACTGCTCTGCAACCTGGGTCAAAGCTGTTTCAATCCTGGAGCTTTCACACTGTACCTTGACCGGGGTTGGTGATGTAATGACCAGGGTCGAGAGTGCGGTCTAAAAGGGTATAACCCGGATCGTTCCCAGGACCAACCCTAGATCTACAATCTACCTGGGTCACTCCTCCTGTTTTTTCTTTCTTGGACCCTTTTTACAGTGAGCCTCAACCCGGGTTACCTTGACAATAACCCAGGTTGAAACGGCGGGGATCAATGGTAATTACTAACCTTGCTTAGAATGTTGCCCGGACATAACAACCAATCAGTTTTTGTTACATGTGCCAGAGAGATAGAAGGGTAAATTTACCAAGATCGGACCTCTATTTCAAATGGGATGTTGCTATGGGAAACCAAAAAGAATCTACTTCTTTATTATTTACCGACTGGTAGAAAATAATAGATATAATCTGATTGAAGCCCATCGCAACATCCTGTCTGAAATAAAACTCCCATTTTATATTATATTTTTTACATATTTTAGTAATACCCCTTTCACACCGCACAAATAACCCAGGTCCGACCCGGGTCGACCCGGGTCACTGTGCGGTGTAAAAGCTACAAACGTAAAAACCTGGTCCAGCAACCCAGCATTTCCGACCCGGGTTAAAAGAAGGGTTTTTACCAGGGTTGGACCCGGGTTGCTAGGAAATGTAAACGGGTAACCCGGGTTCCGCTTACATTATAGGGAGGATACAGTGTCCACTCCAATCGCTGCCTCCTCCCCCGCCCCCCGATGATGTGCCGCCACTCTGACCCACCCCTGTGTGACATCAGCGACCCGGCATTTGCGATGCAAAAGGGGTTTAAATTTTACCCATAATCTCATTGCCAATTGGTTGATATTATTATATAATGTATGAAATCCCGAAGGCCAAAATACCGACCATCAAAATACCGACAACCATTGACCGATGGTTGAAATCCCGACATGGTCAAAATACCGACATTTAAAATCCCGACATGGTCAAAATCCCGACAAGGTCAAAATACCAACATTTAAAATCCCGACAAGGTCAAAATACCAACATATAGACAGGTGAAAAAGTCAACATGACAGGTCGACATGGGTTTTTTCACTGTTTTTTACCCCAATGTCGACAGTCGACATGGACACAGTTGGAAGTCAACCGCCACCCCTCTCATCGCTCGCTATGCTTCGGGCACGGTGCCTCGCTGCGCTCAGCACACTATTTTATCCTCCCACCACGCCCTAGTGGATGGTAGGGCATGAAATACTGCCTGTCGGCACATGTCAGGTCAAAAAACTGTGAAAAAACCAGTCGACCTGTCGACATTCTATATGACGGTATTTTGACCTTGTCTGGATTTTAAATGTCGGTATTTTGACCTTGTCGGGATTTCAACCATGTCGGGATTTTAAATGTCGGTATTTTACGCTTGACGGGATTTTGACTGCATCCCTTATTTAGCTAGCATGAGAACAATGGTTTAAATCCCAGTATCCGCTTCTTCTGACCACTCTTAATAAGAGGCGTGAGCAGAGAAACCATAAAATAATAGAAACTGTAGGGAGAAAAGTTCTAGTTCTTTATTTGAAACTAACACTTTTAGTTTTATTGAAGTTGTCTGATATTTTGGCAGTGGTTTTTTTGACACCGTCCAGAAATAAAATAAGTCTATGTTTGTTAAACTAAATAGAGACAAGGTTTCCGCTGAGCCCCTTAAGTGCAGTGAGGGGTGTTGATGCATGATTTATTTTTCCTCTCCGCTTTCAGCAGGCTCGCTGCTACATAAGGTGACGCTCAGGAAACAGGCCAGATTGAAACGAAGCCCTCTCCAAATTCTCAGATTTATGGCTAGTGTAATTGGTTAAGAAGCATAAAACATACAAACCATATGTGATTGAAAGGCGCGCTATCTTCACTCGCTAGACGGCTGTTGGAGCTTTGAATTGTGCCAAGCAGATGGCATTTGATCTGATTGAAGTGTTTATTTTTTGTTGTTTCTTATGATGTGTGTTGTTGAACTCCTTTTTTAAGAGATGTGTTTGCATTTAATTATTTAGTAACTCGACACAGGCATCTTTGTCCAATGTCAAGCGAGTATTGTATCCAGCTGCAGTTTGTATGACCGCCAACCTAGAAAGCGAAGATTTGAAGCAGAAAATAGAAGGTTACAAACATCAGCTGGAGAATATTAGAATTTTGCTTTGTACATTTCTCAAGTACGTTTCCCCATGTCTGTGTGGTGCAACCAACATGTCTCTGTTACCTCTTTCCCACATGCTGGGCCCCGTAGCGCTTCCTAGTGCACATGTCTCTCTTACCACCTTCTCTTAAGCTGGGCCCCCGTAGCGTTTCCTAGCGAGCATGTCTCTTACACTTTCCCACAATCTGGGCCCTGTAGCGCTTCCTAACGAGCATGTCTCTCTCACCACATTCCCACAAGCTGGGCCCCGTAGCGCTTCCTAGCGAGCATGTCTCTGTTACCCCTTTCCCACAAGCTGGGTCCCGTAGCGCTTCCTAGCGAGCATGCCTCTCTTACTACTTTCCCACAATCTGAGCCCCGTAGCACTTTCTAGTGAGCATGACTCTCTTACCACTTTCCCACAATCTGGGCCCCGTAGCGCTTCCTAGCGAGCATGCCTCTCTTACCACTTTCCCACAAGCTGGGCCCCGTAGCACTTTCTAGTGAGCATGACTCTCTTACCACTTTCCCACAATCTGGGCCCCGTAGCGCTTCCTAGCGAGCATATCTCTCTTACTACTTTCTCACAAGCTGGGCCCCGTAGAGCTTTCTAGCGAACATGTCTCTCTTACTACTTTCCCACAATCTGGGCCCCATAGCGCTTCCTAGCGAGCATGTCTCTCTTACTACTTTCTCACAAGCTGGGCCCAGTAGCGCTTCCTAGCGAGCATGTCTCTCTTACTACTTTCCCACAATCTGGGCCCCGTAGCGCTTCTTAGCGAGCATGTCTCTCTTACTACTTTCTCACAAGCTGGGCCCCGTAGCGCTTCCTAGCGAACATGTCTCTGTTACCTCTTTCCCACATGCTGGGCCCCGTATCGCTTCCTAGTGGACATGTCTCTCTTACCACCTTCTCTTAAGCTGGGCCCCCGTAGCGCTTCCTAATGAGCATGTCTCTCTTACCTCTTTCCCACAAACTGGGCCCCGTAGCGCTTCCTAGCGAGCATGTCTCTGTTACCTCTTTCCAACAAGCTGGGTCCCGTAGAGGTTTCTATCGAGCATGTCTCTCTTACCACATTCCCACAAGCTGGGCCCCGTAGCGCTTCCTAGCGAACATGTCTCTGTTACCTCTTTCCCACATGCTGGGCCCCGTAGCGCTTCCTAGTGGACATGTCTCTCTTACCACCTTCTCTTAAGCTGGGCCCCCGTAACGCTTCCTAATGAGCATGTCTCTCTTACCTCTTTCCCACAAACTGGGCCCCGTAGCGCTTCCTAGCGAGCCTGTCTCCCTTACCACTTTCCCACAATCTGGGCCTGTAGCGCTTCCTAGCGAGCCTGTCTCTCTTACCACTTTCCCACAAGCTGGGCCCCGTTACGCTTCCTAGCGAGCATGTCTCTCTTACCACTTTCCCTCAATCTGGGTCCCGTAGCGCTTCCTAGCGAGCATGTCTCTCTTACCACATTCATACAAGCTGGGCCAAGTAGTGCTTCCTAGCGAGCATGTCTCTGTTACCACTTTCCCACAATCTGAGCCCCGTAGAGCTTTCTAGCGAACATTTCTCTCTTACCACTTTCCCACAATCTGGGCCCCATAGCGCTTCCTAGCGAGCATGTCTCTCTTACTACTTTCCCACAATCTGAGCCCCGTAGCGCTTTCTAGCGAACATTTCTCTCTTACCACTTTCCCACAATCTGGGCCCCATAGCGCTTCCTAGCGAGCATGCCTCTCTTACCACTTTCCCACAAGCTGGGCCCCGTAGCACTTCCTAGTGAGCATGACTCTCTTACCACTTTCCCACAATCTGGGCCCCGTAGCGCTTCCTAGCGAGCATGTCTCTGTTACCTCTTTCCAACAAGCTGGGTCCCGTAGAGGTTTCTATCGAGCATGTCTCTCTTACCACATTCCCACAAGCTGGGCCCCGTAGCGCTTCCTAGCGAACATGTCTCTGTTACCTCTTTCCCACATGCTGGGCCCCGTAGCGCTTCCTAGTGGACATGTCTCTCTTACCACCTTCTCTTAAGCTGGGCCCCCGTAACGCTTCCTAATGAGCATATCTCTGTTACCTCTTTCCCACAAGCTGGGCCCCGTAGTGCTTCCTAGCGAGCCTGTCTCTCTTACCACTTTCCCACAATCTAGGTCCGTAGCGCTTCCTAGCGAGCCTGTCTCTCTTACCACTTTCCCACAAGCTGGGCCCCGTTACGCTTCCTAGCGAGCATGTCTCTCTTACCACTTTCCCTCAATCTGGGTCCCGTAGCGCTTCCTAGCGAGCATGTCTCTGTTACCACTTTCCCACAATCTGAGCCCCGTAGAGCTTTCTAGCGAACATTTCTCTCTTACCACTTTCCCACAATCTGGGCCCCATAGCGCTTCCTAGCGAGCATGTCTCTCTTACTACTTTCCCACAATCTGAGCCCCGTAGCACTTTCTAGTGAGCATGACTCTCTTACCACTTTCCCACAATCTGGGCCCCGTAGCGCTTCCTAGCGAGCATGCCTCTCTTACCACTTTCCCACAAGCTGGGCCCCGTAGCACTTTCTAGTGAGCATGACTCTCTTACCACTTTCCCACAATCTGGGCCCCGTAGCGCTTCCTAGCGAGCATATCTCTCTTACTACTTTCTCACAAGCTGGGCCCCGTAGAGCTTTCTAGCGAACATGTCTCTCTTACTACTTTCCCACAATCTGGGCCCCATAGCGCTTCCTAGCGAGCATGTCTCTCTTACTACTTTCTCACAAGCTGGGCCCAGTAGCGCTTCCTAGCGAGCATGTCTCTCTTACTACTTTCCCACAATCTGGGCCCCGTAGCGCTTCTTAGCGAGCATGTCTCTCTTACTACTTTCTCACAAGCTGGGCCCCGTAGAGCTTTCTAGCGAACATGTCTCTCTTACTACTTTCCCACAATCTGGGCCCCATAGCGCTTCCTAGCGAGCATGTCTCTCTTACCACTTTCCCACAATCTGGGCCCCGTAGCGCTTCCTAGCGAGCCTGTCTCTCTTACCACTTTCCCACAATCTGGGCCCCGTAGCGCTTCCTAGCGAGCCTGTCTCTCTTACTACTTTCTCACAATCTGGGCCCCATATGAAAATGTTCCCCGATAATGGGGTTTTTACCGCACTTTCGCATTAGTGCATCCCACCCTAAGCCAGTTTATCATTTGGTGCTTTGGAGTTTGTTTGCCCATTTCTTTGCTTTGTTGGTAAATCACATCTCCCGTGTGATAACTATAAAGCATGCCACTGATATCTTACATGACACAAAAGATTCTAATGCATTTCCACTGTACTGACACTCTCTTTTCCGCACGCAGAAACCTATTACTGGGTACACAGCACTTTCTGCAAATCTTGTTGCTTCATTAAGAACATAACAGGGAGCATTTAACCATACAGATCTTTTCCCCATCCGGAAACATCTCACAGCAGTCTGCTTGTATTGCCAATGTGGGTATAGAGAGTGTGTTGTACGGCTGAATGGGTAACTGCATTACAAATGATCAGGCAGGCTGTACCTGTCAGCCCAGGGAAATCCGCAACACTGATCAAACTGATGTATACACAACGTCCGTAGCATTGAAAATAACTTTCTTTTTCTTTAAACGACTCACTCTCTATGGCTTAATTCAGCGCTTCCCTTCACCTAGTGGGCCTCAGGTTCGAATCGGGCACACCTGCCATGAAATGGTTAATTACGCAGCCCAAGATAAAGATGTTATTAAGTAGAAGGTTTTTGTTCTGTGTTATGACAGGGAGAACAAATCAAGGCTTTGAACAAAGTGAGCTGTTGAAACGTTGAGCTATAAGGCTTCCAGGTTCCCTGGGAAATGCATGACTAGCTACATAAACCAACAATCAGAGGGTGCCATCACCCAACACAAGATGATTAATGTGAGGGACAAGGCCTGCTTGTTCCCAGTGATTAATTAGCCCCCTTAGATTCCGCTTTTAACAAAAGATGACAAAGTTTGCTTTTTTTTATTGTTGTGCCACGAGATTTGAATTTTTTACATTCCATAATATTGTCATGCATGACATGTTGATGTAAGCACAAACTGTAAGCATCTATATTTGCCCACAGATGAGGAAATCCCTCATAGATAGTTTTTAAATCTTTAAATAGCAAACTGAAATACCTTTTTAGCACGTAACTGTCATTTTTCTTTGTTGTCCTTTTATAATTTTATCTCTGTTGCAAAATCTCTCAGGATTTAGAAAAATATGTCTGCTGGGACTTGGGATCGCAGTGCGGACAAAGCTTAGAGGGCCATTTCTAGTCTTCTGCGTTCTCTACATCTTATGCCATGTGACTGTGGTTGCCATGGGAGATTATGATCCTGTGCAGAACTATAAATAAATAGAAGCTTGATTAAACAAATGAATGACAAAAGGTAATTACCAATATTGTTATTTTAGCCTCCCCTTACTAAAAAAAATGCACACCTCACTTTTCATGGGATTGCCTCTATCACCATGGTGGACAAAAGTGGTTTAATTTTTTAAAATACTGTAAATCAGGCATGTCCAACGTTGGCCCTCCAGATGTTGTGAAACTACACATCCCAGCATGCTTTGCCACAGTTTTGCTATTAGAGAATGCTAAAACTATTGCCTGCTGTAAATAGACCAAGTAGTCTGTTAGAGAATGAGGTAAGAATTACAATTGCATTTACAGATGGTATTAAAGGGTCAGTGGAACATTTGCAGATCCTAAGCAGCATGGAGGCCACATTGACCTGAATTGCTCCCGTTTGTTCTGTGTGATAAATAACCGTTTTAATGCTTTCTCAGCTTAACCTGAACTATATCCTGATGGGGATCAGCCTACAAATGTTTCACTGTTCCTTTGATGCCATCTGTATTTAATATAAATTTAAATTCTTACCACATTGTTTAATAAACAGCTTGATGTATGTGGGACTCACTTCCCATTTATAACACCTTCCAGATGGATCTATAGGAATGTGTTTTCCACCTGTATACCAGTATCTGGAGTGGACCAGTGATTGGCATCCTTCATGGTGGCACAGTCACCTATATTTGGATACATACATGTCCTGATTGGCAGTACTATAGGAAAGGAAGTGTTGGACAAATCACTTTTTTGTTATAATGTTAATGACAAAAATGAGTTTCATACATTTCTAAATGCAGCCTGTTTGGCCTGGGAGAAAAATCTGTGATGGCTCATTCTTGGGAAATCCACCTATCTACTGTTTGAGCCACCAGGTCGTTAGGAAAACAGCACAGTATGTGATTAGTTTCCTACGTCGTCTGTAAAACAGAATTTGTCTACTGAACTGCATCGCTATCTGTTGTTTCTCTTGGCTTTGCTAGTCATTTGCATTGAAAGTTTTGCAATTTAATTTTCTTCGGACTGCTGTATTTACACTAGCGCAACTTAATTATTATGACAATAGGCAGTAGCACAGAAGCAAGTATGGCAAATCCGAAAGTAGTATTTTCTTAATACAGTATTAATAATATACATTATATATGTATAAATGGATTGGATTTGAAATCCTGGCTGTCGGGTTGCCAACAGCAGCATTCGGGTGGTCAGAATCCCGAATGATCATGGTAAATATTTTAACTCTATCCCTACCGCTAATCTTTAAACCTAACTGTACCCTCTCACAGCCTAACCCTAACCACCCTCTCTCACAGCCTAACCCTAGTGCTTCTCCTCCTGACTCTAACCCTAACTCCCCCACAGCCTAACAATAGTGCTCCCTCTTCCACAGCCTAACCCTCCCACAGCCTAGCCCTAATCTCCGTCTCTCACAGCCTAACCCTAGCACTTCCCCTCCCGTAGCCTAACCCTAACTCACCCCTCCCAAAGCCTAACCCTAACTGTCTCCTCCCACAGCCCACCCCTAACCTCCCTCTCTCACAGCCTAGCCCTAGTGCTCCAGCTCCTGTAGCCTAACCCTAACTCACCCCTCCCACAGCCTAACAATAGTTCTCCGTTTCTCACAGCCTAACCCTAGTGCTCAACCTCCTGTAGCCTAACCCCAACTCACCCCTCCCACAGCCTAACAATAGTGCTCCCTCTTCCACAGCCTAAATCTTACAGCCTAACCCTAGCGCTTCCCCACCCATAGTCAAACCCTAACTCAGCCATCTCACAGCCTAGCAATAGTGCTCCCTCTCCCACAGCCTAACCTCCCACAGTCTAACCCTAACCTTCCTCTCTCCCAGCCTAACCCTAGACTAGGGGGTCCCTAGTGCTTCACCTCCCACAACCTAACCCTAACCATCCCCTCCCACAGCCTAACCCTAACCTCCGTCTCACAGCCTAACCCTAGCGCTTCCCCTCCCATAGCCTTACCCTAACTCACCACTCCCACACCCTAACCATAGCGCTTCCCCTCCCATAGCCTAACCCTAACTCACCACTCCCACAGCCTAACCCTAGCGCTTCCCCTCCTGTACCCTAACCCTAACTCACCCCTCCCACAGCCTAACCCTAACTGTCCCCTCCCACAACCTAACCCTAACCTCTGTCTCTCACAGCCTAACCCTAGTCATAGGTGCCGATTCTGTGGGTGCGCAAGGGCCCGAGCACCCACGGAAATTGATGAGCACACACTGGCCCGAGTCCCGCTGCTGGGCCGCCATATTAACTTGCTAATTTGTGGCTGCAGAACCCACATTGCCAGACCCACCACCTGGGAAACAGTATGCCGGGAAGTGTGTTTTCTGTCCACGGAGTACCTGCACTGTGGGGGCATTTATGAACCTGCACTGTGGGGGCATTTATGTACTTGCACTGTGGGGGCATTTATGTACCTGCACTGTGAGGGCATTTATGTACCTGCACTGTGGGGGCATTTATGTACCTGCACTTTGGGGGGAATTTATGTACCTGCACTGTGGGGGCATTTATGTACTTGCACTGTGGGGGCATTTATGTACCTGCACTGTGAGGGCATTTATGTACCTGCACTGTGGGGGTATTTATGTACCTGCACTGTGGGGGGCATTTATGTACCTGCACTGTGGGGGGAATTTATGTACCTGCACTGTGGGGGCATTTATGTACCTGCACTGTGGGGGCATTTATGTACCTGCACTGTGGGGGCATTTATGTACTTGCACTGTGGGGGCATTTATGTATGTGGAACTATGTTGCCGTAATTTGAATATTGGAGACAACTGTGCTCTGTAATATAAATTGGTAATATTTTGTGGCCACACCCCTTCCCCATGAAGCCACTCCTCTATATTTTTGGTTTGAGCACCCACCAGCAAAAACATAAATCGGCACCTATGACCCTAGTGCTTCCCCTCCCGTAGCCTTACCCTAACTCACCTCTCCCACAGCCTAACCCTAACCTCCCTCTCTTACAGCCTAACCCTAGTGCTTCCTCTCCTGTACCCTAACCCTAGCTCACCCCTCCCACAGCCTAACCCTAACTGTCCCCTCCTACAGCCTACAGTACCGGCAGTGCACATACTGGGGGCTTACTGGGTGTGGCAGATTGTATTGGGGGTAGCTGCAGCCCAAAATGTCACAAAGTGAAATGTATTCAGTTTGCTGACAGGTGGGGGACTTATATTATGTCACAATCCGAATATAAGGAGGTTGAGCAAGTATGGTGGTCCAAAAATATGATATAAAGAAGGCAGCCACAAAATCCTTGGTTCACTCTGTACAGTGGGATAGTACGAACCTATGTCATATACAGTATAGCACAAAACTTCTGTGTATTGATGTTAGGGAGGTGATAAATCCATGTAATTATTGCCATTCATCCTACAAAGTGTTAACCAGGTTCTGGCTGGCGGCTGTCTTCTGTCACAGTATATCCCAGTGCCTGAGGAGGTGCCATACGTTTGTTTTAATTCTTGTCCTGACACTAAGCCGCAAGGAGAGAAATCTCACGGGTGTCTTAAAGACAGTTTCTATTAAAGGGGGGAAGAGTTAAATAAAATAAGTCAGTAGATCTTCCAGCCAAAGTGGAGAATACCCTTCAGTAGGGCCATTAATTGGGACGAGGGAATCGCATAAGTTTATGATCTCTCACCAAGATGAACATAAATCCCCAATAACTGTTAGCACATGGTACAGGTGGGCTGGGAACTAGTAACTGATGCTGCAAGCAGAAGAGACCATGGACCTTTTTGACCCCACTTAACAGCAATGTCGCGTAATGAAATCACTCTCGTGAAAGAGCAACAATTTTATCAGTGTGGGCTACGTGTGAATGAACTGACTGGGTCTTCAAGCCAAATTTATTGATGTATTGGCACCTGTCTATCGCTCTTGAATTTAATATTAGTCAGTTGCCAAATCAGAATCAGCTTTATTGGCCAGGTATACTGCGTATACTAGGAATTGGTTTTCTGTTTGCTGTGCAGCAGCCGGGTGGGTAACAAGTACCAGTATACAATATAAACAATAAACTATAAAAACAGGGTTTAATAGAATTGTTATATGGTCATGTCCAGTGGTCAGGTCATGTCGGGGGGTGTGTGTGTGTGTGTGTGTGTGTGTGTGTGTGTGTGTGTGTGTGTGTGTGTGTAGTGTCCTATGTCCGTATAGAATGTAATATAATTTTAATATGGTTATATCTAGGGTGGCCAATCCCGGGATCGGTGGGATCCCGGTATTTGGACCCAAAAACACTGGGATTTCAATCCTGGGATTGTAGTGTCCTATGTCTGAGTGTAATATAATTATAATATGGCAGTGGGGGATTAAGGTCTGTGGGGGCCGTGGACAACAAAATACCCCCCCCCCCCTGTTCCCCCCACAGACAACCCCCCCCCCAGGTGAGACTGGTACGGTACCTGGTCAGGCAGGTTGAGGGTCTCTGCAGCGGTCTGGGCAGCCAGCAGCGCCGGGCCGGGGTCCCTGCAGTGTATGAGAAATCAGCGTCCGGGTACCTGCAGCAGATGGGAACTAGTAACGGTATTGGCCACTAGTTTCCACCTGCCGCATGGACCCCACCGCTGACCATTCATCCCATTCGCGGCAGGGACCCCGACCTGCACTGACTGCCTAGACCGCGGCAAGGACCCCCTGCCCGCCTGCGCTGCCCAAGCACGGGGCGACAGGAGCCCCACACTGGCAGCAGTGCTGTTGTGAGGGCCCCCAAATGTGTGGGGGCCCCGGGGCGACCACCCCTGTCTCCCCGTGCTTAATCCGCCACTGTAATATGGTCATATCCAGTAAATGCTCTTTGTATGTCTAAAGCCAAACCGTTCATTAATACCTAGAAGCGCACAAATGTGTATCTTCAAATTAAATTCAAATATTGCCCCTCATTGTTTGTAAGAGCACAAACTGGCAACTGACAGGCGCCTTGCATTGGCTGTATGTCCTATTCTCCAGACAGATCAACCTCCCACAAACCCCTGCTTTCACAAACATTAGTGTAAGTATACCGTCCATAAATGTTATTTGGTATTCTTATACCCACATATAAACCAAATGTTCTTTATGGTAATTGCTAAGACACCCTGGAATTGAGTCTATTTTTAGTTTATTGCGTAATAACCTGAAATTGCTTTGTTATAATTGTGCATTTCAAGGCAGCACCCCCCCCCCCCCTTATGTTAGCGGGGTTATAAAGTGTCACACTCACAGTGCCGGCTGGTATTTAGGAAAATTAATTGTTTCTTCAGATTGTTGCACTGCACTCCCCCACAAGGGTCATAAAAGGGAAATGGTCATTGTTAAGAGCGTTATAAACCTTCAGATTTCGTACAACCACCAGAAATGCTCTCAAATATGTACTTTAGTTTTATAGCTTTGCAATTTTAAGAGTAGAAAATGTGTTTTAATGCTCCTCTGATATCACTCAGCCAGCCCGAGCCTTTATCTCAGTTGTGATAGCAATGATGTGAATACTATTTACTGCTATTATTATTTTACCTGACTGCTGTAATGTAGTTTGTGCTCTTAGATCCTTTTCCATGTAGCATTTCAAGTTAAAGACTTCATTCCTTTATTTTAAAAGTCTAGGTCGTTAAAAGATCGGTGACAAAAATATGAGAAATGAGACGCAATAACAGTATGCCCCATAACTGCATTTAGGCTGGTGGACTTCCAAATGTGACTTTTTAAAAGGGAGATGTACTGTATAAAGCATTGGAGAAAGGTTTTATAAGCAAAGACCATGCTAGATAAATTATACTTTTAACTCCACAGCTTTGTGACTCTCCAAGGTTTGATACATCCACCTGTAAGACGCAGAGGCACTTTTTTCACAAGCAACCTAGGTGCTTGCCTAGGGCCCAGCGGGTTCCAAGGGGACTCATAAAGGTATCCTGGCCATCCAAAATGTTCCGGCTGCGATTTACATGGACCCACCCACATTCCCAGAGTCCCTTTGATGGGATAATAAATGTTTGGACAGACAAATAGGCTTCTGCATGTGGGCAGACTGTTTACTTTGAATAGGACACAGGTACACCCAGGGCCGGTGCTAGGGTGTCCGGCGCCCTCCTGCAAACCATACATTTTGCGCCCTTTCACATTGCCATTGTAACAAGCTGCAGCCCGATTGTGGGAGCGTATGCAACATGCGATCCTATGGAGGATCTCGGGTGCATGCACATATATGCATACACCATCTCAGTGCTGCGTTTGCAAAATGTTGCAAGCACCAAAGGTGCCCTTATACGCTTTGAGAATCGCACACGTTATGGGCTAGATCGCATGGCACGGCATGCATGCAATGTGTGTGTGATGCGATCCGAAAGCAGTACAAAAAGTATGTGCAGCACATACTTTTTGTACTGTGCAATGCGATGCCCTCAGGAGCGCACATTGCATCGCACGCTGCTATTGCAGCATGTATGGCCACCTTTAGACACATAACCCAGCCCATTATTTAAAAAGTGTCTAAATTAATATAAAAGAATCTACAATTATTAAAAAATTTGTTATAAACATGTATAATAAAAGACTCATTCCTTTGCTGTTTAACTCTTGTGCAGTCCCTCCTCTTCTATCTGCCTAGGCAGGATGCTGAGGAGGAAGCCATTACACCCCTCTCGTGACTGAGGGGGAAAGGAGGGGAGAGAAGGAGGAGATGGTAGAAGAGGGGAGGAGATAGAGGGGGCGGAGTGTTGAGGACTGACAGTGGCACTGGCACAGCACACTGAGAAGAGGGAAGGAAGGGGAGGCGGCACTGCTGCCTGTTCGTCATTTGACAGCTGACAGGCGCAGAGAGCAATGGGTAGGGGGCGGATCTGGACATGACATGTCATCCAGGCATTCACATGCGCTACATGCCTCAGCACAAATGTCCGTGAGGAAGAGGGGGCAGGTTGTATCAGGAGGACAGTGTGTGCGTGGTGCAGGGAGCTGCTCAGCCTCTCCATACTGCCGCCCGCTGTCAGACAGGCACTGCGGGTGGCATGCAGGCTGTGTGTACTCGCGGTGCAGTACACAGCTCTTTATACTGCCGCCCGCCTGCTGTCAGACAGGCGCTGCGGGCGACTTGCAGGAGGCAGTGACAGTGAGGGCTGAGGCAGCTTTAGCAGAGCAGGGAGGGAGACAGCGCCTTTTCAGCATGGCACCTCCCTGCTTTGCAGGAGCTGCTGAGTGGGTAGCGCCGGCCCTGGGTACACCCCCCCTCATCTCTGCACCCCTGCTGCTGCCCCAGCCACCATTCACAGCAGACAGTGACCAGGTAGCAGGCTCGGGGATGTTCGGGGCGACTCGGGAGGACTCGGGCGAACACCCCCGAGCCTGCCACCTGCTCACTGCAACTAATGGAGCTGAGTGCTCCGGCATAAGATCGCGACAGCTGAGGGGCGAGGGGGAGCCGCAGGAGGGGAGGAGGGAGCGACCACTGTGGGGGATGCCCAGAGAGGTGATGCACCAGTGGTGCACAGCTGCACGCACATCTGGCGCACACCTTCATATTGGTGGTATGCCCGGATATTTTCCGGGACAGCCCGCTGCTGCGGCGCAGCTGAGCCATGAAAATTTCCAGGTATACCTCTGAAGAGGTTAAGCCTGCTTCCAAAAGACCTAAAGCCAGATTCGGATTTGTATGCAATGCCAATGTTCACACAGCTGAGCATTTTTTGTTAGACTCGGGTACTCAGGTTTCCTCCCACAATCCAAAAATAAACAGGTAGGTTAATTGGCTCCCAAAAAATGTTCCCTGGAATGTCTGTATGTGCGTGTACATGTGATAGGGAATATAGATTGTAAGCTCACTGGGGCAGGGACTGATGTGAATGATCAAATATTCTCTGTAAAGCGCGGTGGTATATGTGTGCACTATATATATAACTGGTAATAAATAAATAGACTGATCATACGCCTAGGTACTCTATTGATGCCATCTGCAATCAGAAACAAAAATAATGTGCTATGGATGGTTGGAGGGCCACAAACCGGTATCTTTCCTAGGGTCCCATGAGGTGTAAATCTGCCTCTGGTAAAACTGTATTGCTCTAATCTCTCTTGGAATCCTCCTTAGGCTCAGCTGCTTCAACTTCGGATGCTTTATAGCAAGTGTCTGATCCCTAAAATAAGGTACTTGTACTAGATTAGCTACCCACGCTCACACAACCATGGTCAGTTTGTCCAGTCCATCAGTGATTTTAAAGGAGACATCGACCTTCTTATATTTTTCTGATGCAGAGTTGACCTTCCGCTTGTAGACAGTAGGTCTAGTTCAAAGTGTTGGTTCTCTTTGGAACGTCCTATAGTTGGGATTTATCACAGCTAAAAAGGTGGTCAACCTCCGAAAAATGGTATTATCAGTGGTTTGTCCACTTTTCACACGAGCGCCATGCTTTGGAATGCGAGATAATCTGGAGTTCGGACCGTGTAGGCAACATCTTTGCTTTATGTAATCAGACTTGAACTTCTGGCGGGAATTTCAAATTTTTGGCTGTAAACATGGCCTGCAGTCAAATCTGCATCCATGTCCGTAGAACATGTGAGTCCTGGATGGGAATACCTTGTTCTCCAATGTTGAAGACTACTTGCTGCTTGAATGGGTGGTATAATAATACCCCTTTCAGATCGCAAAGCCGGGTCGGATCCGGGGTCAAGATGCGGGTTACATGGGTTATAAGCTTTGGTGCTTTCATACCACATGTCGACCCAGGTCAACATGTCCGTTACCCGGCAATTATCCAGATCCAAGGTGAGGTGTGAAAGGCGTATAAGTTTAAACATGTTTGTCAGAGTGGAGACGGGATGCATTTAGCATCCCAACAGTGGGGATGACAAAGTTCACAATACTGAGGAAAGCAACCAGACTACCACCAGCCCACTAGTGCTGGAGTCCCGACATCAATAAGTATGTCAGCACCGTAGTATTGCGGGGAAGGTTAGAGTTAGACTGGGGAAAGGGGTGTAAGGTTTAGGCATTTGGGTGGGGACTTAGCGTTAAGGGTTAGGGATTAGGGTTATGCTGGGTACACACCAGGGCGACAACGGTCTGATCCCATCAATTTAGATCCAATTCCGACCGATTATATGTAGATTGTGTGGTGATTGGGCGCTTTTCTGTCCTGGTGTGGACCGATACCGATCCGATGCGCGGTCCCAAGGGTCGGTCGGTCGTTATTCAGATCCTACCAACAGCAGGTAGGATTTGGAAACATCCATACTCCTGGGTGCGGGTCGCCATAGGATCGGACCCACTCACGGTGCACATCGTGAGCGGGTCGTGCCCCCCGCATCATCGTGAGCGTGTGGGAAGAAACACTGACGACTCGCTCACATCATACATCGTGAGCGGGTCTTCCATGTGTGTACCCCACATTAGGCTACAGAGATGTAGGGCTAGACACCTAGAAGTGGGGGGGGGGTAAGACTGCGGGGCAGGGGGAAGTTAGGTTTAGGTGGTGGGATACATGGATGCTGGCTAGGTACTAGCGGGAACAGTTATGGTTAGTCCCGGGAAAAAAGCCACCACCTACTGCTCAGAGTTACAATCAATGAATGATTGAGTAGACAGGGCACGATCAAAAACTGACCACATGCCCCTCATCTCTAAATATGTCCCTGTGTACACACACACACAGCGACAGAGATTGTATTTACACGCCTTTCTGAGTCATCACATTTCCTTTTGCGCAATATCATTCATGGAAACGACAGTTTGACCATTATATTCTAGATAATGTTTTTAATTTTAGCCTGATCGTTATTGGTGTCATTCAATTAACCAAAAACTGCGCTTCCTATTTAATAAGATACATTTTGAATCTATTAGAAAAGATTTGGCTGAAAACAACATATTTGTACTTAATGCATATACGTATATTAAAATAATACCAATAGAATGTCATTATAAACTCTCATTAAGCCATTTAGCCGGATGGCAGAAAAATGCTGTGCTTGATGAAATCACTGTGAACCTTATAATAAGCCAGCGATACATAACTGTAAGTGACAACTCTAGAACCTCGCAACTAAACAATTGCTGTCTTACATTTGGAATGAATAATGATTTGGTTTCATTGTGTTTTTTTTTTTTTTTTAAACAACAGCTTTATTTTGTAAAGCGCAGAAACCTAGGTCGACTCAGAAGGGCTCTCCGTTCACATACAGTACACTGAGCAAGGCACGGAGATGGGTTAACTGAAACTGACCATTATGAAGTGTCTCCAGGCCTGATTTACTAAGCACCCAGGAGAGAGTTGCTGTAGAGGCAGCTGCGTTGCCTTTCTATTTACATCTCACACACTAATGCGCTGTTTTTATTTCCATCCTTCTCTCAAACATGTGGCTTCTAGTGGTATCCTCCTAGGACATGTTTTATGTATACGTAACTCATTAGCAACGGCTCTGTCATTGGCTAAGGCTGCAGTAAGTGGTCCATTGCACAGTTATATCTGAGACTTTATTATGCCTATAAATATAAGTCAAATTAAGCATTAACAAAATGTTAACTTTAATCAGTCTAGTGAGAGTTCCTATAAGTAAATGTCTGGCTGCAACTCGCAATAGATTGTGGCCGCACACCACAAACCACATGGGCGTGCGGAGCAAGTTAGAAGAGGTTGTGTAGGCCGGGTTGGAAAGTTGGGCGGAATGAGTGTATTTTTAGCCAGTGAAGGATTAAGGCACTCTGGCGCACTTAACGTGGCAGGGCAAAAACTATAATGACGATGATCAAGACTATTAAAATAAACCAAGGAGGATTAAAGGAAGAGTTTTTTTTAGGGGTGCTCCTTTGGTAGAAGGGCGGAGAACTTTTTCCTCTCTTTTGTCAACAATTCACTATCAGAGGATTTCAGTAAGATTAATGTTACAATTCTAACCAAATATCCTGCTATGTTTGTGTGGACGTGAGTTACACTCTCTCATCCCTTTCTCTTAACTTTGTAAACCAGCCTCTTCTATAGAAGACTGAGAATGTTGATGCCCCTTACCGGGAAAGGCTATACGGACGTTAGTCTTTGTGTTGTGTCTTCCATACGGGCCAAACTTCCCATGTAATCAAGATAAAAACAGCTGTGCCTCAGCTATACAGTAGAAGATTGTTAGTATATACAGTAGAAGATTCTTAGTATATAGCTTATGGTAACAAAATGCTGATAGAGTTCACATTTACAACACAAACAAACAAAAAAACAGCATGAAACATGAAGACACCTCCGAGTGAGTGTAATATGTGTTGAGTATCTCTTATCCAAAATGCTGGCGACCAGAAGAATTTTGGATAAGCGATTATTCTGTATTTCGGAATATTTTTATATTTGAGGTATCTGGAGTTATATTGCATTTATGTTGTATAAACACATCAAACACATGCAACACACACAACTATATTTTATTTGTGGCAAATATTTGATGCCAATTACATATCATGTCCCCAGTAGTGCCAGTTACAGATGTCCCCAGTAGTGCCAGTTACATATCATATCACCATTAGTGACAGTTACAGATGTCCCCAGTAGTGCCAGTTACATGTCATGTCCCCAGTAGTGCCAGGTATAGATGTCCCCAGTAGTGCCAGTTACATATCATGTCCCCAGTAGTGCCAGTTACATATCATGTCCCCAGTAGTGCCAGTTACATATCATGTCCCCAGTAGTGCCAGTTACATATCATGTCCCCAGTAGTGCCAGTTACATATCATGTCCCCAGTAGTGCCGGTTACATATGTCCCCAGTAGTGCCAGTTACATATCATGTCCCCAGTAGTGCCAGTTACATATCATGTCCCCAGTAGTGCCAGTTACATATCATATCCCTAGTAGTGCCAGTTATATATCATGTCCCCAGTAGTGTCAGTTACAGATGTCCCCAGTAGTGCCAGTTACATATCATATCACCATTAGTGCCAGTTACATATCATGTCCCCAGTAGTGCCAGTTACAGATGTCCCCAGTAGTGCCAGTTACATGTCATGTCCCCAGTAGTGCCAGGTATAGATGTCCCCAGTAGTGCCAGTTACATATCATGTCCCCAGTAGTGCCAGTTACATATCATGTCCCCAGTAGTGCCAGTTACATATCATGTCCCCAGTAGTGCCAGTTACATATCATGTCCCCAGTAGGGCCAGTTATATATCATGTCCCCAGTAGTGCCGGTTACATATGTCCCCAGTAGTGCCAGTTACATATCATGTCCCCAGTAGTGCCAGTTACATATCATGTCCCCAGTAGGGCCAGTTATATATCATGTCCCCAGTAGTGCCGGTTACATATGTCCCCAGTAGTGCCAGTTACATATCATGTCCCCAGTAGTGCCAGTTACATATCATATCCCCAGTAGTGCCAGTTATATATCATGTCCCCAGTAGTGTCAGTTACAGAGGTCCCCAGTAGTGCTTTTAGCAACAACAAACAAGTACATTCTGGAAACTATGGTTTTTGGATTAATTTGGATAACAGATATTTGGATTAAAAATGGCAACTTTACTGAGAAATTAGCTTGTAGTGATCTATATTACAGTAGACTGCCTTTAATGAACTCAGGGCTAGGGATGCCAATCCCACGGGATTGAGTGCATTGCTTCACCAAGTGCCTATTATACTGCACGTTGGTGCTGCCACTCATCTTCAGTACTATAATGCGGGACAGGGACCACATTTTATCTCTGAGTTTTCACTTTTAGATCTCTTTCCATATCATTCCATAGTTATCACTGGCATGCAGTGACAATCTATAAATAGCCATGCTCTTTCTTCAAATAAAACGTTTCCAGATTTTGGTATTCGTTTTGAACGATGCATATGTCAGAAATTCGAGAGCCTGGGTTTTTTTTTCCAGCAAGTAGAGTTCTCCACATTAGGGGGTATTCAATGTTGGCTGCAGAGGCGGAACAAGCGTGTTGTGGGCCCAGGTGCGAAAATATGCTTTTGGCCCCCCCTCAAAATTAGAACAGTGTGCGCCAAAGATGGGCTGCAGTGTGTGTGTGTGTGTGTGTGTGTGTGTATGGTTAGGGTTATAGGCTGCGGGGGGGGGGGGGGGGGTGTTAGGGTTACAGGCTGCAGTGTGTGTGCATGGTTAGGGTTATAGGCTGCGGGGGGGGGGGGGGGGGGTAGGGTTATAGGCTGAGGGGTGTGTGTGTATGGTTAGGGTTATAGGCTGCGTGAGGGGTTAGGATTATGGGCTGTGGGGTGTGTGTGTATGGTTAGGGTTATAGGCTGCGGGAGGGGTTAGGATTATGGGCTGTGGGGTGTGTGTGTATGGTTAGGGTTATAGGCTGCGGGATGTGTGTGTATGGTTAGGGTTATAGGCTGTGGGGTGTGTATGTGTGGTTAGGGTTATAGGCTGCGGGGTGTGTGTGTGGTTAGGGTTATAGGCTGCGGGGTGTGTGTGTGGTTAGGGTTATAGGCTGCGGGGGGTGTATGGTTAGGCTGCGGAGGGGAGTGTATGGTACGGTTTAGGCTGCGGGGAGGGGGACTGGTGGGGTTAGGATGCAGGTGGCAAGTGAATTGTTGGGCTGTGGAGGGGGGTGTATAGATAGATTTAGGCTACTGAGGGGTGTATAATTAAGCTTAGGCTTCAGATGTGGGTGTGTAGTCAGAGCTGAGCTGCAGGGGAGGGGTTGTATAGTTAAAGTTAGGCTGGTGGGGGGTGTAGGGTTTGTGCACCGTTATATTCATTTATTTTTGTGGCCCCCTGTTCAATTTTAAGTGTAATTTTTTTTTGGCCCCATCATGATTTTAGAAATTTATGGGTCCTCCATTGTATTGTGCCCCCAGCCACCTTATCATTTGAGGTGTGTCTCACAGAGCCCCCCCTTCCCATTAAAGTAACTTACCTCTGGCAGCATCTGCCATTGCTGCTTTTCCTGTTGCTTGCTCCTCCTCGAGTCCTCCCGTGTCAGCCTTAGAGCACCAGCAGACAGGAATTCACTTCCTGTTTTACTCAGTGAGTTAGAGCAGCAACAGGCAGCCTTGCGATTGGCTGCCTGTTGCCGTGGCTCCGAAGACCAGCTGCCAGTCACACTCACAGGACGGACGGATTCGTAAATGGATGCAAGGTACAGAGCGCTGCTGCCTCTGCTGTATCCATCTGTCTTACATGCACCAGCCGCCCTGCCCGGCCGCACACCCCCGCTACCAGGCCATATACCCCCTGCTGCCCTGTCATAAAGCCCCGCTGCCTGGCCACATACCCACCACCCCCCCCCCCCTGCTCTACCGCATACCACCCGCCGGCCGCGGATGCGCATAGCGCCGCACATTTTAAAAAAAACTTTGAGATGCCGGGCAGACGGCGGCACCGGGCCCCTTTAACCCCTTGGGCCCCGGTGCACTGCACCGTCTGCACCGGCGGTAGTTCCGCCCCTGGTTGGCTGATATTTCCAACAGGTGGAAATATTGGCCATCAGTATTCAGTGCAGATTCAACTTTGTTTAAAATCGAATGAAAAACATCCGCTGGATTGTCATACTCTCGTGGCCATTTTCTCCGATCCACGTAGTCTTCGACTGTCAGAATAGATTCTGACAGTCAGTTAGGTAAAGGGACCAGACTTTGAATGTTAATTCGACTTAATCTTGTCGGAAATGACGATATTTTCGCCTGGTTGAAATATCACTCAGGATTGAATACCGCACCCCACAGATAGAAACATTTATTATTTTGGTTTCTAATTTTTTATATATTATAATATTGTGCTTTTTTATTTTTGGTTATTTTAGGAGAAAATTGTATTGCAGTTATAATTTGCCACTAATATTTAGCAAAAACTAAACTGGTTCATAAAAAACAACAAAACAAAGGTGACCAATGCTTTGCACACGTTTGGCAGTGTCAACTAATCTGGATTTCCTTGGACCAGTGCCCAGGAGCTGAGTGCTTTGGAGCAGATTAGTAGTTCGACAACTGGTTGTTATAAAGCTAATTATAAGCTGATTTTAGTAACAATACAAGACAGAAGGACAGGATGTGGTTCAGGACTTTACCATCCTTCACTTCAGGTTTTCGGTTGAACAAACTGGTTAAGTCACAATTGTTTTAAGAGTGAGGAAGCCTATTTTGGAGATGATATTTAGGAGGAGGGGAGGACAATAGAGGCACAGAGGAGACCGTGTTTGGGCATTTGTGGTTCAGAGAAGCACAAATTAGACTGGATTAAAGTTAATCTGTCTGTTGAATTCCAACAAAGGCAGCACAACAGAGTCTGATCTAATGTGGGTGAGAATAGGACCAGGGTTATCTCTTCCTTCAGTCAGGCAGAAGATCAGTTGGAGAAGCAGGGAACTTGCAGAGACAAAATCCCTGCTTAAGTGTCGGATACAATAATGTTTTCTGTGCTATGAAAAGAAAAAAAACACCAGCTATAGCGGTGATTTTCAACCATTTTACCTACACTAAATAAGAATTCAAAATGGCCAAGGCCCACCATGAGATCCCCACAGGGCAAAACACATTGGCCCCACAGGAAAACAAACAAACCAATCGCACTGGTCCCCACAGGTAACAAAAATAAAATACATTGGCCCTTTACAGGAAAAGAAGAGACCGGTAAATAACAGTTACATAGTTACATAGTAGGTAAGGCTGAAAAAAGACTTGCGTCCATCTAGTTCAACCTGGTATAGATATCTCCATTGCTGATTTGATATGTTCTGGTATTTTACAGACAAATTATATTTCTTATTTGTACCCATGGATGTTTTTCTCCAGTAAATGTTTGTCCAACTTTGCCTTAAACGTATTTAATGAGCCAGCCGTTACCACCTCTCTGGGAAGAGAGTTCCAGAGTTTGACTGTTCTGACCGTAAAGAAATTCTTTCTACTAGCTGAATGAAATCTTTTTTCTTCTAATCTATACTCATGCCCTCGCGTCCTAGATTCCTTTCTAGTAGAAAATAGGGTGTGTGACAGTTCCTTATATTGGCCCTTGATATACTTGTACATGTTGAGCATGTCCCCCCTTAAACGTCTCTTTTCTAATGTAAATAGTCCCAAATTGCTTAATCTCTCCCCGTAGCTTAAATTCTCCATTCCCCTAATAAGCTTTGTTGCTCGCCTTTGGACTTTTTCTAATTCTATGATGTCCTTTTTATAGTGTGGGGCCCAGAACTGTACTCCGTACTCTAGGTGAGGTCTCACCAATGCTTTATATAGTGGCATAATTACCCTTGAGTCCCTAGTTTCCATTCCCCTCTTAATACATGCCAGAATTTTGTTGGCCTTTTTTGTAGCTACATTACAATGGGCACTACATCCTAGATTGCTGTCTATTTGGACTCCTAGATCCTTTTCAAGTATGGAATTACCCAGTTCCTCTCCGCTAAGGTTGTAACTTGCACACTGGTTGTGTCTCCCAAGGTGCATAACCTTACATTTATCTACATTGAACCTCATCTTCCATTTTTTTGCCCACTCATCTAGAATTGCAAGATCATTTTGAAGCATGGTGACATCTTCTGGTGATTTGATGACTTTGCTAAGTTTTGTATCGTCCGCAAAGATGGATACATTGCTGAGTAACCCTATCCCAATATCGTTAATAAAAATGTTAAACAAAATGGGCCCCAAAACCGAACCCTGGGGCACTCCACTTAGTACCGGTATCATATCTGATACGGCACCATTCACAACCACTCTTTGTTCTCTATTACATAGCCAATTCCCTACCCATCTGCAGATATTTTCACCCAATCCTAGGTTCTCCATTTTATTAATCAATCTCTTGTGTGGGACAGTATCAAATGCTTTAGCGAAATCTAGGAAAATCACATCTACAGCATTTCCATTATCGAGGTTTTTGCTAACCTCTTCATAGAACCCTAGTAGATTAGTTTGGCATGAACGATTTTTCACGAACCCATGTTGGTTAGTACTGAGTAGACGGTGATGATCTAAATATTCCTGGATACCATCCCTTAAAAATCCTTCAAATAGTTTACCCACAATTGATGTTAAACTAACGGGTCTGTAATTAGCGGGATCTTCCTTTTTTCCTTTTTTGAATATTGGCACTACCTCTGCTATTCTCCAATCTTTTGGTACTATACCTGACGATAGTGACTTGCTAAAGATATAATGTAGGGGGGTAGCTAGTTCATCCCTTAATTCCATTAATACCCTCGGATGAACATAGGCGTGCGCAGCACATTTTATTAGGGGGTGCACCGTCAAAGGAGTGTGCATAGCTCCACCTATTGGTCGTGTCTAACACCGCCAATCAGGTGTGTCTTCCATCATCTATTGGCACTCGCTACAATATAAAAAGTCTCTATGCCACACCAAAATCTCCTGCCTACTTCAGTTGTAATCTTCTAATTACTTTGTGTAACAGTACATGCAAATACACATATATAAATGATGCAGGTATTTAGTGAAATGACAATGGTCTATTTCAATTAACAATGCAAACACATAGAATTGATTGATGGGCGCTTCTTTAAATGGAATACAGTTCTTTGGTTAAGGGTATTGCTGGTATTGTTAGCAGCAGAGGTAAGGGTGGGGCACAGCATTAGGGGGTGCCTGTGCACCCCTAACACTCAATGTGCGCACACCTATGCGGATGAATCCCATCTGGCCCTGGTGACTTATTTGTTTTGAGTTTGCTTAGCCTCAGTATTATTTCCTTCGGCGTGAAATCCACAATGAGATCTGGCTTATTTGTCCCGTTTGTGGTAAATGTTCGTTCCACAGTCTGCTCTCCCTTAGTAAATACTGATGAGAAGAACTCATTTAACAGTTTTGCTTTTCCCTTGTCCTCAGTAACACTTTTTCCACTAGTATCAGTTAGTGGGCCTATGTTTTCCTTAATTAAACGTTTACTATTTATGTATTTAAAAAAATTCTTTGGGTTGGTTTTGCTTTCAGTGGCTATGCACTCTTCATATAATATTTTAGCTGCTTTGATTACCCCTTTACAAGTTTTGTTTGATTCTTTGTATTTTGCGAACACCTCCTCATTCAAGTTATTTTTATAGAATTTAAAGGCTCTGGTTTTATTGTTGATAGCTGACCTTACTTCTTTGTCCAACCATGGTGGCTTTTTTTTGTTGAATTTACCTTTAGTTACTTTAGGAATGTATTCAATAGTTAGTGAATCAAGCACCTTTTTTAGAGTATCCCACATTTCCTCTGCATTTTTTCCCTCCATAACCGTTTCCCACCCAATTCCTGTTAGGGCTTCCCTGAATAATTCAAAGTTCGCTTTTCTGAAGTTTAGTATTTTTGCAGATCCTTTTTGATGTAATTTACTGAAGTTGATTTCCAGTGAAACCATATTGTGATCACTATTCCCTAATTGTTCAATTACTTTTGTGTTTGAAACTAAGTCTGTGTTATTTGTTAATACTAAGTCCAAGAGCGCCTCATCACGAGTTGGAGTTTCTACCGTTTGTGTAATAAACTGGTCTTTAAGTAAGCTTAAGAACCCATTGCTTCTTGCTGATTTACCGGATTCGTTTTCCCAATCAATGTCGGGTAAATTAAAATCCCCCATAATTAATACCTGACCCTGATTTGATGCTTGTTTGATTTGGTTTAAAAGAAGAGACTCTTCCCTTTCATTTATATTTGGTGGTCTATAGCATACCCCTATTATAAATTTGTTTTTTGGTTTCTCATTATTGTCGGTTATCTCTGCCCACACTGTCTCCGAGTTGTCGTCTTCCAGGTCTGTGCTCATATTTTTCTCACATGATGTTAAGTTATTATTTACATATAGGCACACACCCCCGCCCCTTCTATTTTCCCTGTCTTTCCTGTAGAGTGTATATCCCTCCATGTTTAATGCCCAGTCATGCGACTCATTACACCATGTTTCTGTAATACCAATGATGTCGTAGTCATCCCTACTGATCACCGTTTCAAGCTCCCCGATTTTACTCACTAAGCTTCTTGCATTAGCCAGTAAGCATTTTAATTTATGTTTATTTTTAGATATGGCTCTAATATTGTGATTAGTTTCACCCCAGGATCCATTTGAATTCTTTACTAGCTTCCTCTTTCCCCTCTCCCCTTCAATAGACTCTCTACAGTCCTCCCCACCATGCACACTGCCTGCCCTCTCCATAGTTCCGGGAATTCTTCCTCTGTCATTCCCTCCTTCCCGTATACTAAGATCATCCGTACCTAAGAACTGTAATGGGGTAACGTGACTGTTACAACATAACATTTTATTACATGACATTCCTGATGCACCCTGAGAGTTACCCCCGATTATACCCTTGTTATGTCCCAGGGCTTTGTCTATGTCTCCGTCCCCCCCCCCATCTCCTTCCCCCATATGATTCCTGATCCCAGTCCGGCTTCTCTCCCTGATGGTCCCATAATGTCTTGCTGCCCCCACCCCCCCCGTCGCCTAGTTTAAAATCTCCTCCAACCCTCTAACCATCCTTCCCCCCAGCACCGCAGCCCCCTCCTCGTTCAGGTGCAATCCATCACGTTGAACTGGTGGTGGCTGTAAACTGGTTTGGACATCTCTAGATCTGGGGGCGCACATGAGAACAGCTCAAGGCACACTAGGGCGCTACGGCACAGTGGTTGAAAAACACTGAGCTAAAGGTTACATGCTTTGGATAAGACAACTCTCCCTTTTCCTCACAACTGTCTGGGTACTTGCGTGATACTAAAACATAGAAATAGATTATTTTTTTTTTTTTTTTGATGCTTATTCCTATTTTCCCTTTAGTGTAGCTTTGTACCTTCAGATTCCTTGGACAGGGCACAGAGGGCATATCCCTTGGCACCTCTGTGTTCCTCTCTTAGGGGTAGATGTATGAAGCAGTGATAAGGGAGGATAAGTGAGCCAGAGGAGAATTGGCCCATGGCAACCAATCAGCACTGAAGTAACATTTATAATTTGCATAATATAAAATAATACAGAGCAGCGTATTGGTTGCCAAGGGCCACTTCTCCCGTATCACTGCATCATACATCTACCCCCATATCATCTTATAATAAGTATATTTTATGGGGCGGGGGGAGACATTGGAGCAGGGCAGAGCAACAGAGAAAGGGGAGCATATAAATCTAGGTCTACAGTCTCTATGTAGGCAATTAATAGGTCGACACCAATAGGTCAACATACACAAGACGGACATTGACATAAGGTCAATTGACTGTATCTAGACACTGTCAAACTATCATCCGGATACCCCCGCAGTTCCTGCCAGCTGGCCCTTTTTTCAGGTCAGCGGATGTGGCAACCCAAGGGGCTGTTAGGTGTGTGATCACCGTCATGGGGTGGTTAAATGAATGACACTCAACAAATCAAGGACGACTTGGATGTGTAGCTAATGAACAGTGTAGGGATCTGCATGGTAAATCACGTTACCGTCATTTATTTTGCATCTCAGAATTTAAATGGACTTCTTATATTTATTAATTCCATATCATTTAAGGATAAAATATGTTTATTTTTCCTCTTTTTTTTTTATAAATAATTCAACTCTGCCCAAGGATTTGCAAAGCTTCGTAAAATGACTGCTTAATGTTGCATCTTAATATACACAGATTAACACATTGACTCTTCAGGAAAAGCTTGTTACGTGCTTTAAATCTTCACTAATTTAATGTTTCGTTGAGAGTAGATGAGGCAAATAGCATGTATTAACATCCTCCCTGGCCAAGTCTAATATATCTATGACAATAAACCGCGCAGATATTGGTCAATGCTATATTTCCATTATCGCCAGTATTAGTCTACTGCAACGTTCACAGTGTTAAATTGCTATATATCTTTTTTTCCCCTTAAATCTTCCGCTGGGGATTTTCTAGGCAGAACCTTTTGGAAATGTAATTATCTCATCAGTCCTCTCTGCTACATTTGACTGTATATTGAAGATTCCTGACATGTTTTTGAGGGGCGCAGAAAGGAAAACTATTCATGTGGCATAAGAAAATATACGATAGAAACAACTTGTAATTGATTTATGGCGAATGTGCGTCAGGCAGTGGGTAAAATGTTTATAAATCACTGTATATACAGCTTGAGTTAGACAACGAGTTGTCGATGAGGTAAAAAAAAAAATATACGGAGAAACCGCTAATTGGATCATTAAATATGAAACATTGAAAACTTTAGTGGTGAGAGTATATCAGTAAAGGAATTCATTAATACAACATTTCATTAATACAAACTCTTCCTTATTTTGAATCTATAAATTGGCTGTAACCCACTAAGTAGAGCAGTTACACAATTTAACTTTTGGAGTGTCACGTACAGTACCAGCCAGGTGTTTCGAAAAGATAACCAGCCTTTAGCTGTGAAATCTTGTTCTTTCAAGCAATTGTAGTAAATGTGTGCATGGCGTTATGCCTACAAGTGTAGGATGACTTGTTACTTTCTAAACTGGGAACCTGCGTACCTTGGAATGGTACAGCTTCAGCAGGGGCAAATGCAGGATTCTGGGATGGGGACTTCCAAATGTTTGATTTTAGACAAAGGGTCTCAAGCCCAAGAAGGGTGCAGAATTACCATGTAACAGGCTGTAGACTACCCCAACCAAATGTACTCATTTGCACTTGCTTGGATGCAATTTAAAACACCAGGCACCACATGAGGAACCACTCTCTGTCCTTAAACCTCTAATTTACTGTCCTAAGCGATCTTTAGCACCATATTGATCATTGTATAAATCTCAATACGAAATATTTCTGCAATTGCATTAGACTTACCAGGTGGGGGGGTGGTCCCCAAGGTGAAACATCTTCGCCCATTCACTGTGATTTATTTTGAGAGTAATATACTCCGAGTACACCGTGTCACATTTATAATTTCTGACACCTTTATTTTGACGCCTATATTTTAAGTGAAGCTAAATAAAAGTTACTTATTAATTCACCCATTGTTACATTTATCACATTATACAAGAGTGCCCCAAAAACCTGTATTGTTCTTCCTTTGTCCCTCCTTGGACACCCTTTTTCCAATCAGCTTTGTTGCTGAGCTTTTTTGGGAGCACCGCCAACCTAGCACCATTGTCAACAGCGGTCATTACTGGTCACATGTTGGTATACTAGTTATCTTTCTTTATCAACCACTATTTTCATTGTGTCTGCTTGTGAAGGTCCATTTTTCTTCCTTCAAACATTGGATGCAACAGCCGCAGATATATCAGCAACTATGTAGGTGTATGGTTCTTTATAAGAGAAGTAGGCCTGTGTGGAGCCTCCTCCGGCCGGGCAGCCTCCTCTTTGCCAAGACCAGCGCCTGCCTACCGCCTAGCACTGTAGAGTCTGAGCACTAGAGTGCTCAGATTCCACTGAGAATGTGGAAATCGCTGGAAAAATAGCATGGCTGCACTTTTTCTGGCGATTCCAGCAGTGCTGCTGCCTTCATCGCAGGACTCCAAAGAGTAACTATTAAAGAATGGGTGCAGTGTGCGCGGTGTGGGCCCGTGTGTATATGAGGACACCTCTGTAGTTTTTTTTACCTTTTTACGTTATTTTTTTTTTTAGTGCAAAATAATAATTTACCTGCGATATAGAAAGGCTTGGAGCATACTTTGTTTTAAACGAATCAAAAAAGCACATTTGCAATAATTGCTTTAAATGTTCTCTAATGGATCAGAGAGTTTTAGCAGATCCCAGTGGAATGTGCAGTACATATGTTGCGTTTATGTATGACTGATAAGGCCTTTACCCAAAGCAATGTTAATTCAATGCCTGGTAATGATATGAATGCTTTTCGCTGGCAATACACAAATTGCTGGAAGAAATGAAAAAAAAAAATAACGTCTAGTGTACACTTTTCGGTTGTTCTAGTCATATGTATGAGAATGGAGTTTATAAGACGTTATAGTACCTTGCAATATCTCCGTAAGTGCTGGCTGCGGGAGACCCATCTGGTCCAGAGTGTGGCTGGGGGACCACTCAAACCTTTTTTACGATGTCAGTGATATTTCGTAAGTCTTGGACTCAGCTGTCAAGCTGTCGAATAAAAAAGTTATGCAATAATTGAAAATCTAAAGGGGGACCAATTAAATCACTAACTTGCTGGTTCTTCCTCAGCCCACATTTTGGTGTATGGGTCTCCTGGCGATATGTTCTTATGAAATGTGATTAGGATGAAATGACTTGATTTGTTAAACGGGCAGAAATGACAATGAACATCTGTTTTGACGGCTTGGATTGCGCAGGGTCCTCATTGAGCATCTCTACCTGTTCTTGTCTTACAGAGCGGCACAGAAACTTAACCTGTCCTCCAAGCGAAAGAAGTACCACCCTCCTCTTCCTCACTCCAGAGAGTATTCCACTTACTCCACAAACTTCAGTGGCATTCTCCAGCTATGTCCTCCCCCGGCTCCTCCGTGCCTCACGAGGGCAGTGTCAAAAATCAAAGACAACCCAGGGATGGGAAAGGTATGAAATACAAAATCAACAAGTCTCTATACGAAAGTGTACTCTATGGGGTAAATGTACACACAGGCATTCTAGGGTTAATTTGAACCCGGGATTCTGACTGTCGGAACCTTCCCGCAGTTGGAATCCCGTCCGTTTTCGCCAGCTTCCAACAGTACTTCGACTGTTGGTATTCAATGTACCGACAGTTGCGTGTCGGAATGCCCTGAAATTGGCGAAAACGGACACTATTTGTCAGAAAACAGTTGTGAATTCGCCAATCCGTGGCCGTTTCCGACAAAACAGATCCGACTTTGAAAAAAATGACAGATTTGACAGCCTTCAGTGCTGTCGGTAATGGCGGCATTGATGTCGTTAATGACATTATTGAATAGGCAAGTGTCAGTATATCCCCTGTTGTGTTTGTAAGTGTCAAATCTTGTATCACTTACTTACGCTTCCGATACGATGTGTGGTCCCATGCGCAAGGGATCGGATCAAGGGATTGTCACCATTACCTCAAGGATATACGATTTATCCCGGGTGGTGAATGGGATGGCATGCAATACATCTTATGCAAAATAACTGTATGCGATCTAGCAGCTGGGGAGCTCCTGGGTCATTTCAAGAGGTACCGCATGATATACCTCACCCTAGTGAAGTGATGGGGAACCTTGGCACTCCAGCTATTCTTGAACTACACATCCCAGCATGCCCTGCATGTGTAGTTTAACAACAGCTGGAGTGGCAAGTTTCCCCATCTCTGCTCTATGGGGGCCTTAAGGCTGCGGTGTTTGATGAGCCAAATTACAATATCTGCCATTGTGGTCCCATTTTTTGTATTGATATGTGGGTGACAGTTTGACAATCCTGTTGCTGGAGGTTGGTGAAACATGGGGTGTGTCTGGTGAATTTATAGTTGGTTACTGGTGATAATTCAGATGTCCGCCCCCCCCCCCCCCCTAATTTCCTGCCCTTTCTCCGTTTGTTATTTGTACTGGCGTTATTATTGTGTTGGTGCTGCACTAGGTAGACTGCTGATTTCACAATTAACAATACTGGGGTCAGTGGGATACTGCTGGCTGGGTTTTGCATGTGTTATTGGCACAGGAGGTGGATAGACTTTACTGTAGTTGTTTATAGGGCAGTTGGTCCAAGCACTGAATATTATTATGCATTTGGGCTGTATTCATCACCTGCTGCTAAGGCAGCGGTGTCAAACCCATGGCGCTCCAGCTGTTGAGGAACTACACGTCCCAGCATGCCCTGCCACATTTATACAATGGATTGCTAAAACGGTGGCAGGGCATGCTGGGACGTGCTAGAAAATCTATATATAGAGTTCAAAATGTGTTTGAATGGAAATGGCAAGACTTAAATCAGCTAGGCTCATTCATATTGGACAGCGCTAATTTGAGGGTTCGGGTGGGTACGTCGGAAGGTGTAACGGAATTCCCAGCATTCAGGGCCCCAAGATCTATGAAGGAGGGACTGCAGCAGATTTGTGTAGAAGCTTTTTTACCTGCAGCTCCAAATGGGGCGAATAATGTGGATATTTTGGGCCCTAAACACTGCTCATCAGAATAATTATAATGAAATCTGAACTATAAATTGCTAGTTAAAGGCCTGTCAAAATGACAGCTTCTGCAAAGTACTTTGACTTTGAGCTGTGACCGTTTTGACCTCCACTTTGAGCTGTGATGGTTTTTAGCCCACAAACTCTCCTCCCCACCCACCGGGTCCCTATCTGCTCCCACTTCCAATCTCTGTCTTCACAGCTGAGCTCCCTCTCTGCATATCCAGCAAGATTGAAACTGATTAGTGTCCCTGCAAAAATTGCTTTCCCTTTCTGTTAATGAGTCATTTGCTCCGTTGAGTGGCCTCTAGTGGTCACTGGTGGTACTTCACCTCATAGAAGTGAGGAGAAGTAGTTAGCCTTTATATATATATATATATATATATATATATATATATATATATATATATATATATATATATATATATATATATACATATATATTCTAAAGTGATGGGATATTATGAGGCAATATTCACATTTTCTCATGCATTTTACCCCCAAACTATTGGACACAATGAGAAAAGTCCCGTTTGGGTGGCCAAAAAGGGTGACAATTTTCGTCTTTTAGCTCCCTACCCTCTAGGGCAGCGAGCTGAATTTTTTTTTGCGTGCACCCGTCTCCGGAAAACATTTAAATAACCGGCGGTGGTTGCGCACGGGTGTCGGGGTGGGCGCCCAGCTAAAATATTCTAAACACCTCAGAGTGTGCACCTGCAGTTTCTACTTTTTTCATGTGGAACTACAAGTCTCAGCATGGTAGCATATTTTTTTGTGTGTTTAAGAATTAGGGCGTGCCGTAAAACCCCGTAGGATTAGGTCTGCATCTGTACCGTAAACGACGCCCTACCTACAGTGTACCTGGAATTCTGATATTATGTCTAATGTTCCACCAGCCAATAGTGTTAATACCCACTAATAGGCCGTATTATGTGCAGTCAGATGCAGCATTTAACAACGCTGTAATGTTGCGATTGCAGCTTCTGCTGTCTTCACAATCCTTACTGCGCCCTCCCACCACTGGTAAACATAATGAAGGAAATTATCCACTCTGTGTATTAATGTGTTGGAAACATCAAACGGTTCCATCCACTTAGATAAACGCACTCTCTAAAAGCAATGAGCCAATGCAGCGCGCCTCCTTTTTACTGAATTCTTTTTTCCGCGGCCTCTGTAGAAGTTATTAAATTTAATGTTGGAATAGTACAAATGATTTCTGAAAGCCATTTTATGATGACACTGGAAAGAATTCGGATTATACTCAATCTCTGACATTAATGTGCTACTTAAGGTAATTTATCATCTGGTGGCATTAAAAAGACATCTCTCCGCTGAAAAGGCTGCTGAGCATCTTAATTTGCCATTCTCTGATTGCTTTCAAACAGGCTAAGAAATGGGAATGTCAGTATATATACTGTGCGTTCGTGTGTGTGTGTGTGTGTGTGTATGTATATATATATATATATATATATATATATATATATATATATATATATATATATATATATATATATATATAATTTTTGTTCTTTGCCTAAGAGGATCTCTATTATATTTTAAGTGTGCGGCACTAACGCTGAATACACATTACACAATATGTATACCCAACGAGCAATGTTAGGAGTGGGGGCAATGTTGTATGGGTCTCACTAGTTCCCTGGAGGACAATGTGGTAGATGTATGAAGAAGTGATAAGGGAGGAGAAGTGATAAAGTGCCTGGTACTTTATCACCGGCCAATCAGCTCCTGACTGTTAAGTTACAGGCTGGGTTTAAAAAGGGACAGTCAGGAGCTGATTGGCCGGTGATAAAGCACCAGGCACTTTATCACTTCTCCTCCCTTATCACTGCATCATACATCTACCCCCAATGATCCACATCGTTAACAGTATAGGGGCTAACTCAGCATGGATCGCTAATCAGAGAATTCACAAATCAAGCAATTACCGAATGACTATACATGAGTATCAAATGTATCGCGTTACCGTATGTGCAAGGAGAAATAGCATCTGAATATGCGTTTGGTCAACCAATTAGATTTTGAGTTGACCATATGAAGCAGGCGATCTCCCAACGCTATCCGCGTGTATATCGGCTTCTAGTAACGCTGTGTGCATGACGATTTTAGCAAAGGATGGTTAGGAGCAGTCCTTTGCAATGATGGGACTTCCGGGTTTAGGACCAGGAGTCCTATTTGCACATACGTCCAGTGACGTGTGCACCCCGGGGATGCTGTAAGGGATCTGGTTGGATCCATCACGGCCGGGAGCAGCAATAATAGCTCAGAGGCATTCATAGGGCAATGCCAACCTGAAGATAGCGTTGTCCTCTACATTCAAGCCTTGGTGCATATGAGGTATGTGGCCAACCTTCCGAAAACAGCATTTGCAGAGGTTTGGTGCTTGCTGCATCTCTCCCATGGTGTCTTCCTATTACAAACGGGATCCAAGCACTAGATTGTGGACCTTATTCTGGTTGATTCGCAAGGCTGCAAATTCGCTGCGAATTCGCAGCCTTGCAGATCCGCCAGACGCGCCCTGCGAATGCCCATGTGTACGCCCCCCCACTCGCGCATCGCGTTCGTACGCACGGGCTGCAAATGAATGTTTAACATAAACATCCATTTGCAGGCTGTGGGGGAACACCCGCATCATTCGATGTTCACCGATTCGATATTAACCTTAGATGTGTGTGAGCATTCAGTAGCAAGTGGGCCGGCAGCTGACATCCGGTGATTGCAGCTGCTTTACCCCGGGCGATTTCCAGCGTTTTCACAGGAACGCCCATGAAACGCTGGGTGTTCCCATGGGCGCGACTATCCGCCACTGCCCCATGCCTCCTGGCCGCAGCCTTGGGTGCTTGCACCCAGCGAACAGTGTGTTCGCTTTGGCCGCACGCACCTGGTGTATGAACATGCGCAGAAATACGGCTGCACATACGCGAAACATTGGTCCCCGCGCGAACTTACGGTCCTTGCGAGCAGATCAGAATTACCCCCTGTATTTCTTGGTACGTATAAGAGTGAAGCCAAGCCTCAGAACATTACATTTACATTACATCAGGCCTTGTTAGCTACTTCTAGAGTCTCATTAGAAGAGTGTCTGTTTGTCCGAGAGCTTTTTGTGCATTTGCGTGCTTGTAATTAGTATCTATTCTGTAATAACTAGCATTTTAGGATGAGTAGTCCTTTTAAGTTATCTTATTAGTTCTTCCAGTTTATGCCTTTTTTGAAGGAAATAAAAAGCAAAAAAAAATTGCATTACGCCGTTAATTTTTGTGTGTTTTGAAGCAATTGACATGATTCTTCTCCTAATTGGATGTCATTTTCTCTCCCATTCGCAATTCAGCAAAATCAGCTTTGTGGAAAGGGGAATAAACATGGGCACTGTAAGATTGGCGCTGATCACTGGTGCATTAAGTTGGATTTTTAATACAGAACGTGCAGTGTATAAAATATTCCCCTATTGTGACAACAGATTGGCATGCGTATCTTCGGGGAACATAACTTTTCCTCGCTAACGGCTTAGTATTGGACAGTTGTTATTCAGTGTAGAGAATAAGATGCTGATAGACGTATACACTCGCTTATACTGAGATCTTATTGAGTTAGGTACACCCCCCCCCCCCCACACACACACACCACCTCGCACGCACAAATCGGAAGGTGCTCCGTCCTTAGAGAGATTATACACCATAACACCACACTTTAGCTTAGCAAACAATATTGCCAACTGCGGGTCACGCCAGCACAATAAACAGCTTGTATGAAATATCTTCCATAAACCAATTTTGTAAGGGTTATGCATATCTGTCAGTTTCAATTACATTGAACGCAACATATTGGCAGCGAGCATAGACATCCCTAATTAGATTGATTCTGTGGTGAAGTAATGAAGAAATTTGATTTGGGAATGGGATGTGTGAGAATCATTTTAAAGTGCTGAGAATCAGGGAGAATATTATCAGGTTCCGTAAGAATTCACGTTAAGCGATTGAAATCATTTTGTATTGTAAAATTATCCAGAGACGGTTCAGTAATATCAGCAGAACGGTTCTTAATGACTGTCCAGACTTATTGTTTTATTCTTGGTGATGTGTCGCTGAGGCCTCTGGTACAGTCTAGAGGGTGCTTTTCTGGCGGTAGCGATGCCCAGTAGAATGATAGAATCCATTAATATGACTTAATGGGCTATTTATTCATCCCCAGCCATACAAAGGTGTGACATCACTGGTAGGGGTGTGGCCTCAGAATGGGGGTGTGCGAGTGTACATACATACTCTCCTCCCCTTTTCCACCAGACACTGTGGTCCACGGGTAGAACAGTGGGACAATGCCTGAAAACTGAGACTGTATGGGACAGTTAGTGTGTATGAACTAAAGCACCCATCATTACTAGTGTCAGGACTTAAACCTACCCCATGCTGAGACCAAGAGATCTGGTTGAAATAGGCTTCCTTTTGGCATATGCACTGCTCAGTACAACATAACCCTGGTTACATCTCTTCCACGTGCCCTCTCATGTGACTTACTTAGAGAGACAGCCGAGATCCCCCCCCCCCCCCCAACTCAGAATTGTAAAGATACATGTACGTGTGTTCACAATGTTTGCAAACGGTGGTAGATCTCAGAAAAATTGAATACTCATGAATATACCAGCCAATCAGGAACTAGTGACATCACCAAGGCACGAGTTACATCACAGGACACCATCTGAGATGAACCAATATTCATGAGAGTGTAGCCTATCTGTTTGGGATTTAGGAATTTATGACATCACCAGGGCACAAGAGACGATGTCATTAGTTCTCAGTCCCGTAGCACAAAACGCATTCTGAAGAGTCACTTGTGATCTGTTGCAGCCAAACTGGTCCCCGGAATCATGAATATTAGTTCAGTCCACAAAACGGCTATACAAACTATGGGCCGGTACACTCCTCACAGCAGGGCGGTGGGGCTCGGATGGCCCGCACTGATTGCTTCAAAGCAGTTAGAAGAAGCCGCAACAGTCTGTGTGTTTTTTCATTGACACATGAAAGCTCTCCTTAGTATAATGCCGGTGACCTTGGAGCAGTAAGTCCACTTTTTCCTGGTCTGCATTATCTGGTGAGAGCTCGACATTTGCTTCATCCACAGAGGCTTCAAAAGAGCTGACATTACATATACGTACGCAGAGAGTGTATACTTAGCTGCTGCTCGGTGGGGGAGCCCGGACAGGCAGCTGATGGAAATGATGAGTAAAGGCCGGGATCAATACCGAATTCTTTTTCTCCTTGTCCAGTCTGCGGTAATCTAATAATAGGTGCAAGAGCAATGAAAGGGGGTAGTCGATGGGACCATTTATCTCGATTCAGGTTGCATTATTCAGTCTAGAATGGTGCAATTACACGCAGAATATATGGAAGGAATAGATTTAGATCTATCCGCTAATCCCAACAGTGATCCTTGGTGTATACTCCACAGCAACAAATATATCTGTAAATATTACTTTCAATAGAATATTTCAGGACTTGCCACTGTTATCTCTTGTGGTGCAGAAGCTTCTATACATTGACAGATTACGTTTTACATTATCTCTGCTGTTTAGTAGAAACAAAGACGCTGCAGGCGGAACCGGAAGTGACGCAACACGGTTCATTTCCACGGCAACGGGAGACTTCTTCTGCCATCGGGAGACTTCTACCTCTTCTTCCACCATTACCAATATTATTTTCAAGTACCCCCTTCTAGTCTGCAGCGTATCTCCAGGGGTACTCGTACCCTAGGTTGGCAACCACTTCCATAGAACATCTGAATTTATAACATCACATTTCTGTGCTTACAAATATCTCCGCGTTGTTGGCCTTCTCCAAATGAAAATGGATTTTAATTAGTCCTTTGGAGTGTAGTCTCTGAGTGACTTTTAACCGTACACCTCTAAAATATTTCAAGGTTGAAAAAAAAAAACCACAAAGCTTTCTGAATAGCGGAGGGGTAAAGCCAGACGAAATTCATGCAGTTTTTATAGACGTTCAGCCTTGAATCTGTCACCAACAATGCACATACACTTTTGAAGCAGCAATTTCATTTATTTTAAGGCTCACTTAGTTTCTAGGACTGCCTTTTCCAATTCATATCACTGGCGCAGCGGAAAGAGAGCATTGTACTCTATTATCCTGCTCTGCTGTAGCGGCACATAAGGAAGAGGTAATGTGACTTTCTATGAAAGCTTTCATAATGTGCTTCTGATGGAGGGGAAAAAAAAATGTGTCCTACACAATAAGAGCCTTATTAGACGCGCCGTCTAAATAGTTATTCTTCTGGGCAAAAAATAAGCAGTGATGTATTTTTTATTTCACATTTTTCACTGTTATTTTGCTGAGAAGTGACTGTTAGCAGCCATGACGGAGCCACATTTCTTTTTATTGCCTTTTAAATAAAATATTTTTTTTTGCTAAAATTAGCCAAGAAAGCAAGTGTAGGTTTTAAGGGTTTATTTTTTTGCATGTGGACAGATTGTTACCGTCAAAAACTGCCTTGTCTGTGGCACATTGCGCAGTAGAGGAGTGAAGCGATTCACACTATATCGTCGTGCCGCGGGAGAACGAGTGCATACACATTGACCGGTACCGATCAGTGATGTCAACCGCCCCCCTTCTCCGTACAGACAACGGGGGCTCATTAATGACCCAAGGCCATGCACACTGATAACTATATTGACCGTACACACTGATAGCTATGCATGAGATATTGTTAATGATGGTACTTGTTTCCTAGCACGGCCACAACGATCATGATCGTGGGCATCGTAAGGAAAAAATGCCCGCGATTTCCCCATAGGGAACAATGTTAAATGCCTCAATTTAGCCACGATGCCCCCGATTTCCCATAGGAAACAATGTTAAATGGGTCAATTTACCCAAATCATCATAGGGAACAATGTTAAATGGGCCATAAACCCCCCAAAACACCCCTGAACAGTGAAATGTCCCCCCAAAAGTATTTTACGCCACCCCACGATCAACGCGAACCCGAAGCGTGGCGAGCGCAGCGAGCCCGCGAGGGGCGTCGGTACGCGTCCTCCGACCTTTTCATACCCCCACTATCCACGTCGGCGTGGAGTTGAGAATAGAATAGTGTGGCGAGCGCAGCGAGCCCCGCGAGGGGACGCGGATACCTGTGAAGCCCGCGAAGGGTCGCGTTTACCTGTGAAGGTATCCGCGTCCCCTCGCGGGGGGCGCTGCGCTCGCCACGCTTCGGGCTCGGTGGCTCGCTACGCTCACCACACTATTCTATTCTCAACTCCACGCCCACGTGGATAGTGGGGGTATGAAAAGGTCGGAGGACGCGTACCGCCACCCCTCGCGGGCTCGCTGCGCTCACCACGCTTCGGGTTCGCGTTGATCGTGGGGTGGCGTAAAGTACTTTTGGGGGGACATTTTACTGTTCTGGGGTGTTTTTGGGGCTTTCTGGCCCATTTACCATTGTTCCCTATGATGATTTGGTGAAATTGAGGTATTTAACATTGTTCCCTATGAGAAATCGGGGGCATCGCAGGTACATTGAGCCATTTAACATTATTTCCTATGGGGAAATCGTGGGCATCGCGTCTGGACCATTTAAGGCTTTTTTAGCCGCATACGACGCGACCGACGCAATTTTGACTATTTTCAATGCATTTCAATGGGAAAACCGGGGGCATCGCGTCGGTCACGTCGTATACCACTAAAAATGACACACGATGCCCGCGATTGTGGCCGTGCTAGGAAACAAGTACCTTAATGATATACATCGCCCAGTGTGTAACCAGCTTTAGGTGGGTATTCAATGTCAGGGGCACGGCTGTCGAGCAAGCTCAACAGCCGTGCCCCTGTCCCATTCTCGCTTTGCTCGACTGGAGCTCGGCGGTCAGAATTCAATGTCCCGGTCGCCGAGCAGCGAGAAAGATGCGTGGCCGCGAGTTGAGGACGGAAATAGACGAGCTCTGACCGGGAGCTCGCCTATTTCCGGCTTTTTCTCGGCAGAACGAGCCTGACAGCTTGTGATGTCGCGCTCGTTCTGCGGAGAAACCCTGTTCAATGCTGTGGGGGAAGACAGCATTGAATAGGGCCCCGCAGCCATCTCCCCCGTCGGGAGATGACTGCGGGAGGTCGACAAAGATTGAATACCCCCCTTAGACTGGAAAAAACATTCCAATATGAATTGCTTCTTAAAATATTAGCTATAAGGTTGTGGCTGGGATGGAAGATTTGGTACTTGTGTATTATCACGGCTCCCCCCATATTAAGTCGCTCGATTTTTTTATCGCATCGCATGCCATCGCATGCCATACACCCGATGCACTGCGATGCGATGTAAGCTCCATATACGATGTTTAATTGTATAAGCACCCTAATGGGTGCTTACAATGTTAAATGCACCCCCACGCCACCCCCCAGTATGAACGTGAACCCGAAGCGTGGCGAGCGCAGCGAGCCCGCGAGGGGCGGCGGTACGCCTCCTCCGTCCCGAAGCGTGGCGAGCACAGCGAGCCCCGCAAGGGGACGCGTATACCTGTGAAGTAATGCGCGTCCCATCGTGGGGATCGCTTCGCTCGACGCGCTTCGGGCTGGGTGGCTCGCTGCGCTCGCCACACTATATAAGTTCAACTCCACGCCGACGTGGATAGTGGGGGTATGAAAAGGTCGGAAGACGTGTACCGCCGCCCCTCGCGGGCTCGCTGCGCTCGCCACGTTTCGGGTTCACGTTCATACTGGGGGTGGCGTGGGGGTGCATTTAACATTGTAAGCACCCATTAGGGTGCTTATACAATTTATAATCGCATTGCATCGCATTGTATGGCATTGTATGCCATATGAAATGCCATACAATTTTAACATTGTATGACATTGGGGAACATTGTGGGACATCGCATCGCATCACATACCATCGCATGCGTTATGGTCTGCGATGCGATGGGCGCCGTGATAATACACAAATACCAAAGATTTTTTCCTACATGTAACATATCTGAAGTTTGTAATGCCAGGGTTATCTTAATGTATTGCATTAGAGCGATAAACAACCAACCAATCAGATCCTGATAAAGTGAAAGGAGATAATGCACCAGCCAATCAACTGCCAACTGTAATTTTCAAACACAGTTCATTGGCTGGTGCATTATCTCCTTCCACTTTATCTCTTCTCCAGGCTTGGTGTCTATCGCCCAGCAATTATGATCCATCATGCTGGTTAAAGCTAGTTAATCGCCGGTCAGGGCCAATGTTCTCACCAGAGAACACTGACCCCTGACAGATCGCTCAGCACACATCGCTGACACTTCGTTGTGCAACGCTGTGTGCTGAGCGATCTACAGTGCTCAGATTGCTCTGCAATATCTCCCCGTGTGTAGGCCCCTTAACAGTGGAGCTGATTTATTACCAAATTTTATCGTACACAAGCTTCAAAACTTGTTGGTAGAGTAAATAGTGTTCAGACCAATCAGCTGCCACCTGTCATTTTTACAAACACATAACAGGAGCTGATTGGCTGAAGCACCAATTATCATAGGCAAGGAGTTTAAAACTCCTTGCCTCTGATAAAACCTGTTGATAATAACCATGACATCTGTGTTCTTTAGCTGGGCATACATCAGGCAACTTCTCCCCTCAGAGAAGTCACCCGTAATCCGCCCTTGAGCCGCCCAGTACCTTCCCAGGCAGCAGGATCGCACGGGGATATATAGCATGTGGTTCTTTTGCACCCTATATACCGCATGCGATCCCAACATAGCCTGTCCAGCTCGGAAGCTATCCAGCAAATTGCTTCTGCAGCCGGTTGCAACTCGCGTGATCTGATGCGATGAACACGGAAACCGTGTATCGCATCGGACCTGCTGCCAATCACATGCAATTTGGGTACTTTTCATGGGATTGAGCTCATGAAAAAGTACCAAATTGCATGTCAATCATCCTAGTCTATGGGAACCTTTTACTCCATTGTTAAGTAACAGTGGAAATGACAGGTGGTCGGCCACAGCCGTGCATACAGATTGATAATTAGTGGTAATTAGTGGTCACTGTACAATTATCTGCCCGATTCCCCGATATCTTAATAAAACAAGCAACAATAAAAACCCTCAAACTGAAACATGTTTTCTTTCCTTTGAAGATATCGTCAAATAACGGTGACTGATTTTGTAGCTTACATTAAATGTTTTAATCAGATTTAGACACCCAAAACTGTACATTGTCCTCAGAATGTCTTTCTCTCCTCGTACAATCAGCGGCTCAGGGATAACCCTGTGAAGCAGAGACATTGTTATGGCTAGCAGTTCAAAATCCTCTTGGATCTGGAATTCTTAAAATTGCTTTGCAATGCATTATCCGTCTAATGGGAGAAAACCATTACCGATGTACTATTTCCCAGACCGCCCAGGAAATTAATTTCACCTTCTCCCTCCAGGGAGCAGCAGTAATTACAGGAGGGCTACACTTAGCCTGTAACTTCAGAGCAGCGGGTCGTACATGCTGCACTATGAGACTTGTTCTGCAGTAATCAAGAGGCATGTTCTAACAAGTGTTACTAATGTAATCTATGGAAAGCTCTTAACATGTACCTGTCTGTCTTGTGAAGGCTTCCCGTGACCTGCACCTAGTGACGGCGGCCATTTTGTTTTCTGAACCAATATTTATGAGAATAAACCTGGGCAATGATAGGCAACAGTTCCAGCCCTCTGTTTTTCTACTTTTTGTGAAATTACAGCTTTTAAGGTGTTTTGAAGATGAGGGACATTCAAGTGGGTATGCTTATCCCTGGGTAGGGGACAGTGGTGGGGCATTAGGGGCTCTGCAAGGCCACCAAGAGCGGACATGGGCCTGTGTAATAGGGGTGTGGTCAAATATTGGGGTGTGTGGTCACCTCCCTCAAAATCAATGTCCCCCTTAGCTGCTAAAACGAGCCCCTTCAACAAGCCCAGACCCTGGTAATTAGTACCCTCCCCCCTTCCCCTCTCAGTTCCTCCGGGATTCTATATACTGTACTGTAGCAACTGTGACATTGCAGGATGTAAAAATCTTTTAATGAAAAAAAAAAGATAAACAGGAAAACAAAGAAAACAATAAATATAATTAATCAAGGTAAAATGCAAACATTTTCATCATAATGATAATTTTAGGCCCCACCATCACCAACCCGTTATCCTTCACTTAAAACTCCACAGTCAGACAGTCAAAATTGCTCATGAAAAAGTATATATGGGTGCACCTGAGAGCTTAGGGGGAAAGGACAATGCTGAGAGAAATTGAGCTACCAAAACTTGCAATGGACTTGTGACAGAAGCTGGTAGAACATACAAAAGCAGAAATACCAGCTGGAGGAATGATAAAGTGCTTGAAAGATTGAAGGTCGTGAGGGAGTCCTTAGCCTGGTCAGACGGGGAAGGGTGTACTAAGTGGGGAGCCGAAATAAGTAAATATTGGTATTTTCATTGGTTACTAGACAGGAGGAGGGGCATAGCTCAGAGGCAGATTGCATGACGGAGGGAATCTCATATCGAGGAGTTCATGAGAACTTTGAGGGTGATAGTGGGAATTTCGTATTGAATTCTGGATAAAATAGGGAGTGCTGTAGAACATATTGAGTGGCAAGAGATTAAGTTCAAACTCATTCCAACATTTAGGACAATTTCTAGAGATAAAAAATGAGTCAGGGTAATTCCAGATAGTAGGAGGTTGCTGTAGTCAAGGTAAAATATAATGAGAAAATGGATAAATAATGTTTTTGAAGAATGTGAAAGCTAAAAATGAATGTACAACTTGTTTTAGGATATATACCTCATCCTGTGATATATACCTCATCCTGTGATATATACTTCATCCTGTTATATATATCTCATTTTATGATATATACCTCAATCTGTGATGTATACTTTGACCAATGTACCACATCCTCTGATATACACTATACCTCACACTGTGATATATACCTTGACCAATGGTATATACTTTGTCCAGTGGTGTATATCTTGACCTGCGCTGTATACTGCACCTTGTCCTTACAAGATACGTGCTCCGATACAGAACAGCCCTCGCTCTCTTGGAGGTTAATCCTGCATATATTAACCAGGCACCAGATGGGCCGCAGGGAGGGATCTGGGTCTCCCCACATAAAAAGCAAGTAATTAAATGTATATAGAAGATGCTTGAAATGGATTTCGTGTCGGCACAACTAAGTCATAAAATGCAAGAGATACGAGGCTATAGTCCCTGGTGTATACCAGCCAGGAAAAATGATCATATATAAAATGTTGTATATGTATGATATTAATTTAAGTACGCACCCTGATGTGACACACTGATGCAGAAAATGTTGACATTTCCAAGAACGTATAAACCTAAAGAAAGGAAGAAGTAATAGAGTTTTTGCACAATATGCTTAGAATAATAATCCAAGCAGCCTAAAAATTCTAAATTCCCAAATCTTTTTTTCTTCTTGGTAATCTATCGAGCCAACATTTTTGCACGGTAGGGGTTACATACAATTTCTATTAAACTGGACATAATAACACATTCACACCCAGGTAATACCCATTATAGATAATCACTAGCTAGTTATTCTTTGTCCTGCACCTCTCCAAACCCCCCCCCCCCAAACACACACACACTTTCCTTTTTCTCATTTGCTGTGTTGCCAGAGGTTAAGCCCCTAGGCAAGGAGTATACAGAGAATCTCTCCCTTATTATGCATCCAGTCAAACGAATTCTGGATGGGAAGTACATCAGAGAAAGCTGGGTGCAGAGAGACACTTATCTTCTCCATGGAGACAAACGTATTTCATATTTTGTTAATGAGCAATAAAGTAAAAAAAAAGTATTCACATAGATTTTATACCCAGCTCAATATGGTCCGTGCACATTATTCTTTTTTCTTTAGATTAAATTCGGTTCACATCACTCCTTTTAGTGACACACTAATACAAGTGAGAAAATAATTGGTTACTTAGATGTGAGTGCTATAGAAAATGATTCCCAGGCAGATGTAAATCAGATGGAGGTGAAATTCCTTCTTTTACTGGTGCTTTCATTCTTAGAATACACTTGAGAGATTCTGTACATGCACTTTCCCGACCGCATGGCGCATTCAGATTCAACAACTCTAACATATGATAAAGTGTATTGAGGTCCTCTATATAACACTAGTTAAAATCCCATCAAAATGAGGACTTTGTCCCTATCTGTTCCTACCTCCAATCTCTGTCTATATCCAGGAAGTTTGAAATAGGGATGGCCATCGCAATAGGGATGGCCATCGACCATCGATGGTTCAAAATCATCGCTGGTTTATGATCAATTTAGAATCGTTTTGCCATCGATGGGGAAGAACAAGATGCTTTCCCTCCATCAATTTTTTTTATTTTTTACTTTGCTTAGCGAAGGTTCCGGAACATGGATCGTAGCTGTGCCCCATCACCTGTAAAGCTCCGCCCCCTGGTTCTCAGTCAAATAAAAGGGATGGTCATCAATAGTTAAAACCATCAATGGTCATACATCGCATGGTATGCTACCATCGATGGTCATTTGCACTATTAACATTGATGGCAATAGCGCTGATGGTCATCCCTAGTTTGAAACAGATCATTTTGGTTTCACTTTGTGTTATGGAGAACTTTGGTTTGTTGGGTGGTCACCGGTGGTACTTCACCTCAAAAAGGTACTTCACCTCAAAATCTTCTTATACGGATAGCGTAATGGTTAGTACTACTGCCTCACAGCACTGAGGTCATGGGTTTGATTCCCACCATGGCCCTAACTGTGCAGAGTTTTTATATCCTCCCCGTACTTGTGTGGGGTTTCCTCTGGGTACTCCGGTTTCCTCCCACAATCCAAAAATATACTGGTAGGTTAATTAACTCCCAACAAAAATTAACCCTTGAATGTCTGTGAGTGCGTGTACATGTGGTAGGGAATATAGAGTGTAAGCTCCACTGGGGCAGGGACTGATGTGAATGTTCAAATAGTCTCTGTAAAGCGCTGTGGAATATGTGTGCTCTATATAAGAAACGAGAGAGAGACAGAGAGAGAGAGAGAATCTCAGTTTGGAAACACCGATAATTACATTGCAGGCTATATTTGACCTTACATATTACTATTTCTCTAAATGCCTTACATGGCAAGTTTCTAAAATAGAGGACCCAGAATTACCATGATCTGATTTAAGTCACAATTCCCGTCAGTTATTCATTTTTAGCTGCATCAATTCATAGGATTTTATTCTGGAAATTGTACATTTATGGGTGAAGAATTTAGGAAGCCTGGTGTTAAAACCAAACATTGGTGTAGAGCAGTGGTAGCCAACCCTAGCCCTCGAGAGCTACCAACAGTTCACATTTTCCAGACAACCTAGCTGCTGCACAGCTGCAATCATTAATCACTGACACATTTTAAAAGATACACAGATGGAGCTAATTAGCTCACTTGTGATTTTGTGAGGAGACCTGCAAAACATGCACTGTTGGTAGCTCTCGAGGACTAGGGTTGGCTACCCCAGGTGTAGAGCATAGTAACAAAACAGCAGAATCTGATTACACAGAGCAGTACCAACTTTCCTGTTCTTCATAAATGCCCTCTATTGGTGCAAACTGTGCTGTAACTAATAGCAACCAGCCTTTTTTTCTGTGATCAACCTTAAGCAGCGAAGCGCAAAGTACGCCCTATGACCGCACTCTGAGCCTTAGCCTAATCTCTTCCCGTCTTCATTGTCCGATTTCTCTGTTATAGCTTGTAACCCTTGCTTATCATGCCGGCTGGTCTTTCATTCCATTTAACTTACTGAGATTATTGGTAACGTGCGACCCCTTTTTGAAGGTTAAAGATAAAGCCTTGTACAAGCGTTGTCCTCTTACTGCGCGCTACAGTAAAACTACTCCGCTCCTCCGATACACTCACCCATCCTGATTTAATGATTCATGATATCCAGATCTATCACTATGTAATTCGATGACCTTGGTTCAGTGACTGACTAGTAGGGAAGTGACTTTTTTTTCTGTTTTATGGGTTCATATCATCCCCCCAGAGCTTTCCGTTCTGCTCGTATCGCTAAACCATTTGTACTTAATTAGCATATTGTGCCAGTGGAACTTTATGGTAATGAGGCAATGAAAATCTATAAATAGAAACTACTTTTATTCAATTAGTTACTGCTAATTAACTGTAACATAATGTATGGGTTTTTCCATTTCAGGTGAAGGTAATGGTGAGGATCTGTCCACTGCAAGGAACTCATGACACATCTGAATCCATGTCTTTTTTAAAAGTTGACCCACGGAAAAAACAAATCACCCTTTACGATCCATCTACTTGTGGCCCCTCCATGTCAGGCCACAGAAGAGCTGTCGTTACTGCCCCAAAGATGTTTGCCTTTGATTCAGTATTTCCGCAAGATGCCTCGCAGGTACGTCGCGGTGGGACGTGTTCGTAGCCTGTTTTATTTTATGACTTTCTAAAAACAGAGGCGTCCTTTAGCAGGGTGTGGTTTGCGGCTCCGACAGTCGGGATTCCGGCGGTCATTATACCGACGTCGGAATCCCGACCGCCGGTACTCTAGCAGGGGGACGAGCACAGAAGTGCAATTATATTTGTAAATAATACATCATGGGGTAAAAGAGACAGGAGTTTTGTTGAAGGTAAAATGTTTCCCAGTTATAAGTAGAATGTGCTTGGTAACTATGGGCAACATCCCATCTTCAAAAGAGCTTTCATCTTAGTAAATTTACCCCTATGGGTCTGCAAGCTCCTTTCTGATGAAAGTGGTTGGAGAGTTTTCCTCTCTGATGGTGGTGGTGGGGTGAATGAATCTCTAATGATGGTGGTGGGGTGCAAGAATCTCCAATGGTGGTGGTGGTGGTGGTAATGGGGCCACATGCCTCTCCAATGGTAGGGGTGCATGCCTCTCTGATGGTGGTGGCAGGGGCACGTGCCTCTCCAATGGTGGGAGTGCATGCCTCTTTGATGGTGATGGCGGGGGCACGTGCCTCTCCAATGATGGTGGTGGGGTGCAAGAATCTCCAATGGTGGTGGTGGTGGTGGTAATGGGGCCACATGCCTCTCCAATGCTGGGGGTGCATGCCTCTCTGATGGTGGCGGCGGGGGCACGTGCCTCTCCAATGGTGGTGGGGGTGCATGACTATCTGATGGTGGTGGCGCATGCCTTTCTGATGGTGGTGTTGGGCACGCATGCCTCTCTGATGGGGATTATGGTTATGAGAACACATGCCTGGTGGCGGTGGGTGCACCCCCAATGGTGATGGTGGGGTGCATGCCTCTCTGATGGTGGCGGCAGTGGCATACCTCTCCAATGATGGTGGTGTTGGGCGTGCATGCCTCTCTGATGGTGGTGATGGTTATGAGGACACATGCCTGGTGGCGGTGGGTGCACCCCCTCTCTGATGGTGGTGGTGGGGTGCATGCCTCTCTGATGTGGCCGCGGTGGCACATGCCTCTCCAATGATGGTGGTGGGGGTGCATGCCTCTCTTATGGTGGTGGTGGTGGGCGTGCTTGCTTCTCTGATGGCAGCAATGGTTTTGAGGAACCATGCCTCTCTGGTGGCGGTGGGTGCGCATGCCTCTCTAATTCTGGTGGTGGCACGTGCCTCTCCTGTGGTGGTGCTGGTGGTGACAGATGCGTTTCTTTGATGGTGGTGGTCGTGCATGGTGGAGGTGCCTGTCTTACCTGGGGTGGCAAGGGTCCTGTTTTGCCCAGGGTGACGAGGGTGTCGCCTTACCCAAGATGGCGGCTGCTTTACAATCCTAGCTCATAGTGTTAATGTTGCCAGAAATTACAGTCAATGTCTTTTTTCAGGTTATACTATGTTCCATTAAACAAAGTGTAACCTATTTCTTTCCTATGGGATGTTTGTAGGCTGAAGTTTGCTCTGGGACAGTTGCAGAAGTGATCCAGTCTGTTGTGAATGGTGCAGACGGGTGCATATTTTGCTTTGGCCACGTCAAGCTTGGTAAGCTCCCAGATTTGTTACAGTTAATTACTATGTCAGTCTATTAATTACAAGCTGTCAGTTTTTGGTCCAGCAAATCCAGAGAATGCAATTAGAAGACTTATAATTAGTTACTAAACTTCCATACAGTTACAGTTCTGGAAAGTCCAGAATTGATCTGCAAACCCCCCTCCCCCCCACCCCCCAACATGTGCACTATATAGAAATCCTATTTCTCTATTAAATTTTGATGGGCGTGTTATTCTATTGCAAAAACTTTCTGCGCACACAAAAGCCAAAGAAAACTTGCAACGGATCAGTTTCTCTCCTGTCCAAATAATTTATTTTGCACACATGTAAATAGATTGGTGGAAAGAGACTCCAGATCCTGTGCAGCCGAAATGCCCTGGCAAAACTTTGTTGGGAACTAGCCATCATATTTTTAGCACAGTTGGAAATCTCTATGACAATGAATGTCTGCTAACACGTTACAAATGAGCCCATTGTGTTCGAAGACAATGAGAATCTAGCCCGGCTTTCTTTTTTTAGGTAAGACATACACGATGATTGGAAAAGATGCCTCTACACAAAGCCTTGGTATTATTCCCTGTGCAATCTCCTGGCTTTTCAAATTAATCAACGAGCGGAGAGAAAAGACTGGAACTCGCTTCTCAATCCGGGTATCTGCGGTGGAAATTTATGGCAAGGATGAAAACCTTAAGGATTTATTAGCTGAAGTTGCCACCGGTAGCCTTCAAGATGGCCAATCCCCCGGAGTATATCTAAGGGAAGATCCAATCTGTGGAACTCAGGTATAAGGACACTCCATGGAACATACCGTGTATATATATATAATTATGTGTGTGTGCATTTTTTGTTTCTTTGTTTTTTTGTCTTATTATTTCTGAGTTTTTGTTTAGTCTTTGTATTGTTTTTCCATTTGCCCATTACGGACCTGATAAGACTCTTTCTTGCCTAAAAGACAGAATCCCTTGTCCCAGGGTGTACATATTTGTTTTTTTGATTGCCCAAAGGATTTCCTCGGTTCAGGAAGAAAGCACACCCTCATCCTAATTAAGTGATTTTTCTTTCTCTTCATGCTTCCAGCTTCAAAACCAGAGTGAGCTGAGAGCCCCAACAGCGGAGAAAGCTGCTCACTTTCTCGATGCCGCCATTGCTGCGAGGAGCACAAGTAAAGGGGATTGTGATGAAGAAGACAGGAGGAATTCACATATGCTTTTCACTCTTCACATATACCAGTATCGGATGGAAAAGAGCGGAAAAGGGGGAAGTACGTATTTTGCATACATAAACCTGTTACACCAAGACTAACGTGTATATGGGTTCCCAAGGACAGTCACAGTTTTGACACCGGAAATCTTTACAGAACCCTTTTTCTCTACACAGTCATGATAATGCTAAGTTCTAGCTCACTGGATACTTCTCACTTCATTAATATGAAACTAGATTATTCAATTATAGCCGTCAATGATTACTTATAATTTCAAGGGACACTGCTTCTGTCACATGCAAAGTAAATAAGGCCAGGATGGTATATTTATTTCTTTTATTTATTTACAGTGTCTTATATAGCGCAGCAGGTTCTGTTACAGTTTCTTATATAGCGCAGCAGGTTCTGTTACAGTTTCTTATATAGCGCAGCAGATTCCGTTACAGTGTCTTATATAGTGCAGCAGATTCCGTTACAGTGTCTTATATAGCAGCAGATTCCGTTACAGTGTCTTATATAGCGCAGCAGATTCCGTTACAGTGTCTTATATAGCGCAGCAGGTTCTGTTACAGTGTCTTATATAGCAGCAGATTCCGTTACAGTGTCTTATATAGCACAGCAGATTCCGTTACAGGGTCTTATATAGCGCAGCAGATTCCGTTACAGTGTCTTATATAGCGCAGCAGATTCCGTTACAGTGTCTTATATAGCAGCAGATTCCGTTACAGTGTCTTATATAGCACAGCAGATTCCGTTACAGGGTCTTATATAGCGCAGCAGATTCCGTTACAGTGTCTTATATAGCGCAGCAGATTCAGTTACAGCGTCTTATATAGCACAGCAGATTCCGTTACAGCGTCTTATATAGCGCAGCAGGTTCTGTTACAGTGTCTTATATAGCGCAGCAGATTCCGTTACAGTGTCTTATATAGCACAGCAGATTCCGTTACAGCGTCTTATATAGCGCAGCAGGTTCTGTTACAGTGTCTTATATAGCGCAGCAGATTCCGTTACAGTGTCTTATATAGCGCAGCAGATTCCGTTACAGCGTCTTATATAGCGCAGCAGATTCCGTTACAGTGTCTTATATAGCGCAGCAGGTTCTGTTACAGTGTCTTATATTGCGCAGCAGATTCCATTACAGTGTCTTATATAGTGCAGCATATTCCGTTACAGTGTCTTATATAGCGCAGCAGATTCCGTTACAGCGTCTTATATAGCGCAGCAGATTCCGTTACAGTGTGTTATATAGCGCGGCAGATTCCGTTACAGTATCTTATATAGCGCAGCAGATTACGTTACAGTGTCTTATATAGCGCAGCAGATTCTGTTGCAGTGTCTTATATAGCGCAGCATATTCCGTTACAGTGTCTTATATAGCGCAGCAGATTCCGTTACAGCGTCTTATATAGCGCAGCAGATTCCGTAACAGTGTCTTATATAGCGCAGCAGATTCCGTTACAGTGACTTAAATAGCGCAGCAGATTCCGTTACAGTGTCTTATATAGCAGCAGATTCCGTTACAGTGTCTTATATAGCACAGCAGATTCCGTTACAGGGTCTTATATAGCGCAGCAGATTCCGTTACAGTGTCTTATATAGCGCAGCAGATTCAGTTACAGCGTCTTATATAGCACAGCAGATTCCGTTACAGCGTCTTATATAGCGCAGCAGGTTCTGTTACAGTGTCTTATATAGCGCAGCAGATTCCGTTACAGTGTCTTATATAGCACAGCAGATTCCGTTACAGCGTCTTATATAGCGCAGCAGGTTCTGTTACAGTGTCTTATATAGCGCAGCAGATTCCGTTATAGTGTCTTATATAGCGCAGCAGATTCCGTTACAGCGTCTTATATAGCGCAGCAGATTCCGTTACAGTGTCTTATATAGCGCAGCAGGTTCTGTTACAGTATCTTATATTGCGCAGCAGATTCCATTACAGCGTCTTATATAGTGCAGCATATTCCGTTACAGTGTCTTATATAGCGCAGCAGATTCCGTTACAGCGTCTTATATAGCGCAGCAGATTCCGTTACAGTGTGTTATATAGCGCGGCAGATTCCGTTACAGTATCTTATATAGCGCAGCAGATTACGTTACAGTGTCTTATATAGCGCAGCAGATTCTGTTGCAGTGTCTTATATAGTGCAGCAGATTCCGTTACAGTGCCTTATATAGCGCAGCAGATTCCGTTACATTGTCTTATATAGCGTGGCAGATTCCGTTACAGTGTCTTATATAGCGCAGCAGATTACGTTACAGTGTCTTATACAACGCAGCAGATTCCGTTGCACTTTACAATAGTAGACAGTGATAACACAAAGTAGGTAACAACAGACAGACTTGGAGGTTAGAGGGCCCTGCTGCAAGCTTACCATCTATAGGGATATAGGAGGGAAACACAAGAACAGGCACCAGTAATAGCATAGCAGTCCTACCAAGTTACAAGTCCAGAAGGGAAACTATATAATACATAAGTGCCTCAGAGGGTTATGCGTGTAGAACTTAACTATGATAGGCTTGCCTGAAGAGGTGAGTTTTCAGGGAACGTTTGAGAGTTTGGAGGCTAGCAGAGAGTCTTATTGTGCATGGAAGGGCATTCCATAGGATGGGAGCAGCCCGATGAAAGTCCTGTAATAGTGAATGGGAGCTAGTGATCCGTTCAGAAGAGAGACGTAGATCTTGTGCACAGCGGAGTGGTCGAGATGGGAGATATTGTGTGATAAGTGCAGAGATATATGCTGGTGCAGAATGGTTAATAGCTTTATATGCAAATAGAAGTGTTTTATATTGAATATGGTAAAATACAGGCAACCAATGGAGGGACTGGCAGAGCGGATCAGCAGACGATGAGCGTCTTGCTAGGAAGATCAGCCTAGCAGCAGCATTTAGAATGGATTGCAGTGGTGAGAGTCTGTTCTTGGGAAGACCAGTTAGGAGACTATTGCAATAATCAATGTGGGATATAATGAGTGCATGGATAAGAGATTTAGTAGTGTCTTGTGTGAGATACGGTCGTATTTTGGATATGTTTTTAGATGCATGTAACATGATATGGAGACAGTTTGAATGTGGGGAACAAAGGTCAGTTCAGAGTCGAGAAAGAGCTTGTGGGGTCGGGTAGATTGTTAAGTTGTCAACAGTTATGGAGATATCAGGATGGTAACTGTTATATGGGAATATAAATCATTCCGTTTTGGAAATATAATATATAATCTGGTTTTATGATGAAGACATACAGATGGTATGTAAAATTTATAACATGGCCATGAATCCATAGCAATAAAAATACCTCACTTCATACTGAGGCTCACAATTTGTTACTGTGGCGCTGCTCCAATCAAAACTCAATGGCAAAAGGCAGACATGGAGCTTTGGTAGGGAAGGTGCACTGGCAGTTATACCTCGGCCCTTGTCTTATAATATGCCTGACCTTACCGGGGTCAAAGTGTATTTTTGCCTAACATGTCTTTGATAATGGACTCTTGGAACAGATGTGAGGAATATAAAGGGACCGTATTACAGGTGCGCGTGAAGTTAATGCTGTTAGCAGGTTCATGGAAACAATGAGGCTTCCTACTGTTGACAGTAGAAATAGTTTCTGGGAGACTGATTTGTGCAGGGGGAATTCAAAATGGAAGGAAGTTGCTTTACGCTTAAATAATGGCTGGACTATGTAAGGTTGTGAAGTATGGAAAGGTCAAGTGCTTCATTTTCCTCCAGAGATATAAAGAATAAAAAAAAATAGTTGGCATTACAATCTGTAAATCACTTCAGTACTGTAAATCCATTGACTTGAACAATGCGTCTGTAGTGTGACCGAAGGGAAAACATTTGTTAATACTTAGAGGGTTGAACCGGTGAGAAGCCCCTCCTATTCCAGAGCATGGATTTCTGGGTAAGGGCACGCTTCATAGCGCCAATTCTTTGGCCATTGGGTTTAGTTTCATTTTGATCTTTAACTCCAAGAGCTGGTAATTGAAGCATATGGAACAAATATGTACAAAACAGGGTATATGAGCTGATTATTTTATAGCAGATTCACATAAGTCCGATGTCCCATAGACCAATAATTGCTTGTATTTGTCCTTATACAATAGCTAGAATGAAGAGATATTGGTACGAGTGGAACCCCTTAGATTAGTGATGTATTGTCATAAACAAATGACAAGAGTTGTGTTAACTCTTTATATGGTACATGGATTAAAGATTTGAAAGATATAAAGTACCAACCAATCTACTCCTGTCAGTTTACAGGTTGTGTTTTAAAAAATTCTGTTAGGAGCTGATTGGTTGATACCAGGGCTAGCTTTACCATTAGGCAGCTGCCCGGGGAGCAGGGATCTGGAGGGGGCACCACCGAGTCTGCCTATCACAACATTAAGTAGCTCTATGTGGAAGACATCCTTGTTGCACTGAGGACCTTATTCGAGTCCATTTGCAGGCCCGCGTTCGTTCGCACGGGGCCGATACTTATTGTTGGCGCATGCGCATTTCTGTACATGTGTGTGAGCTGGGTGTGTGCAGTGGATTGGTTTCAAATCCTGGCGGTAGGAATCCCAACGCCGGAATAACGACCGCTGAAATCCCGACAAGTGGGGGACGTGGATGGCCCCTTCCCCCCCCCTTGTGGGCTCGCTGCACTCGCAAGGGGGGGCTGGATGTCAGCTGCCCGCCCTCTTCCTTCATAATGTGCACACATCTAAGGTTGCTCTAAGCAACCGTAGATATGCGTGCACCTTCCACATAATTCGATAGTCGGTGAGCGCAGGCCGTACAGACATAAGCGATTGCAAATGACGGGCCGGTGTCTGGTTGGCTCGGATGTGACTCGCAAGGATGCAAATTCACATCCGAGCGAATTAACCAGTATAACCCCCTAAATGTAGGTGGTGGCTTTGCAACTTCTGAGATGCCACCTCCACACTTGAGGCGGTAGAAAGTGGATATTGGTGGCTGTGTAGGGTTGGGGCAGTAGTTAAAAGTTTTGCCTAGGGTACCAAGGAGCTTTAAATCGGCCCTGGTTGATACTTTATCTCTCCACTTGTACTAAGCTTTGAAAAGTGATAAAGTAGACAATGAAAGGGTAGCAGCCAATCAGCTCCTAGCTGCTGTGTTTGAAACATAGCAGTAGCAGGTTGGTTGGTACAGCAGTTTATCTCTCTCCACTTTATCACGTTTCAAGGCCTACTACATCTAGCCCTCACTTTTTCCAAGCTCTTATACAGATGATAAATATGGTGTTTTTTTTTCTTTTTAGTGTCCGGGGGACGCAGTCGCTTGCACCTTATTGACCTTGGTAGTTGTGAGAAAGTGCTGAGCAAAAGTCGAGATGCTGGAGCTGGTCTCTGCTTATCGTTGAACGCTCTGGGTAATGTCATATTGACTCTTGTGAATGGCGCCAAGCACATCCCCTACAGGTAAGTCCTGCGTGCCAGATGTCTATTTTATATCAAACGTATTGTTCTGTAAGACAACATCATATTGCCTCTGGCTCCAAGTGTGCATGGCTTGTATGCTGCATATGGGGCCCAGTGTTGCTCAAATCTGGTCCTCAGAGACCGCACACTATGTATGTCTCCTCACAAAATCCAAAAGACAAAGTTACCATCTGTGGATCTCAGAATGTGTCAGTCAACAGTGAACGAATACACTTATACTCAAACAGCGACATCTGGAAAACATGCACTGTCCCCGAGGCCTGGATTTGAGAAATACTGACACATTTTTGGCCAGATTTATATTGGTGTGGAGGTCGTCTTGTCCAGTTTTTGGCCACACACTCTTAATATGTAAAATTTAGGAGTTCCCCCATTCATCCGCCTGACCTGAAGTCATTCAGAATAGCAATGAGTTGGCCCAAGCATCTGATGATTTGGGATTACATCCAAACTTATTACAAATGAGGTCTGTTCTGGCACAAACGTATTATAATAATCACATACAATCAAATACTATGGATCTGCTGGTGTGTTTGTGCTGAATAAATTAGATATGGCTTTTTATAGTAAAGCAACTATGTAGAAATGACTGAGCATGTAGGGAAGGATTGCAAATAGACTCTCTTTCCATTCATAGGGGCCTATTTATCGAATGATATTTGTGGGGGTACTCCCCACAAATAGGGTTGCTGTACTACACATATATAAAGTACTGTAACATATGCCAGCAATATCTGCTGTGATCCACCATTTGTGTCAGGATCCTGTCCGTCAACGGACAGTATACGGACACACCCAGATGGTATTACTGGGGTTGTGCACCAGTGGGAGGGTTAGGTTTAGGCTGCAATGTAATAGAGTTTAGGGTTAGGTTGCTCAGGAAGTGGGTTAGGGGGGATACATACTAATTACTGTCAGTTGAGATGCTGGTGTTCAGAATCCTGACAGGGGTCTCATAAGTGTACTCCCTCCATGATGCCTAATCTTACCCCCCCCCCCACCCACATTGCCTGATCCATAACCTCCATGCTATTGCCTACCCTCTGCTGCATAAACCTAACCACACTGGCCCAAAGCATAACTCCTCTTTCTTAGTACCTAACCCTCCCTCCCCTCAGCCTAACCCTAACTCCCTAAATTCCCCCCAGTGCTTAAATTTAACCCCTCCTCCCCTTACCCAGCATAACCCAGCCAACTCATGTTCGGCATACCAGCAGTAGGGATTCTGGTTCCAGCATCCTCATTGGTGACAGGATTCCATGTGTGGTAGAATCACGTTTAGGGATATGGTTAAAGTACTTTCGGCAATCTGTTGAGATTATTAAGCCGGCCATACATCTACAGATCGATTGTCAGATCGGGCTGGTTGGAACAGAATCCTGGTAATGGATGAGTGCAAATGACAGTTGACCATTTGCTTTGAAATGCTGGAAAACTGCCAAACTGCCACTCAGATACTACCAAGGTTTTTGTTCCAACCGGCCCAATCTGACAATCGATCTCTAGATGTATGACCAGCTTTACTGTCAGGATGCAACTGTTGCCATTTTGATCATGGGTATCCCAACTGCCACTCTGAACGTCTGCATCCTGACTGCCAGTCTGATTGCCGGTATCCCCACTGCAGAGAAGGAGGATGTAAAGAGATTGCATATGCAAATGCTTCACTTCTTTCTGATCAGCAGGATGGGCTTATGTCCCACGGGTTCAGTAATGGTATATTCTGTCAAAAAAAACAAAAAACAATTCTGATTATCAGTCACTATCTGTTTCATTCTTTGAATTGCTTGCAAATTCTGGTGTCTAAAATGGAAATAATTAATCCCTAACTTGCCAGGGGGGAATTAACCAAGTTGCCTTGAAGTTTATTGCTGCCTGGCCAGGTTAAATTACAGCTACAGTCGTTTATAGCATTGCAAACAGCTGGTATTTTTGAATGTAATCCTTTCCCTTGCTTGTTGGCATGCCCTTACAGTACTGAAATAACAAAAAAAGGAATGTGTCTTTCCTCGGAGCAAATGCCCAGTGCTGAATTTTAATTCACATGTTCCCTTGCTAAATAGGGACAGCAAATTAACTATGCTCCTGAGGGAATCTCTGGGGAATATTAACTGCCGAACAACCATGATTGCTCACATCTCAGATTCTCCAGCAAATTACCCAGAATCCCTTGCTACGGTTCAGCTCGCTTCAAGGATTCATAGAATGAAAAAGAAAAAATCCAAGGTTAGTTTCTCTCTCTCTCTCTCTCTCTCTCTCTCTCTCTCTCTCTCTCTCTCTCTCTCTCTGGGCGGTATTCAATGTCCTGAATCGTTGGTCACAGTGATTCAGATTTTACATTCGCCTGCCAATCGCCGTTTTTTTGCTGTGAATCGCCATGCCTGGGGATTCGTCTGGAGTCGCCGAGTCACCCTATTCAACGTGGCTGAGAATCGCCGCCCCTAACGGCGATTCTCAGCCTAACCGGCGTTTCCCTAAACAGCCTCATTAATGTAGTCAGTTGTTTAAAAAATTGCAGTGAAATGCAAGAAAAATGCAAATTACCCTGGAAAAACGCTTCCCATACAGCAGACGGCAAATGCTGGGTAATCTGCTCAAAGGCCAAACGAAGGAGTGAGGTGGGGAGGAGAATCATGGGTAAGTGAGGTGCACCATGGGTAAGAACAGTGCTTTGTGGGAGAAAAAAAAAATACCTGGAAAAATTAAATATATATTTGTATAGCACTTCTACGACCATCACATCACACAAGGGCAGCAAATAATAATACATTACACTTGCAGAGTTAAATAGAACACTTAAAACCAATTATTTCACAGGTTCCTATAAAAGTTCACCATAAAAAGATGACGAGGGACACTCGGTGAGGAACGGCGATATGAAACAAGAAATAAGAATCGCCACCTTCTCATTGAATACACTTTTGGCGATTCATGGTGATTCCCCATGAAAATTCCTATAGACAGAAAACGGCGATTTGTAGAGAATAACATTTGGCGATTGGTGCTTCATTCACCGGTCGTCATCGGCGATTATAGCTCATTGAATAGGGTGATTCGCTTTTGGAGCTCCAAAAATCGCCGGCACACACGAAAAAAACACAGAATCGCCATAAAACCTGGCGATTCTGCCTCATTGAATACCGCCCTCTCTCTCTCTCTCTCTCTCTCTCTCTCTCTCTCTCTCTCTCTCTTTAAGGGCCTTATTTTGGTTCATTCTTTCTGACAAAATCCTTCTTAGATGGGCAAAACCATGTGCACTGCAGGTGGGGCAGGTGTTACTTGTGCAGAGAGAATTAGATTTGGGTGGGGTTTTACTTCAAAGTGAGATCTATATTGCAGTGTAAAAATAAAGCAGTTAGTATTTACCCTGCACAGAAACAAAATTACTCACCCAAATCTAATTCTCTCTGCACATGTTACATCTGCCCCCCCTGCAGTGCACATGGTTTTGTCCATCTAAGAAGGATTTTGTCAGAAAGAATGAACCAAAATAAGGCCCTTTGTGCTGCATTCAATAATGGATACAAACACTTTGCACCATCCCCCTATTTTATATTGAAGTGGGGAGGTAGCTTTTGGTTCCAACACTGAGGGCACTCGGGGAGGGAGGGAGGAGACTAAACTTTTCCTTTTTTTTTTTATGTGTGTTTGAATTTATTGTATGACCACCATGTACTATGTTTATCTCCTATGAAGACAGTTTGCTCATTTACTTTATAAATATTAATTGTCATTTAATATAAAAATCTATATGAAAGATCAACATCATAATTGTAACATGCTATTATTCGTAGACATTGTCCTTTGTCCACGTATTTTTTTATTTCATACTTTTTGAAAAATAAAAACTTTATTTAAAAAAAAAATATGTTACTTTCAGGTTTTTTATCTCTAAATTACCTGTCTCCTATTCCTAAAGATAAACCAATCAGATTTAATGTGCAGGGAGATACTGAAGCAAATCTTTATGTCTGAACAGAATCATTAATTCCAGTTGTAACAGCATAGTCAGTGCGACTTAAAATATACAACAGCTGCTCAATTCTAAGAATGCTGTTCTTGTTATCTTCCAGTATGCATCCAGCTCATCCGGAGGAGAAAGCTCCTGTGAAGAGGGTCGTATCCGAAGACCCCCCCACTTGCGACCATTCCATCCAAAGACTGTAGCACTTGACCCTGACTTTCCTGCCATGGGAAGTCAGAGTGATCCAGATTATTCTTCCAGCAGTGAACAGTCATGTGATACTGTCATCTATGTGGGTCCTGATGGAGCAGTTTTATCTGACCAAGATCTGACAGACAATGAAGGCCCTCCAGAATTTGTTCCCATTATCCCTTCCCTCCTCAAGAAAAGAAGCAGGGATAATTTGGCAACTCTCCGGAGTTCTGAAAATCACTTAAAATGCAACACATTTGCTGAGCTGCAGGAGAGGCTTGAGTGCATTGATGGCAGTGAGAATCCTACCAGGTTCCTCGTAGAAGAACATGCCTCAGCAGCACTTTCTACAAAAGCCATGGATAACCAGGATAATGAAAATTCTATGCCACAGCAGGAGAAACTGCCGCACTCTCCCAGGAAAGGACAGAATAGTAATACTTCCTCTGCTTTTCCACAAAACGTTTCAGGATGGGAAACAAATGCACCTCATCTCACATTTGAGCACCCTCAACAACATGCCAAAGCCGAAAGTACACATTTGGACTCATATGGAGATCAGCTGACAATCACAGAAGGGCAAAAATGTCCCGTGCCAAATGTTGGCAGATTTAAAGAACAACCAAAATCATCTGCTGAGTCATCTGTGAGAGAAAAAAGCAACCTCATTAGAAGACCTCTCCCTAGTCCTGCACCACCACCTCCTCAGATGAACTCCCAAGTGAGCTCAGAATCATGTAATGGTGTCAGAACCCCTCCTGTTGGAATGAGCAAATTGAGAAGCCAGGACAAGCACAATTTAATAGGCAGCACATTCCCGGTTATCGGTAGCACTCTTCAACAGCCTGGTCCAGGTGATGTACGCAGATTTTGCTCAGCAGTTAAGGGAAAGGGATATGATCGCGATATCGTAACAACTACAGTAACATTGCAGAAACCTGTTGAGCTTAATGGCGAAGATGAAATTGTCTTCACCGTTGTAGAAGAGTTGTCCATTGGTGGTATTCTTGAAAATGGTAGACCTTCCAGTGTCATTAGCTTTAACAGTGACTGTTCACTACAGGCTCTTGCCTCTGGTTCTAGACCAGTCAGTATTATTAGCAGTATTAATGATGAATTTGATGCCTACACATCACAAATAAGTGCTGCTGGGGTCAATATTGATATTGTGGTTCCCTTGGCAGAGAATCAATGCACAATTGGCAGCCGGCGCTCGTCCATCAGTTCATGGCTAAGTGAAGTGAGTATTTGTACAATTAAAAGTGATGGAGCACAGACCTTAGATACTTTTGTTCCTATCTCATCTAATCAAGGTGATGAAATTATAGATTGTCTGAACTTGGATTCAGAGAACACAAGTGTTCATATAGGCCATAATCTAAAAAATTCCCTTAATGATAGCGGGTTTTGCTTTTCTGAAATGGACAATGACAGTTTTGGTTCCAATCTTCTGTGTACTAGCTATGATAATAGCCTTAAGACCTCTGAGCTAACCAAAGCTATGCCAACTGCTTATCAAGCGACTAGCAAAACTAGAGCTTGTGGCACCCGGGGTACATTGTCGGTAGAGACCATCCATTCTAGTCTTCCTCGGAAAAATAAGTCTACCTCATGCTCAACACACGCAGTACACAGTAATGCATTCATTTGCAAAGAAAGCATGTTCGAAGACCCATGGACAGTGAGAATGGATCATTCTATAGATGGAAGGACTGAAAATCAGCCACTTTCTGCTAAATCTTCCTCTTTGGGTACAGACAATCAATTTAAACAGAACTCAAAACTTGCACAAACCAGTACGCCTAAGACTCTAAAACCCCATGCAATGTTGGGTTCTTCACAACGTGTGGTAGATGGCTGTGAAGTTGAAGCTAAACCTTCCTCCAAAAAGATTGAGCCTCTTACAAAAGTGCCACAGCTCAGGAGAGGTGCCACAACACTAGGAGTAGTAACAAATTACAGTTCTCAAATGGACCATGGGAGCAAATGCACAACAGACTCAGTTTTTTCTGATGGCAGTTTAAAGTCTTCAGGGTCAAAGAAAAATGTACCACATAAGGGTAGTATGTTACCAAGACCTGGTGGGTCAGGGCCTCCTGCTCCCCCTGTGCGGAAGTCCAGCCTAGACAGTAAAAATAATCCCCTTCATTCAAGTAGTCTTGATAGATTAGAAGGTTCACAATTTGGATGGTCTGCTATGAATTCTGAAGAAGATTCTGAAACTCATGTCAGCAACAAAGTGACAAAGAGTGACCATTCATTGCCCAAAGCAGTATCCAGCCTAAAGAGTAAATCAAACAAATCTGAGTGTGTTCAACGCTATGGAAGTCACATGTCTCTGGAGAGATGTGATAGTCTAATATCAGTGGGCTCAAAAACAAATGGGAATCGAGATATTAGTGGTATCAATAATATTAACAAAGCAGGCCGGACAGTTCCAAGGCTTGGTGTTCCACCAGCATCTAATACAGCTACCTCACCATCTTCCTGCCCTTCCACCAAAAGCAACCAGGCTAAAAGTTCTCTTTCTCAAAAAGCTACAACAAATTTAAGCAAGAACCGCAACCTTTCAACCAATGGCTCAAAATCTCTCAGCTCTTCAGTAAAGTCTCTGAATCAGACTAATGTCAAGAGCTCTGGGATTCCTCCCAGTGGCAAAGCAGGTTCACGATCTGTACAGTGCATTAACAACAAGCCTGCCAGAGGAACGATTATGGGAACTAAGCAAGCGTTAAGGGCCGCCAACAACAGAGTCAATGAGTTGGCCTCTGGTAGCTCTGGCAAAATAGGTCACTTTCGAGGATCAACAGACTCTGATAGTGGAAATGACAGTGGTATTAACCTCAGTGATGAGAAATCCCAAGCTCCTGTTTTACCATCACCATATAGTAAGATAACCGCCCCTAGAAGGCCACAGAGATACAGCAGTGGGCATGGAAGTGATAATAGCAGTGTTCTCAGTGGAGAGCTTCCCCCAGCAATGGGTAGAACTGCCTTATTCTATCATAGTGGTGGGAGCAGTGGCTACGAAAGCATGATCCGGGATAGCGAAGCCACGGGAAGTGCGTCTTCAACTCATGACTCAATGAGCGAAAGTGGAATGTCGTCATCTGGCCGTATGCGGAGCTTAAAATCGCCAAAGAAAAGAGGTAATGTGGATAATTTTAGTACATTCTTTTTTATTGTATAATCGCTCTGATAAATCTCAGACACACTTTCCTCAGCAAACACATGAAACCTAGTAAAATTAGGTTCTAACTAGTTTCTATCTTCCGCTTTGCTACACCAGCTGCATACAACTCTCGCACCACCTATTTATTTGGTTTCAAGTCAACATAAAGCATCTCTTCCCCCACCCCTTAGTTGCATGGTGCCACACCTTTCTCTTGCATTGATGATGGCAGGAAATTTTTGTTTTTGTTATTGCTTAGCTTTAACTTGACTGATCCAGACACAACAAAGTGCATGTTATTCATAGGAGCTTCGATGAAAATCAGTTCAGTAGCTTTTGTGTCAACTTTGAATAAACAGACATAACAAATAGGATGCAATACTGCCTGAGTTTGGCGGTTGTGCCGGATCCCTTACACTTGTACGGGTTTGGCCGGCATACCACTTGAACTCGGCCAACATTTTTATAATATTAGCATTGATCATATGCATAGCCAATCAGATATTTTTTGTATTATTGGGAATGTTTACTAAATAACTAGATTTTAATTATGTTATCTTTGCTGTTATGTGTCTACATACATTGCACTAATGAGTTAAAATGGGGTGCTGGATGACTCTCTGACAGTCCGGATTTTGACGGTCGTTTCTCCGACATCGAAATCCTGACTGCTAAATGCCCGACAGTTGAGATCCCGAATGCTAGAGGCTATTTGCCCTCATGGGGGTCCACAAACAGGTGGTGAGCACAGCAAGCCACCAAGCTCGCAGCATGGTGCTCTGATGCACTCACCCCCCTTTCGGACTACTGAAAGTATTTGATGTTGGAGAATACCACGCCATGCCCATACCACACCCATTAAACTGACCCAGCATATAAGTGTGTTTGTATTTTGTATTCCAACAATAATTTCAGTCAATGCCCCTGTACCTTAATGATCTAATGATTCATTTCCTATTATTGAATTATTGTCATGCTGTCATGCATGTTATGTATCTTTTTTTTAAAGGACTACAACGTCGAAGGATTTTACCTGCTCCACTCCCTGAAGCGTCAACAGTTGGCAGGAAAAATAATGTTACTGGCCAATGGGTCGACCTTCCACCACTACCTGGCACTTTAAAAGAACCGTTTGAAATCAAGGTTTATGAGATTGACGATGTAGAACGACTACAAAGACACAGACATGAAGAGCCAGAAGTAATTATTATTATTATTATTATTATTATTAATGCTAAGGAATAGTTAAAAACATAATAAAAAAGTATTGTTTTGTAATAAATAAAAACAAAATTGCAGTATGCCAAAATAATTGCCAACAAAGCACACCAAAGCTTGGCAAGTTATATTTTTAAATTATAGATTTTTGAGAACAAATTGGGATTGTATGGTAAGGATGGCTTTTCGTCGCCGAAAACAAGCCATCCTCGCCGTCAAACCCCTCGCCGCCCCCTTCCGCCGTTTTAATAGCCACACTCGCTGTTTCCACCTCACCTCAGGGAACAGGCGATGTGGAAACAGCAAGTGAAGGGGGGAGTTCAATACTGACAACAAGCTATCAGCGCTTCTTGACGTCAGTAGCTCAACACCCCTCTATGTTTCTTAGTTGTCCTCCTACAAAACTATATTGACTACTCAGTCTCCAAGTAGCCCATAGCAATCTATCAGACTGACTCTTTCCTAGAATGCAATAGAGGAATGATAGACAGAACCGGAATTTAAAGTTTTATCGTGCCCGATCTGCCGTCTAAAATGACAGGAGATCGTTGGGTAATATTCAACTGATGTTTTTCATTGCCCTGTGGTTTAAGGTGCACAAATCGGCTAAACCCAACCAAACTAATGGACACGACTATGGTAGAAACAAATGGATGATTTAACCACAGCGCAATACACACTCAGCCCAGGGTGACACCAGGAAAAGCTTTCACCACAAGCTTAAGAATACAATAGATACAGAAAGGGGTAGGTGCACCCACTGGCGAGAGTAATAAACTTACGCAGGAAGGTTTAACTGAAAATTCCTGATGTACAGCAAAATAAATCTGAAATGACTCAAACACAAAAAAAAAGGACCATGGTGCAGTATTGTAAAACACTTGAGAATGGTTTAATTCAATCAGCCCACTCACATGGAGCCATTATATATGCGCATGTCACAAAATCTTTGGGAGAACTCCTCCTGAATTTGCTTGCTCCTAAACTGTCAAGAAACTCAAATAGTGCAATATTGTCTGGTATATGAAAAATAACAGTTTTATTGGTGCACTCACATATGATAAGAATTTAGAAGCATATCACCCGTTTCTGGGTAGTAGGGTCAGGCAGGTACAGTCACAAGGAAGGAACAGGATCTCTTGAAGTCCCCAACACAGGTGTCCCACGTCCGGACCGTTCGGTGATGACAGAAAGCTTAGAAGCGTAATGCCATCATCGAACGAATGGACATGACTAAAAAAGCCCCGTTTGCACACCCAAACGGGTGACTTTTCTCATAATTCAGCTCACCAACCCCTTGGTCACACAACATTTTTAAAATTGTGAACAGCAGTCTGAACAAACACGTAAAGAATGTAATGTCCAAGCTGCTTCCTATAACCCAGTGGTTCTCAAACTCAGTCCTCAGGACCCCACACAGTTAACGTTTTCCAGGTCACCCGGTAGGTTCACAGGTGCATTCATTACTCACTGACACACTTTTAAATATCCACAGGTGGAACTAATTATTTTACTTGATTTAGTGTTGAGACCTGGAAAATATGCACTGTGTGGGGTCATAAGGACCGAGTCTGAGAACTTGTGCTATAGCCTGTTACAATAATTTTCTTAAATGGGATTGCTGTTTTAACTCATATATACTTCAAGTAACAATTGTGTTAGGTCTTCAGCACTGGATGGAAAGGCAGACCTTAGTAAAAACATAATGTACATTTTTTCCCCCATTTTTGAAATAAAGTTAAATAATACTTTAAGCTATGAGCACCACTTTAGTTATGGCGTACATTTTTGGCATTGTTTTTGCTGTTTTTTTTAAAAGTAAACATGTACATTTTTATGGAACTACTTCTAACTGAAAACAATTTTAAAACTAACTCTGAAATTATGTAAATATCTCTGGCTAATTTAGCATTATCTGGATATACAGATGGACCACCAGCCGCTGCCAGCCACCGGAAGGGGACGCTCGCGTCCCCTTCCGACAGAAGTAACTGTCGGTCCCCGCAGCTGTCCACCGCCCCCCTCCCCTAACCCTGCCCGTCTCCCTGAAGCAGAGACGGGCAGGGTTTCCATCCCCTGCCGCCCGAAAACTGGGACGCACGCATCCCAGTCAGATGGTACACCTCTCTGCCGACGATCGCCAGCAGGGGCATTCTGGTGAGCCCCAGCGCTGACTGAGAGGCGCTCCATCTGTCAACATAATTTCTAAAATGGATTCTAACACTGAAGGGGCATACACACAGGGTGATTTTTAGCCCTACTTCTAAACAAATGACCAAATCACTTAGAATCATTATCAAAGTGCCTGAAAAGTTTATAAGGAGCGCATGTGCCATGAATTTCAATTTGTCCATTAAATTTGCATAATGACATTGTATTTGTTGTCCTTCTAGGACAAAAATAGCAATGTCATTTTAATTGTATTTGTTCTGGTTTCCAGGACACCAAATCAAAAGAAAGTGACACACATACCAATTCAAAACTTTATATGTGTGTGTGTGTAGCAGCAAAAATAAAATAAAATGCTTTCTAAACTGAATTGTGTTAACTGTGAGCCAGCCTCCAGGACAATTAATGAAAACATTATGATCCGATTTCAGATTTTGATCCAGCGCTCTTATTACTCTTTTGCACTGGGATCATTAACTCTTTATGTAAATCATAATAAGTATTTCAGTCTGATTTAAGTGTCATTAACTCAGACTGATTTTGATGTAATTAGAAAATATTTTTTTTTATCACCCTTCTAAAACGATCTTTCATTGCTATTTGTTTTTCCGGTTTTCTTTTATTATTTAAAATATGTACTATTTAATTGCCTATAACCTTGACTAATTAGTAATTTTATTTTTATTTTAGCCTTTCCAAGATATGGAGAAGGTAAGCATTTATAATTTATTGCAGTAATGCCTTACATTGTAATCCTAGTTCATATTTTTGCCTTTAATTATTTGTATGAAATGTTTTAAATGGCAGATTGAATACACAGATTTATAATCTCTGAACAGCATTTATGCAGATAATTAATTAAATGTTTTCACTTCGTTATGGAAAAAAAAGTTAAGATTTATCATTTACATTTTTTTTGTAAATGCATATTTGCTTACTTAATTGGCTATTACCAGTAATAATTTGCAGAGAATACATTTATTTAGAATAATAGATTTTATTCATTTTCGAACTACATCTGGGTAGGATTTGTGCTTCATTCTGTTGTTACTGCAACTTTATTATACGCTTCACAGCTAATTAGTTCATTAGAATAATTTTTTAAAAATAATTAATATAGATGCATACATGTAAAAAGACAAATATGTTTATGTGTATGATTTATCACTGTGGGGACATGTTTACATGTTGCAATTGTTAATTTTTGTTTTAATGATGTGTTTAGCATTTATCTCAATAATCAATACTAATTATCACACCTATAGAAATGGATTGTAACTACATTTAATTTATTTCATGTGTGATCTGTGTACGCACCATAATTTGATGTAATATTTATCTTCAAAGTTTAGGGAATATATAAATAAATGGAAATCAAGTTATTAGGTGCACATAAAATAATAAAAAATATTCCTATATATAAAGAAAACAGTAGGCTAGAGTATATAAGTCAGCATTTTCCGACCACTGTGCCGTGGCACACTAATATGCCTTGAGATGATCTCAAGTGTGCCCCCAGATCAAGAGATGTCCACACCAGTTTACAACCACCACCAGTTCAACTGTTCACTCTTGTGTTCATGTGAGGGCCAATGTATTTTATGTATGTATGTATGTATTTTGTTACCTGTGAGGACCAGTGTGATTGTTTTTTTTTCATATGGGGGCCAATGAGTTTGATTTTTTCCCTGTGGGGGCCAATGTTATTTTCCTTTTGGGGGTCTGATGGTGTGCCTTGGAGATTTTAATATCTTGTTTGGTGTGCCAAAAGTTGAAAAAGGGTGAAAATCACTGATATAAGTGAAATAAAATGTGTCATAGAATCTATGCTAGGATTGTCTCCCAGTTTGCACCCAGCTCCATCTAAAGCCTTGTTTGAATTTTTTTTCTAATATTTATTATACCTTGTTTTAGGTTGTGTATGCAATAGCACAGATTCAATATTAAACCTAATATACTTTTTTTTAAAGGGTCTCATGTACTTCAACACCAAATTGAAGGTTGCAGAAAGACGGCAGCAGCGAATTAAAGATTTAAAAGCAAAATTTGAGGGGTTGAAAGAGGAACTGGAGGATACAAAGACTAGACTGATGATGGATCCTAACAAGTGGAGAGGAGAATGTATGTATACAGGACTAATTGTTTACGATGCTGAAATCCATTGATAGATTGTAAGCTTGCGAGCATACCTTTGACTGTCTGTAAATACCCTGTTTGTTGTATCACTGTCTACTATTGTAAAGCTCAATGGAATATGCTGCGCTATATAGGAAACTGTTAAAAAATAAATACAATGGGCCTAATTCAAACCTGATCAATGCTGTGTGAATTTGCACATAATTGATGAACTGCGCGGAGCCTGATAGGGAAAAAATCCTGCTGTAAAAACTTTTTACCTTTGCTAGGCGTTCGCACGGTGATTTACAGGAAGAAGGCGTCTGGGGGTGGTCACAAAAAAGGCGCGTCAATAGAAAATTCTGGGAGTGTCAGGGAAAACGCAGGCGCTTTAGGGCAGGGTGTGTGGCGTCAGCTCCAGGCCGGATATGCCTGTAGTTATCATAGCCACCGAGTAAGCCCAGAACTACGCAGCGATTGCGATGAGTGGTGACTAGTGGGAAAATAATTTGATGGTGATCAGCGTGCGACAGGATTTGGACATTTTTTGCTTAGCTGTGGAATCTTCACTAGCATCCATTTGCACATTGTGCACACACATTTCCAATGCTGGACATCACTATAGCGTGGCGGAGTCTACATGTTCCCTGGCCTCTAGCACAGCAGTGATCAGGCCTTAATTAGGCCCAATATACATTATATACTAAGAGATGCTATTTATTGGTGAAATGCCAGATAACTATTGGTCAACTATTTAGAGTATGAAATAAGTAGAGATTATTTGGTTGGCCAATCATTTTTTCAAGTCATGAATCGGCAACTACAGTAGGAGCAAGTTTCATCTTTGCTCCTTTGGTCATGGCTAGCCATGGCTATTCTATTGTTCTCAGCTGCAATACAATACGTATTGCAGCTGAGAACAATAGAATAGCCATGGCTAGCCATGGCCAAAGGAGCAAAGATGAAACTTGCTCCTACTGTAGTACAATAAATAGAGAGACGCGTCAGCAATATCATCTGGGAATTATATTCAAACAAGGACAATGGGATTTTGGAAAAGTGTAACCCAATGGCAGTGACAAAAGGGAGCTGACCAGTGTCAGCTCCAGGGGTTGAGCGGCAGCACAATCCAAAATTCAAATAGGGGAGAAACACAGTTCGGAATGGCAGTTGGTGGCAGCTACTGTGCCTTTCCTATTTGAATCCCCCCCCCCCCCCCTGGAGCTGTCATGAGTCATTTTTGACATTGCACCGTCCCTATGGAGGTGCAGAATGCCCAACGGATCATCACCGCCGGTGCCAGTGCAACTGCAGTAAAATCCAGGATGCACCTGTGTATGGCTAGTAACACCAGGAATGCACATCTAAGTTGCATGACTATGGGCTAGATGTACTAATCATTAAAAAGTGATAACACGGAGAATGATAAACCACCAGTCAGCTCACAACTTTCATTTTTCAACACTGCCTGTAACATGACAGTTTTGAGCTGATTGGCTGGCACTTTATCAATATCCATTTTATCACTTAAAGCTTAGTACATCTGGCCCTATGTGAGCAGTTTAGATGCATGTGCAGACTAAAAAACAATGGCCCTTATTCTGGTTGACTCGCTAGGGCCCGAATTCGCACCCTTTCGAGTCAACCAGATCTCGCCCTGCGAATGGTGCTATGCCCGCCCCCCTTTGCACACCAGGTTCGTTCGCCCGGCATGCAAATGGATGTTTTATAAACATACATTCGCATGCCAGTGGGAACCTCCCCCATCTTTCGATGGTAGCTGACCATCGAATGATGTTGAAGGCGCATGCATATATAAGGGTGGCACAGACCACTCGTACATATGCGTGTAGAAATCCAGGGATTCGGGCGGGCAACTGACATCCGGTTATGTCAGCCCCCCGCACGTGCGCCATGAACGCATTAGCATATGTACGCCCAGCGTGTACGCCCATACACATGTGCAGAAATGCTGCTGCCTATGTGCATACCCAAAACATCGGTCCCCCTTGCGAATACGCGCAACATCGAGTCAACTAGAAGAAGGGCCATTGTCCACTTGCCTTCAATGCCACAATAGTATCCACCTTTGAATTAGGACTACTGCCCCAAATTATTTGCATTACCTACCTGTGTTGTTATGTCCTCCTATATAATTCATCTTCCCTTTGTGCTTAACAGTTGAGGTGGACCCAGATTTCGATGAAGAGTCTCAGGAATACCTGGAGGCACTGGAACAGGTCACAGAAGACCTGGAGCTCTGTGTCAACGTATGCAAATCTCACGTCATGATGGTGACCTGTTTTGACATCGGAATGATCTCAGATCAGCGAGATGGAGGCAGAGAAGTGGAAGTCTGAACAATCTGGACAGAGAGTCAAATAAAATAATGGACATGAGAATGTGGATTTGGGAACGAACCTGTATCGCGTGAAGGGGAATAAAAATGTACACCAGAATGTGAAATTGGAAAAATTGGAAAGAATGTTATTGGATTGATACCGATGATGAATTGTAATGTCAATCAATGTGGTGTCTCTAGACCAGGCTTAAGCAGCCTATGGGCCTCTCGCTGTTTTCGACCTACATGACTCGGCTAGATGATGCTGGGACTTGTAGGCGCAAAAGAGCTGGATAACCAACCGAGCTGTAAACTTTCTACAGTTCCAATTAAGATCACTGCCAGTGTTGCCCATATAAGGCAAAAAAACCAATGCAGCGGGGAAGCTTCGGGCATCGGGAAGAATTGAGCGGAACGTGGTAGAAGAGAAGTCCCATCATGTATTTAAAAATGAAATATTAAAAGTGCCTTGTTTTCATATGAAATTTCTTATTTTATTTGGTGCTAGAATTTAAAGCCAGCAAACCTAAGCAGATCATTAAATGTACCAACATTTATACTGTACAGTGTATGTATAGTTACGTGTATAAAGATAAAAGTCAAATTACGAAACAGAACATTAGCAGGAGCAATAACACAATGACGTTTCCACGCCTGAATTTGCCTTCTGAGCTGTTCTTTTATGCGGCAAAAATGGGGGAAAAAAAGCCAATTTATCAAGTCTAAAGGCTTTACCAAATTTTCCTGACTTTCAGTTTTATACCGTTCCGTTTTTGTATATTTTACAAACGGGGGGACATTAATTGTAAATATATATATGTGGGTGATTGCTCTGACTGTCCGATCCCTGCACTGGTCGGGAAGGGCGGTGTTTTATTTGTTTCCTATTGACACTCTTTATGCATTTTTTTAAATTCAGTTTTTTACCATTTTTCTAAGGAAGGCAAAATCTCAGGAGATACCTGTATATGCTGCATGTAATGTGCATTTGTCTGTTTTGTAAGGGCTCCAGCACCGATTGTCGTACGATTGCCAAACACTTTGCAAAAGGTTAATGTGTGTATGTATTATTGCATTTCATATGGAGTCATATTTTCTGATCATCTTGTTTTTTATATGGGGTTTGCAAAAACCTTTGTATAAATGTATAATAAAGTACCTAAACTTTTATCTGTGAATAAAAGATACATTTATTAATAAACTCTGTTTCTCTGTCCAAATACTTTTATAATGTTGACGGTTAATTATTTGTATTATTATCCTTTATTTACATGGGGCCACAAGGGATCCACAGTGCCCAATTACAGAGTACACAAACAAGCAAAACATTGGCCCTTATTCTGATCGGTGCGGCCGGATCCGATTATGCGGCCAGGACCGTGCGTGCGAAACCCCGCCTTCCATACGGATCGCCAACTCCGTCCGTACGCGGTAAGAAGCTGGCCGAACGGACCGCACGTGTATTTTTCACTGAATACGCCTCCTCCATCTAAGGGAACCTCCCCCATCATTCGATGGTCGCAGACCATCGAATGCAGGACCGAGTGCTCCACCAGCTCCCGCAACCTCAGACCACACGGACATTTTTCCGTGCAAAAGCAGGGATCTGGGCGGGCAGCTGACATCTGGCGATGTCATATGTCCGCCCCCTACACGTGTGTCACGGGCGCATTACCATACGTACGCCCAGTGTTTGCATGGGTACGCCCATGAAACGCGGGGCGTATGCATATGGTAATGAGCCCAAATAGCCCTTCACGCCCCTCTCCACCCCCTGTTCGGAGTGTTCACATATCATGCGGGATTTGGCCGTACGCCCCGCTCGCACATGCGCAGAGACGCCTCTGCACATGCGCAGACACAAAACATCGGCGGGCCGAACGCACGCGGATATATCCGCACCGACCAGAATAAGGGCCATTGACTTACAGTTGAGCACAATAGAGGACAAGTACAGGGTACATACACATGACCCTGGAGTAAGTATCAGTGTGGCCGAAAACTGCAGGATTTGGTGCCATCAAAATTGGTTTAAGTGAGAGAAGGAAAATTGCATGAGAGGAGGGCCCTGCTCGTAAAAGCTAACATTCTAAAGGGGAGGGGCAGAAAGACTAGGGTGGACAATCAACAAAGGCAATGAGCCAAAAAATATGTTATGTCAAGATGAAGAGCCGATGCCATGCAAAAAAATGGGCGTGGCCTAGTTTCCACAAGACCAAGCCAATTTTTATGTTCACGCCTTTGGAATCTCAGACAGCCCCACACCCGTTATGCAGCCACATATCTGCTCTGATATCTGGTCGACGCTTACGCTCTGTTGTCTGGCCGCTGCACCGGCTTTGTTGTACATCATGCTCCGCCTGTGATCTCATGGTGTCACGCCAAGCACACAGCAGAGTAACGCACAGTCAGAGGAGGCAAGCGCCAGTTCCGAGGCTGTGGGAGCCGGCATACAGCGTAGTAGCGTACAGTCAGATGAGGTAATTGGCAGTGCCATGGGTGCGGGAGCCAAATCTCATTAAGAGAAGAGACACATGTGGCTCTAAAGCCACGGTTTGGCCTACCCTGGGGTAGACAGTGAGCGTGGGACAGAGGGTTAGGGTGAGATTTATAAAAGATACAAGTGCAGTAGTTCAGATAAATACAACCTGTATATAACATTTGGGGAGATCAGTGGTTTCCAATCCCAGTCCTCAAGCTACATAAAGCATACAGGTTTAAAGGACAACTACCGCTGGCTTGCCTTCTTCCTATAGTGCGTGCCCCTGACCATCCACAGGATGTAAAAGACAACGTGATTCATCAGATCAGACCATCTTATTGCTCCATGGTCCAGTCCTGATGCTTCTATGACCATTGTATGCGCTTTTGGTGGAAAATAGGGATCAACTGATCTGACTGGTCTGCACAGCCAACATTAATTTTACTAAAAAATTGTGCTACAGTATCTCTTTTGTGGGATTGGCCTTCACTTCCTATGCACATCAATAATCCTTGGGCGCCCATGACCAGTGGCTGCTCCAGAGGTGGAGCTGAAGCGCAGGCCAAAAATTCAAATCAGAGCACCACACCAACTGCCAGTTGGCCATGGGTCCCCATATTGCATGTACACGCTGAATGATATCCACAGCAGATATTGTTCAATGACGTCACCGGGACCCGCTAAACATGCAGGTCGATTGGCTAAATTGCCAAATTGACCTGCATGTTCAGAAGACATCAATCATCGTTGGCGACATGCAGGAGCGCGCATCGATATTGAGTGTACACACTAGATGATATTGGGAACACTATCGCTCAGAAGCACCTTTGTTCACAATATCCTTTTATATATATATAATCCCTTGGTCTTTTGAGCAGGGCTAGGCCGAGCAAGAGGGCATCTTCTGGGTTGGGGTCCCTGGAACTTCTTGGGTGGCAGTTAGAGAATGTTGCCTGGCCACGCTGATTCTGAATTACACCAAATCAGAGAGACCAGGCAGCAGGGGAGGCTCCAGAGGAGGGTCTGCAGCACAGTTCAAAATTCAAATGGGGGGGGGGGGGGGGGCACACCAAATGCCACCAACTGTCATTTCACAGAAAAGCAAAAAAGTCCTGTGCCGTGAGTGGGTTGACTTACTTTAACCAATATACCAGATCTTAATTACAACACACCAATACTGTCACTCCCTGTTTATTGCTGCTGTTCTGGAGGGGGTAGCTCAGTGCCCCGAAATAGCTAGCAAAAGGAAAAAAAATGGAACTGCGCAATATAGGGGGTAACAGTACATGCAATTTATTTGCTCACTAATATGAAAAACACATACAACATACATATAATTAAAAAATAAATATAAAAAAAATAATAAAAAGGTACATGTAAATATAAATATTTTAGCACAACCGGTTGTGTCTATTTGGTATGCAGATTTGTTAAAATGAAAAGATTTCACTTCCCTTGAGATTAGTCACAGTCATATTAGTGTGTTAATTGGTTAGAATGGCTGGTTTGGTTAACAGTCTGATTATGGATTAGTGATTAAACTTGCAGTAAGTTTGGGTTATACTGTCCAGGTTTTTTATGTCTGGCCAGACAGTTTATATTTGGGGTACCTTAGAGCTGCCACGTGTAGTTCCTCCGGACTCCCAGTTGATGGTGCTGAATCACCTTTCGTTACAACTTTATCTGGAGTCACCTTTGGGTGGGTGGTCTGTTTGGTTCTCTGTATGGTCTCCCTCTGGTGCAATAATAGATATCCAACACGTTTCCCCGCCTCCGGTCACGGACTCAGCGGCTTTCTCAAGGACAAGAAAGCCGCTGAGCTGATTTTTCTTCCAACTGCCATTTCAAACTGATGCCAATCCCGGGAATCCTTGAATTGTACATTTTTCCCGGGATTGAAAAAATGCCCCTGGATTGGCATCCCTAATTGTGTGTACATACAGTGGCGTAACTATAGAGGGTGCAGGGGAAGCAACTGCTATGGGGCCCGGCAGCTTAGGTCCCAAGGTCCAGCAGCCAATCCCCTGCACCCTTTTTTTAGAGTGTGGTAGTGGGAACAGGGGACCCAGGGTGGCTGTGGGAAGGAAGAGACCAGGCACAGCTGCGGGAGTAGGAGACCAGCGGTACAATTGGGGTGTGCAATGGGATTTGGGGGCACAGTAGGGAAGTGTAATGTGAATACTATGTTTTTTTGTTATTTTTACACCCAATGGGGGGAGGGGGGGGGGGGTGGCTTCAAGATATTGCTATTGGGCACACAACGTTCTAGTTATGCCCCTGTGTATGTAGATAGTTTGGTGCCATAGGTAACAGACATTGACTTGTGCTGCCCAAGTGCAGTAGTTGTTTTCATGGGTAAGACACTTAATAATAATAATCGCTAAATAGCCAAAATCTGTTGGGCGACCATGGGCTGAAGGTTTGTATGCAGAGCTCAGATCCCCAAATGTCAGCCTGATCTATGGGTACGTGCGGTTTTATTGCCTCTTTATGAGGAAAGGCGAGGAGCCTTGCTCAGTCTCAGTGACAAACAGCCAGCGTTGGTTATGCTTTCTGTGCATGGCGCTGGCACCGCTGAAGCTGGCACTTCATCAGCGGTACAATGCCTTGATTTATGGTGGCTTGGAGCAGTGTATCAAACCAGGGGAGAGGAGGTCAGGATGTAGCTATAAAGAAAGTAATGTGCCATTTTACAGGTCACTGCTTCTTGCAGTTTAATTGTGGAAATCATAAACCAAAGACACATTCTACAGACAGGGACAACAGAGAAAATATGACCGGCAACACCATGAAGATGGAGGATGTTTTCCCTGGTGCGATAACAACCATTGTACAGAGCATTGACACCGGAACTGTAGTGTTCCAATGCAGCAAGATACACAGAGGAGCGACGCCTGGCTATCTGTTGCTAGTCATTGGCTATGGGATTTATTAATGGAAGTATATTTGTGGCAAATCTTAGGTATCACTGAGATGTATCAAGAAGGGACTGCCGTAGAGGTGCAAAAATTTAAATTTGCCCTCCGCCGCCCCCTCCACCTCAACCCAAGTTCACAATATGCAACGTGGCAGTGGGTGACAGGGGGAGGCAGAGAGTGACAAGGAAAACAGTGGGTGACAGGAAGACAGGGGCAACAGTGCACCAATGTTAGTTCCGGCTCAGTGCGTAATCAGACTGATGAACCTGCAGTAAGATAAAGAGTTTGACTATACTAAACTGTGTTTTGTTTCTTCAAAAATCAACCATATTGAAACACTAGGGTTTTTATATTTAAAATATATATTTTTTGGGGTGTGTGGACAAATACATGGGCACGGCTATGCTCCTCCCCAAAAAAGTTTTAGAAATACTACAAGTGGCATGGACACCTAAAACCAGGTACATTCTCAGAAATCTGAGAAATATAGAATCCCTAAGTAACACACTAGAATAGGTTTCTCTCCCCCCCACCCCCCACCCCCCACCCCCATGGCTATACACCAACTAATTGTAATATCTACAGCAGTGATTGTCAGCAGTGGGGGAATTGTATGATTGGTTGCACAAAAGACCAATCGCTACCATACATTATCAATCCCAAATCCAATCCATCGCAGATTGTCCAACATGTTGATTGATTTCCGATTGCAATCCTCAGTTTGGAAATCCCATACATCACCAATGGCTTAGGGGCAATATCGTCAAATTGCCACAATCCATGGCTAATGTAGGGCAGTTTTCCTCCTCTGTGCATGACTGAGGAAATCAAGAAAACATGCTCAAGTGGGCATATTTCTTTCCATGCTCTGTTAGCATTACAATACTGCAGTCAGCATCCCGGCAGTCAGGATGTCAGCATTTAGTATACAAACGCCGGCAACTGCGGTGCCGGAACTTAGAAGAAGTCAGGATGCTGACGCCAGAATCCCAACAGCCGACATGCCGAATGTAAGTATGTCGGGGCAGGTTAGGGTCAGGGCGAATAAGGGGGGTTAGGTTTACGTACTAGTGGGGGGATTTAGGGTTAGGCTGCATGTGGGAAGGTTACGGTTAAGCTGCTGGGAGGGGTGGCTAGGTTTAGGTACTTACAAGCGGGGGTTAGGGTAAGGCTGCGGGGACAGTGGTGATGGGGAGGTTAGGTTGGGGCACTATCAGGAAATTAAGATTCAGACCCGATGGCACGTGGACGAATTCAGGGGTCCGCCCATGCACATGTGCAAATATACGCACGTGTATGTGTACGAATGCCTTTGGAGAGTATCACACTCGCCGAGATGTTTGCTTTGTTGAGCTTTGTAAGCGTACACATCCCCTCGCATATAAATGTGGAGATACATGCCGTTGGGGGAGGGGGGGGGGGTTACGCAGGGCTGGAGTAAGGCTTCTCAGCACCCTAGGCAAAACTTCAGCCTACTGTGCCACCCCCCCCATACTGCCACCAATACCAGCCCCTTAAGGCATACTTGCTTAACATTCCAGAATGGCAGGGAGGCACCCAAAATATGGGTGGTCCACCAAGCAACAAGTGGGCAAGTCCCCTGGAGGCCCCTTTGCCATCCACATTAAAATTGAAGAAGGGGGTGGGGGGGGGGGGGGTGGGCAGCAGAGTAGGACAGTATGCCTCAAGGGTAAGTATGGCGGTGAGGTCGTAGAAGTTCCACAACAGACACCGGCATTAAGTACAACAAAGATCCTCATAGACATCCTTGAATTTTTTGGATAGGCAGACTTGATGGTGCCCCCAGATCCTGGCACCCTAGGCAGCTTCCTAAAGCTGCCTAATGGTAGAGCCGGCCCTGGGTTTACGGCATTTACCTGTTCGCTAGTCTGCGTCTGAATCGGACCCTAAGTGCAGATAAAGTATCGTTGCTTCTTCTCTACCTTTTCAATCCATTTCTTCTTACTTCATTTGTGCGATCATCATCCGACTGCTTTTATCTGAGACTCTCTTTAAGGAAAAATCCCATGTGCAGCACATAATGTTAGCGCAGTTTAGAAACATACGTCCATACTAAACACACATCCTCTGAGGCTTCTGTAATGATTGACAGATTACTGCTAAGAAATGCATTTCTTTGGCTAAGCAGTTTTCTTAGTATCATAAAAGAAAGGAACGGGTTTTATAACTGTGGCTGCAAGCAATCTATAAACATCCCCGTACATATATGAATCCCTTTAATTGCTTTTCCTTGTAGCGTGTTGGATGTTCTATTTACCCTCTGAAGTTGAAAGTGTGCAAACGCTAAAGCTGGTTTTACGCCACAGAATTTCTGCCGAGCTGGCGGAATGAATGTATTTGCATTTACAGCCAAACATCCCCCTCCGCAATAAGTCTCCCATTATCAATAGATGTTTCTGACCGATGCGCATGACAGCTGACACGTAATAATACCTCTCTAGGCCGCAGGACATCTGTTATAAGAAGAATGCTTTCTTTACATTTTAAATTGGAATAATCCTTTTTTTTTCACCCATGAAAGTTCCTTTAATCTCTTCTAGTCTCCTAAATAAAGGCATCTGTTAGTAATTGAAGGTACCTGCAACTAATCATGCAAATTTTAAGCATTCAACAACAGGATTAATTGATTGTCTCATTATGTTCCCAACACCTGGAACCTCCATTCATCATCGTTTTGGGGTAAAATATTGCGCTGACATAGAACCCTGAACCAATAAATATTTTGTGTCTATGTTTAAAAATGTTTTTTCATAAAAAAACTAGTTTAAGTAACAAGAATGGGGGAGGGAACGGTACTTTTGGTCCCTCCGTATATTTATTATATATTTATTTTCAATTATTCATTGCTTCTAACATGATCCTGTTCATTTAATACACACTGGGCCTGGTTCAGAGCTCAGCGTTACTACAGCTGTGACTGCGACTTCATGGCTTCCATGCCGACATACTGTTAGCCACCTCCAGGAGGGGGCTGTCAAGTCGGCAAAACAGAGGGTGTGGTTCCAGCATTTGAGGAGGGGATTCCAGGAGCATGCAGGCACTATTACATAATCGTAGCCCCACAATGCTATGCACACATTATTGCATCGTAAAACAGGGGCTGGGCAACAATGGCACAACCCATTTTTCCTTTGTATGTGGCAGCTGCAGAGAAGGTGGAGCAGGTGGTTGTGGGGGAAGGTGGTGGGTGCCAGACTGCTTCGGGAAACTTGCCTATTTTTCCGCGTTGCTGGGAATGCCACCTGATTTTCGAGAGCTTCCTGGCTACTCCTGGAGAGTCGACAAGTAGGCTTCTACTGATACATCCACTGGCTGATAAAAAAAGAGACATTATCGTTCATATCATCTACAATTGTACAAGCCCTATAAACATGGCCAACAGTGCCTGTGCAACTGTGACAAAAGACGCAGTCACTGGTGATGACATGCTTGCTGCTTTTGACCTTGACAACTGAGGTGGCAGTACAAATGGGAGGGGTATCTGGAGAAGTGACAAGATTGGTAGGGAGACAATGTATGTGAAAGACAAATGCAAGTCAATAATATCAAAATATATGGATGGTAATTGTTTTGTTCATATGTTTGTAAATCCAGTCATAAGGACACAGAGACATGTGAGTTCACTGCTGTGCTGTTTTATTCCATCCAACTCCAGACACACTGCCTCAGGACCACCCCACTTCCCAGCATTCCCCTGGTCTAGGGACCATCACCGAAGATTCAGGCTTACACATATTAGTAACATCACATCCTCTTTTCTTTAAAGATAAGCCCTGTACACTTCAATGCAACAATTAACAACATCATATTAAGAACATAATCTAACACGTTTCAATGAGTCTCTCAGGTCTGCGTATTTCCCTTTTGGGTCTTTAATACACAGTCTGTGTTTCATCGACCATGTTGGACCTTTCTAGAATCATGGTTTGTTCACCATTATCAGGTTCATCATACAGGTCAGATGAAGGGTATTCTTCAGTCATGTTGTCTTCATTATGGTTAGGTTGAGATCTTAAATCCACCCGATTTCTTCTTACTTCCGTTCCACGCTCTGTACGTATAGTATAAGATCTTGGTGCTAATTGTGCTTGCACAATACCTTTCTGCACCCAAATACCTTTCTTGTGATCTCTGAGACGGACTTGGTCACCCGATTTTAGATCAGATCATCTTTTTGTTCACCTGTCATGGAACGGTTTCCTGTTGACATTCCTTACTTGTGTATTAAGCAGTTCATCATGTATCGGGAGATTTGCGCTAATCCTCCTTCCCATTAGAATTTGTGCAGGAGAAAGCCCATTCTGTAAAGGTGTACTGCGGTAGATTAAAATAATTTTGTAGAAATCTTCTTCACCTTCTTGAGCTTTTTTCATGAGACTCTTTACAGTTTTTACTGAACTTTCCACCAACCCATTTGAGCGTGGATAGTGGGGACTTGATGTAGTATAGACAAATTCCCACTCATCAGCAAATTGTCTAAATTCAGCACTGGAAAACTGAGGACCATTGTCAGTGAACACTTCTATAGGAACACCATGCCTTGCAAAGATTGACTTCATGCAATTGATTACAGCTTTACTATTAGTTGTATGTAGTGTCTTCACCTCAGGGTAGTTAGAGTAATAATCAGTCACGACAATTTACGTTTTCCCATTACAATCAAACAAATCTGCGCCCACTTTCTGGTACGGTCTCTCTGGCACTGCATGAGGACTCAGTGGCTCGACTTGTTGTTTCGGTCTATACATAAGACATAATTCCCATGTAGCTGTAGTCTGTGCTATGTCTTGGTTCATTCTTGGCCAATACATAACTTCACATGCTCTCTGCTTACATTTTTGTTCTCCTAAGTGGCCTTCATGTATCTTGCACAGCATAGTTTTTCTTAGTCGTGCAGGTATGACAAACCTATTGTCTTTGTAAATAATACCATCGACAACTGTAAGGTCACTGCGGTACATCCAATAATCATGATTAGACAGCGGGCACGCATGTTTTTCTGCTGGCCAACCTTTCACAACGATATCTTTCAACACTTCCATTGTGTCATCTGTCTCAGTTTCTTTACTAATCTGTTCTTGTCTTACAAGAGACCCTGGTAGAGAAACTACGATCAAATTAACATAGGCTTCTATCTCTTCATCCATCAGAGTATTGGAACCTTCACTTGTGTCCACAGCACGAGAAAGTGTATCAGCGATGTACATGTATTTCCCGGGACAGTACAGCAAGTGTACATCATATTTCTGTAGTCTGATAAGCATTCGTTGAATTCTCATGGGGCAGTCATGTAATGATTTAGTCATGATAGCTACCAATGGCTTGTGGTCAGTTTCCAAATGTTTGACCATACACAAATTGATGAAATCGCTCACATGCATATGTGATCGCTAGAAGTTATTTTTCTATCTGAGCATACCTTGTTTCAGTACTTGTCAGTGCCCTTGGTGCATAGATTACTGGTTGCCATGTATCCTCATGTTCTTGTGACATCACTGAGCCTAGGCCAAATTGCGAATCATCTGCTGAAATTCTTATCCTTTTGCAGGATCAAAGAATTTTAGCACTGGTTGCTCTGTAATGATCTGTTTCAAATTTTGCCAACTTTCTTCTTGTTCAAGTGACCACATCCACTCGTTATCTTTGTCCAACAACCATCTAGGAGAGGCTGTTCATTCAGAGAGTTGAGAAATAAACTTTCCTAAGTAAGCAATCACTCCTAGGAATCTTCTGACTTCGTCTTTGTTGTTAGGACGTTCCATGTTAACTATGGCTGATATTTTCCTTGGGTCTGGTTTTACACCTTGATCTGAGACCTCGTCTCCCATAAAGGTAAGTGTATTCACGCCAAATTCACATTTGTCCTTGTTTAGCCTTCGATTCACTTTCTTGACAAGTTCCATTACTTGTCTCAATATAGAATCATGCTCATCCTTTGTAGATGCCCAGACAATAATGTCATCCATCATTGTTTCAACACCTGGAATATGTTCAAAAATCATGTGTATCTTTTTGTGATATACTTCTGGAACAGACAAAATTACATATGGTAGTCGAAGAAATCTGTATCAACCTTCTTGTGTATTAAACGTACAAAGCATTCAGCTGGCCTCATCTAGCTTCATTTGCCAGAATCCTGAAGATGCGTCCAATTTACTGAACCATTTTGCTCCCGCAAATTGAGACATGATTACTAAGGAGCTTACCCATTCAGTGGGCTCATCAACTTTCTGTATCACACACAAGGCTTCCATGCGATTTATCTCTTGTTTCAGTCTTTCTCTCATTGCAAACTGCACTTTTCTACATGGGGGTGTCACGGAATGTCCGCCGCACCTTTTTTCAGAGGTCTGTGCATACGCAATAGAGTATGAGCACTCTAGTGCTCGGACTGGCAGAGAGGAGGGGGCTCAAATGGAGAAGGCTACACGCGGTCCTCCTCTCTTAAAGCGCCCCTAAACTAGGGCAAGTAACATTATTAACAAGTGGAGTGCAGGCTTCTGTATTCTGTCGGTATCATCTATATACAGTATATGTCTAGAGTCTGTGAGTCTCCAAAACACTGCCATCTGCTGACAGGCAGTGAAACTACATCTCTTTCTCACACGTGCACAAACTCAGAAGGTAGCAGACTAGCTTTCAAAGATTTTGCTTCCAGCAGGCTTACTAGTATATATATATATGTATATGTATATATGCAGTATGGGTACTTATGTATTAGCTTTGGCTACGTTGTCAGCATAGCCATTGCCGGGCACCCGGCTAATATGTGAGGGGCGGCGGGGATTCAGCGGCGGCATCCGGGCGTCCGGAGGGGGGGGGGCTTCACTTACTAGAAGGATGGACGAAGGGGTGGACAGTGAAGGCCGGCGGCGGGGTGGGCGGCGGGGATTCAGCGGCAGCTGGGCACGTCGGTGCAGCATTGGATGTAATTCAGCGTAGTCACTGCTGGGGGAGCATCACATGGTTTCCCTGATCCCCCAGCAGCACTACGCTAATAGCGTACATCCGGGAGGACTGTCATGGCGGCCGCGGTGCGGGTATCCCAGTGCCTGAGGCGCCGGGGACATCCTGGATGGTAAGTATAATGCACACTACACACACACACACACACTACACACACACAACATCCCCGCATCCCCTCACGGGGCTTGCTGCGCTCGCCATGCTTCGGGCTCGCCTCACTTTCTAAAATTAACGTAATTTACGCAATTTGCGTAATTTACGTAATTTGCATAAGTTACATTGTTTACGTAGCCAGCATAGTGGTGTGAATCTCAATACACCACTACGCAAAATACGTAATGGGCACCTGCTAATACATAAGTACTGCAGTATGTATGATTCTACATGCGCATTAAATAAAGCATAAAGCTATTTTGTCCCATTAAATGCTCTTTAATTATTATTTTTTTATGTAAAGTTTCAAAAAGGTATCTTACATAAACTACATTATGACAGTTTATTTCAGTCTTCACACAGGTAGAATTTGGGATTCATGTCAGGATTGTTTTGTTCTTTTATTGCCTGATTTTAAGAGGCTATAAAACACAATTGAAAGCTTGGTTCCAGAATGAGACACTTTGTAATTAGCTAACGAGGGCCTGGGAAGGGAACATTCAGAGCAATGTATGCAGTCACAGTGTGAGATGGAAGGGAAGATGTAATAAGAGAAAAAGTATCAGCTAATCAGCTCCTAACTGCCATGTCACAGACTGTAGGTGGTACATCCCACCATACATCGGGCCTGATTCAGAACTCCTCTTTAGGTAGTACATAAGACTTGTCTCATAGAGTGTGGTCTATACAGTAAATGCAGTATTAGAGAAAGAATGAAGTTGCTATACAGAGGTGTAACTCTGGGAGGCAATGGAGTCATCTGCCGCCGGGCTCCTGCTCCTAAGGGGGCACCTCTCCTCCGAGTTTGAATCAGTTAATTGAAAGCTGTCAATATCCCTTCTGTGACTGACTCCTCCTCCTAACATCATTTTTGCAAGTGTCCCACCCTGTATTATAACCCATGACCTGTCGAACTGGAGACAGACACCTTACTGATTAAAGCTATTTGGGGGGCACCGATATTTATCTTGCCTCTGGGCAACTGGGCCGAACTTACACCACTGCTGCTATACATCCATTTGCAGCAGCTTCTACTACTGAATCTGCTGTGTGTGGATTCTGCTCACCGGACCAGAGAGCAGCAGCCAGCAGGAAGAAACAGGCATCTTAACATGAGGTGGGAGAATGTATGTGGAGTATACTTTGCAACTAATGAAAGGTGCATACAGATATGCCTGAGATAATTTTCCCCGCAAATGGGTCATGGGTGCCAATTAGCTGCAACTGTGACTATTCACAGCGGTCTACAACCCATTTGTTGGAGCATATACAACATGTGGTCCCATACATCGCGGATACGTGCTCAGTGCCAGCACACATCTGCCGACATGTTAGTGGTGGCCGAGTCGCGTTTGCCGCAATTAGGCTGTAAGATGTGCAAGGAAACCTCTGTATAAGCAGGGCCACAGTTGGTCAATGCTCTCAGAATCCTCTGACGTGATGCCATGATAAGGGGGGCAGGGGTCTTTTTAGACTGTTGAGTGCACCGTGCATGCGAAATAGAGATGCCATGGGACAGATGCCGCAAGGCAGTGATAATGTTTCCCCCTAGGCCCTGCATCTTGGGGCAGGAAGCAACACTGCTCGCCACCCCTCACTGTGGTCCTTGATGCAAGCGCACACTGATAATGATGACTAGTAGGAGATCAAGTGTTGGGCACAGTTGCATTCAAGGCCTGATTCCAGGTGCCTTAGGCTAATACACATGTAGCTCCCCTTGTAATGTTGTTAAACACAGGTGTATGGGCGCTCAGGGACTCGCCAGTCATACTGCCCATGTGCATGGTAATTATCCCTACCAAAAAACACCCCTGTCCTACCACGTGGTCAGCTTTTCCACCATCAGGAGCAAGGGGACTCTGCCCTGGTGCTACTGATTACACACCTGGGATTCTGCTACTGCTTCCAAAACCTGGTTTGGATCCTCCACATTACTTTCATGTGGGGAGGTGCTCTCTGTCACAGTACCAGTGCCAGATTAAGCCTTCGGGGGGCCCGGGGCACTTTAGACAGGGGGGCCCCCTTGCACTTGTCATTACTGGCCGCAAACTGCATGGGGGAATATTACACTATCAAAACACAGAGTAAAGGCAGTATAAACTTGGTCAATGGGTAACTTCAGGGGATATATATATATATATATATATATATATATACAGGGTGAAGGACCGGCACTCCCCACGATCGTCCAATCAATGCTGCGTGCCTTTGCTGTATATTATAGAAAGCAAGAATCCTCTGGGGATAAGCACGTCACTGCAGCCAATATCATTAAGGCAAAAAGTTCCGTTTATTAGCCTCAACGGGCCGTTTCGGGGCACAACCCCTTTGTCAAGAGACGTAGCAAAAATGTTTTTTTGCTAAGTCTCTTGACAAAGGGGTTGTGCCCCGAAACGGCCCGTTGAGGCTAATAAACGGAACTTTTTGCCTTAATGATATTGGCTGCAGTGACGTGCTTATCCCCAGATGATTCTTGCTTTCTATATATATATATATATATGCACCTTACTCTGTAGGAGACATCACAGTCCCAGTGCTGCCTCTGATTAAAAACCCTCCCATGACTAGGCTGCTGCTGCTCTTATCCATGGGCCTGAGAAGCATGTAATGAGCTCCACCAATCAGAGCTCAGCACAAGCGTCTCAGCCTCTGCGTCTCAGCCTCTGCCCTCCGGTGTCATGGGACTTAGTCAACTCCCAGTAATGCACTGCACACTTGGCTCCCAATGCTCAGCACCATTAATCATTGTCACATTGGCAGATATGTGAAGCTGCAGCACTACCCCACTCCCATGCACAAAACCATTAGCTAAAAAAAAAAAATACATGCCAACCACAGGGGGCCCATAGCTAGAGGGGGGCCCAGGGGCACTGACCCCTTGTGCCCCCATTATAATCCGGCCCTGCACAGTACATAAAGCAATGGTTCCAGCAGTAAGTTACATTGGCACAGCCACCTGGAAGTCACCTTAAGAAGTTTACCCACCACAGTACATCGGGACGGGTAATAGCTAAGAAGCGTAGAATAATTCGAGGAAAAATGAGTGGTCAACCTACAATGTGGTTTCACACCGTCCGTGGTTTACAAATATTTTTTGAAATCCCACTTATTTATTTAGGATATTTTAACTTTAAAACCTTTTAAGTATCTTCCTTACCTGTCCCGAGACCTTTATGTTCTATCCCTACAGATCCACGCGTCCATTTATGTTGATGTAAAACTGAGATTTTATTAAACAGATCTAAGGAATCTTAATTATAATAAACCTATTACTGTTTGGTGGATCAATTATCTGGCAGTAATATGTGAGATACTAAAACATGTACCTGCAAGGAGAGAACTGTATTAAATTTATACGCATGTAGTAATTAAATATATTGGTCTGACATTTGGTACTGGTCGTAGCTAAGTTTAATTACCTCTCTTCTATCACATAAGGGAATACGGTTAGAGGATTTAACTAGCATATTTAATCTGATTAAAGCCGGCCTCAAACATCAGGGCGTCTTCCATAGGATAAAAATGCCTTTATCTAAGAGAAGAATGGATTTATAATAAATAAATAGCATACTGAAGGCTAATGGAAAATGTTCGGAGTAAAAAACTTGCTATTCAAAGAAATTTATTTTTATTTTGTTTGTACTTGTGTAATGTATGTAAGAAAGGGTGACTGTCTGTCATTTTCTTAGGCGCCGATTCAGACCCTCTAGCAGCAGGACGAATTTGTCCCCATACCCGATGGTCGGAGTTTGCTCATATTTGCGCATTTGCAAACCCGAGAGCGTACGGCTTCGGCCCATTTCACAATCAACAAACTATTCACTCCATAGTGGGCTGGTAGGGGATGGGCAGGGGGCTGCAGCGACGGACTGGGAAACTGAATCGGCCCTAGGCAACTGTGAACGCGCGCAACCTTTATCGCACACATGCATTGTGCATGCACTCGCTGTGTGATGCCCACCTCTTTCCTTGACCTCAGCGGTGCACAGAGAGAGCCGTCGGAACTGCCAGCGGCTCTCTCTGTGCGCCAGATCGGTAGGCGGAGCCTCCACCTTTCAGGTGGAAATCAACCCACCTGGCCATGGCCTCTCTGGCATTTCACAGAAGTGTCAGATGGCCAGTTCGGCCCTGACGGGCTGGATGAAAGTGGTTACGGTTGCATAAGCAATGATAATTACAGAAAAGGTTACATTTATTAACTTGCAAAAATAAAGTGCCACTCTCCCATAGACTCAGCCTACTCAGCTATGGTTTGGGTCCTCGTTAGATGGTACACGAACAAGTGATAGGGCCCCACACCTACAACTAACACTGAACAAGGCTGGGTCATGCTTGCCAGAGGAGTGGGCATTTCAGAAACGGGCAGAGTAGGAGAACGATTATGTGTCAGCCTGCCCCCCTCTAGAAATTGCTGCAATTTCTGTCATGAAGACAGGGGGCGGAGCCAGGGCAGTGCACAGCCTGTCCGGGTCCAGGTACTATTCAGGAGGCGTGGTCTAATTCTGGGAGTCGTGGCCATGCACCCTTAGAATAAAAGAGCACTTTAAGCCCCTCCCTGGCCACAATGCAGCACACAGCAGCATATGCTATAAGAAATAAGAAACTTTAAACACACATGTTTATAATTATTTTATTTAAGATTCATTTATTTACAGTCAGGGAGCAAATATATTAAAATTCTAGACTTAAACACAAGTCAGATTCAGCTGTTTACCTTGGGAAATATGCATGTTTGTAAATTTACCCCAAAATTATACAGCTACACAAATAGCATAATTGGCAATACATAGACTAAGGCATTTTCTCTATCTTGGAAAGGTTACAGAATTCTTGAATTTTAATGTAATGGTATATAGGAGTGCAGCCTGCAAACGCACTCGTCCCATTCATCCCAACAACTGCCTGCCCAGCTGGTGATCATACCACGGAGCCTGCCTGGGGGCTCCTCCAGATGGTACAGAGTGTCTCAGAGAGAACGGAGGGAAAACTAGTGATTTGGTAGCAGATAGAAAGGTTACCTCTGACAGTGCTATGCAAATATAAAATGACTAAATTGTCTCTTCATGTAAAATAATTTACTTTTGTTAAAGGAAAATATTATAGGTACCTTTAATGTGTTGTGTAGAACAGCGGTTCCCAACATGGTGTACACTGCAAACCTGTTGGGTCCGGGGTACTTGAAAAAAATATGTTTCCTAGTGCTTTTGCCCGACCAGCAATCCACTAGGAGCTACCTGCGCTGCCCTCAGACATCAGCGTTCATCTGCCCCGTGCTGACACAGGTGGAGGAAGCAGCGGCATCAATCCTACAGGCGTTAGCCGGAGACAGACAGAAAATCTAAACTTATATTAATTGTTTTATGGGGATGCTCTCCAGTGGTCGATTAAGAGAGGAGAGAGGCTGCAGAACCCTAGACTCTGGCACTGTGTACATGCACAGGTCTACGGGAGCATGGTGTCCGTGCTTCATTCATAGAATATTTCTATTATGCATACAGTAGCCATTTTTCCAGTGATTTCTGACTGCTGTTTTTGGTATGCGTTATGAGGTCTACAGTGTCTAGGTCTACAGTCAAAAGGTCGACCACTATTGGTTGAGAGCCAAAAGGTTGACACATTGAAAAGATGGACATGCATTAGGTCGACATGGTCAAAAGGTCAACATGAAAAATGTTGACGCGTGTTTCTTTATGGTTTTTACTGTCTATGTCAATATAGGTCGATGTGGACAGCCAGGATTGAAAAATGCGCAATGCGGATGAATAGTGGTGCTGGGGGTCCGGTGCCTCCAGGTGGATGATGGCGGCAGCAGCATCAGCGTGGCATGAGGTATGGCCGGGAGCTGGGAAGCAACGCTGCAGCTGGGAGCGGGGATGTGACAATGCGGCCTGCGCAGCCCGATACACACTGCACAGGCCACATGCCGGGGTCGGGTGCAGCCGGGTGCTTAGACACTGCCCAGCATTAGAGCGCGCATGCGCAGTCTAATCCCGAAATCCCGATTGAAATCCCAGACATTTTGGTGCCGAAGCCCGGGATCCCGCTGATCCCGATCCCGGGATTGGCCACCTTACTGGAGATGCTAATGAGGATTTCATGAGGTGATTGGCTGCTACTATTAATTCCATCACTACAGTAACTTGCTGAACAACGGAACTGCTGGAAACTGTTTCTATTCTCTTTTATATATTTCAGAGTTTTTTTTTTTTAGAAAGAGGAAAGGAATTGTTTTCTCTACAGGAAATCAATATGAAGCGGTGATCTATACAGGCTGCTTGGCTGTGTCGTCCATTGTTTTGTTAGGGCGAGATGCAGAATGTAAATAGTAATATACATGTGTTTGACAACACTGGCTCATTAATCCTTTTCACTGTTATTTTTCTTATCCGTTCTGAAGCAAGTGCAATGGGGAAACCATTCAGGGTGATATATAGTATTGTATACAAAATTGCTCAGTGCATTAAAATTGAATTATATTCTCCTCTGGAGGACGTACTGGAAAACAAGTAGAGTAGAAGTTTTATTTTTATTTTACTGTTAAAGTAATGTACCAACCAGCGGCGGCTGCAGCGCCGAACATGTAGTGTGCGGGAACAACGTCAGCCCCCCCCCAAGCAGGTATCGACATGCATGCCATATGGGGACAGACATTTCTAAATTCTGGGCATTCAAAAATAATATAATAGGAAGGAATCAGTGTACATTCAAACCAAAACTCCTCTTTGCCCCATGAGGAACCACTGAAACATTGTTCCTTTCTGACCACGACTGGGCCACCAACACAAAGCCTTGGTGATGTCCTTAAATACTGCCCGGCAGTTTGTTACAAAGCTAGAACTGTTCTATTGCTCAGGAAACCTACTGTCATTTGTTACTTTCCAACAGTCAGGTCCTATGAAGCCTCCATGAAGTTAACCTGCCCCAGTGAAGGTCGTTAGGGCCTATTCATATATATATATATATATATATATATATATATATATATATATATATATATACAACCAAGGTTCCTTTGCGCAAATTATCCTCAATTAAAATGCGGTCTGTGGAATGTAGGCCTTTTCAGTGTAGTGCAGCCTCTTCTCCCAGGGAAAGCTGTCTCCAGCCACCAAACGAATTTGCATGGAAAACAAAATGGAGGAGGCGCACACGTGACGAAGTCCACACGTGATGAAACGCGTTGACGGTGTACCCACAGTGACGCTGGAAGTCTGGCTGTTTGGTTTGGTTGGCAAGCCGCGAAAACATCTTGAAGCCGCCGCACAGCGGATAAGGACCTAACAGACTGCTGATGTCCATATGCTGGTAATAACATCATATGCATTTTCTAAAACCTAAGTGTATGTGAGCTTTTACCTTTTTTAGTGTGCGCCTCCTCCATCTTGTTTTGCATATATATACAGTATATATAAATATATATATATATATATATATATATATATATATACACACATATGTACTGTATATATAAACCCTGTTTAGCTTAATTTGAGCATTGCTGCCATTGCTGTGCAATTACTATCCGATCTGCGATGCCAAGTGGCAGCACACATTTAGGCATTAGCTGAATACAGAGGGCATTATGCCCGCCTTGTTCCCTCTTACCGCCTATACTCAGAACAAGTCCCAGCTTAGATGCAGCCTTTAGATCTCCCAGATAAATATTAAATACACACCTACAGACATATAACTGGTAACTGTCAGACAGAACAGCAGGGTGACCTACAGTAACATCTAATCATGGTGATGAGGCGGCTGCTTAGGTTTTAAGAATCCTGTCTAATTTTTAAATGGAAGTATTTTGTTTCTAGTCGTCACATATGCAGCCCTTAATCTATGTATATATTCGTACAACCACCTCGATGTCCGACTACCTACAGTATGTATCTTTATTGTATAGAAAAAAGGGATGGTATTCTATCTTCCTGTGATGATACCCAAGTTTAGGAAGATGGAAGCCAGGAATACACCATACTGATGACATTTTCAATCACAGTTATACAAACTAGATAGAGATAAATGCTTTTGATATACAGATGGAGCTGCCGGCAGTCAGCATGCCCAACCGTCAGTTTCGTGCGCTGGTGCAGGCTGGCGGACTGGATGATTGGGAAGCGCGAGCGTCTCACTCACTTGCGCGTCCTCTTCAGAAAAACAGCGATGAGCACCAGGGAGCGGAGATCTGCGGCTTCCCTGCCCATCTCTGCTTCAGGGAGACGGGCAGGGAACGGGAGCAGGCTGGTGGCAGAGCGTCAGAAGTGGGGAGATGGATGGAGTGCTCCGACAGAACGGGGCGCGCAAGGGGCAACCCCTTCTGTTGGAGGACGGCAGGGGCGGCGATTGGTGATAGAATGGCTATGATCTCACAACACCTTGACTGAATGGTGATGATCTCATGACACCTTACTGGGCCCTAACTTCAATGGCACCAGGAAGCGCTTCCATCCCAACACAATCTATTGTGCCGGCACTGCCCCCATCCCCAGGACCCAGTGCTCCAAGCTGCAGCCTAATCAAGAAACTAACAGTGGTAAGCGGTTCTGAGCACTTATTAGGGCTGCCTTCTCAATAGGCAGTACGGACGGTGTAATGGTTAGCATTACTGCCTCACAGCACTGATGTCATGGGCTCTATTCCCACCATGTGTTATATATACACAGGGCAGTACGAATGGTGTAATTATTAGCATTACTGCCTCACAGCGCTGATGTCATGGGTTCTATTCCCACCATGTGTTATATATACGGGGCAGTATGGATGGTGTAATGGTTACATTACTACCTCACAGCACTGAGGTCATGGGTTCTATCCCCACCATGTGTTATATATACGGGGCAGTACGGACGGTGTAATGGTTAGCATTACTGCCTCACAGCGCTGAGGTCATGGGTTCTATCCCCACCATGTGTTATATATACGGGGCAGTACGTATGGTGTAATGGTTACATTACTGCCTCACAGCGCTGAGGTCATGGGTTCTATCCCCACCATGTGTTATATATATACGGGGCAGTATGGACGGTGTAATGGTTACATTACTGCCTCACAGCGCTGATGTAATGGGTTCTATCCCCACCATGTGTTATATATACGGGGCACTACGGACGGTGTAATGGTTAGCATTACTGCCTCACAGCACTGAGGTCATGGGTTGTATCCCCACCATGTGTTATATATACGGGGCAGTATGGATGGTGTAATGGTTATATTACTGCCTCACAGCACTGAGGTCATGGGTTCTATCCCCACCATGTGTTATATATACGGGCAGTACGGACGATGTAATGGTTAGCATTACTGCCTCACAGCACTGAGGTCATGGGTTCTATCCCCACCATGTGTTATATATATGGGCAGTACGGATGGTGTAATGGTTAGCATTACTGCCTCACAGCACTGAGGTCATGGGTTCTATCCCCACCATGTGTTATATATATAAGGCAGTATGGACGGTGTAATGGTTAGCATTACTGCCTCACAGCGCTGAGGTCATGGGTTCTATCCCTACCATGGCTCTAACTGTGCGGAGTTTGTATATTCTCCCCGTGCTCGTGTGGGTTTACTCCGGGTACTCCGGTTTCCTCCCACAATCCAAAAATATAGAAAGGTTAATTGGCTTCCAACAAAAATGAACCCTAGAATGTCTGTGTGTGCGTGTACATGTGGTAGGGAATATCGATTGTAAGCTCCACTGGGGCAGGGACTGATGTGACTGTACAGCGATGCGTAATATGTATGCGCTATATAAGAAACGGTTAATAAATAAAGTAGGAGCATCTGCTGACGGTATTAGTTAGATCTCAAGGTATGGAAAACAACAAAGCGGCACTCAAAATAAATGACAAGTGGATTGATAATTGAAAGAAATACCATTTTAATTGCACACATGTATATCACAAAAAAATTTTTAAAATGAAAAAGATGAATAAAACGTGGGACCTTGAATAAGGAAGCCTTATAAATGTATATCCTGCACCGGACCAAGGGGCAAATTTCCCAGAGTCCAATGGGATGGTTCATTGCGTGCTATTGGAAGGTTTAGGATCTGACTGGCAGCTTAATGTCTCAAGCAGATCCTCACCAGAATACGGCTGACGTCCGGAAGATGGTAATGTGGTAATAGGGGAAGCAGGTCCAGAAGATTAAGTGTCCAAATGGCTGAATAAGGATCCCAAGGTCCCACCAACGCGTTTCATTGCCAGCAAGCTAGCCTATGATCACCACGCCCCTGTTTTCACCGTCGTGGGGGGCATTGCCAGCTCTGAGCTGCTGACCATACCCCCAGCCCCTTTGTCTATATGAATAAATGCTGTGCGCAAGTGGGTAGCAGGGGGGGTCTCCCAACTGACACCCCCCCCACTGCGGGGCAGTGCCAGCGCCGGGTGTGACGCAGGACCGCCAGAAATAAACAGGACGGTCCTGTAAAAATCGGGACAGTTGGGAGGAATACTAGAACATTACAGCAGCCACATTTGCAGTAATTGAATGCTTTGGGAAGAGAATACTATAATCTGTACAAAGACATCTTCAAGAATATTCATCAAGGGTGTTGCATATTCCGGGAAGCTGGCGATAACGCCTTCCTGACACACTGTAAGAGGAATAATGCTAAGGATGCTCGTTATTGCCTCAGCAGATGACCGGGGTCGGTGCTGTGTAAGTGGGACAAGCATTCATAAACACCGCCTGGCTCAGCTTGTTGAGACTTTCAACATGTAATTTGCTGATATGTGAGGTAAAAGGGCAGCTGCCTGTCTCCTCTTACTTAAAACTCTAAGGTTGCTGATTATTCATAGTATCATTGGCAGCTTATTCCAGCCAGGAAAATTTGCGCACAGCCTATGGCGCGGCGTTATAATTTTAACATGTAACAGACAGGCATAATGAAATATAAAGGGACACAGTGAAGTCTAGAATTTCTCCATAAAAGCGGCGGAAAGGCCGATGGAAATGTGAATACAAATATTTAAATCTCTTAAACGAATACAGAGAACCCTTAGATCAATCACGGATGAGGAACGTAGTCTGCACCGGATTTGTTTTGGCTCAGCTGCTTTCCGTAAAGTGAGATGTCTTGGATCATTGAGCAAACGTTTACTACAGGAGAACTCGGGAAACGCTCGCTCGTATGTAGACAGAGTTTTCCTTGTGAATTTTTAATTTTTTTTAGAAAAATCATGGAAAATACAAGTGATTTAATATGTATGTATATATGTACCTGTGAGAGTATAGGTATGTACATGGGTGGTCATTCTGATCTATACTCACCGTGGTGAATTTGCAGCGGTAAGCGATGTTTTATAGTGGCCGGCCCATTCGCACGGATCAGTCCCCATGAAAACAGTGGGTGTTCCCATGTTAATTCCGCCGTGACGCAGGTGCTGCCCGCCCTCTTCACGTACATCGGTGCCGCTTGCCTCAGCAGATGACCGGGGTCGGTGCTGCGTAAGTCACCAGAGAGTGACTTAGATTTCCGAACGCCTTAGAAATCATTTGATAGAAACCAATGAATGATTTCGTCAGCGCAAACAAGATGCGAATGGTTGTATGCAATACATCCATTCACATGAGTGAATATGAAATTGGCGTGCGTGTGGCGGGCAGGCGGCGTTTAATTGACTTGCAAAGCTGCGAATCAATCAGAATGACCTCCAGTATGTATGTCTGTATGTGTGAGCATGTATGAATATAGGTGTGAGTGCGTGTTATTTGCTTTTTTAATCTCAACAGAAATGCATGCACACACAAACACACACACACACACACAAACAAACAAACACACACACATATATATGTATAAAAAATGTATGCAAACAACCCGGGCCGAGAGGTATGCTGGGCCCAGGTAAAAAAAAAAAGGGGAGGTGGCCTAATTGCAGGCCACGCCCCCAAATATTTAGAGGGGGTGAAAAACTCTAAAGTCGAGAGGTGTATGTGTGTTATTGTCCCCTCCCTCTCTGCAGCAGCAGCACACACCTACAGCATGTGACGCTCATGCTGAGCCTGCTGTCAGTACAGTACATGCTGTAGGTGTGTGCTGCTGCTGCTGCCTGGGGGAGGGGGGGGGGGGGCGACTTGGGCCCACACCAGGCCCCTCTAGCAGGCCCGAGTAATTAGTACCCCCCCCCTCATGGTGGCCTTGCAAACAACGCACACACTCAACGGAATTTACTGTAAGTGTAGAGACAGGTTCCAGAAAAGTATTAATAGAATACAATATTTCAGTTATAAACTATTACAGGCGGAGTATTCCTTATCCAAAATGCTCGGGACCAGAAGCATTTTAGATAACTAATTATTTCAGAATATTTTTATAGTTCAATGAGGTGTTTTGTGGACATGTGTGAACACAAAATGCATTTATGTTGAATAAACACATCAAACACATCAAACAAAGCTTGTGTACTGTTTCAAGCACTGAATTTGAGTGCTAAGCGATCATTTTATTGCACATATTATTATATACATATATACAAACAGAGTTATCTTCACAAAGCATGCAGGCGGCACTCCACGGACTGATACAAACATCAACTGTGGGCTGTTTTATTCAAATATATTTATGGCACGAGCCCCTGAAGACGGGGGAGAGATCCCCGAAACGCCGTTGGGCGAAATAAAGGATTTTTATTCACCAATCAGTCTTCCGAGTGCCGCTGTGTGTACATCCTCGTATTGACCTGCTCTCAGGTATTCTGAGGGCACCGGGAGCAAGTAAAACCAGCAGTTAAAGGAGTGCCGGACCAGTTGAAAGATTATATATATATATATATATATATATATATATATATACAGTTTATGAATTTGAATGGATGCGGCACTCCAATAATCAATAGCATATAAATAGACAAACCGGTGCCCGCCGACTGGTGAATCCCAAGGATTTAAATATAGTAGTGGTGCGCGGCGGCACTTGAATAAATGACACAGACTGCCGGGGTGTTCCCAACGTTTCAAGACCTTTCGGTCCCGAGGGACCGAAAGGTCTTGAAACGTTGGGAACACCCCGGCAGTCTGTGTCATTTATTCAAGTGCCGCCGCGCACCACTACTATATATATATATATATATATATATACACGCATACATACACACATTGCAATGAGGTGATTACCTAAAACAAATAGATACATTTATTTATAAGTTCTAGAGTGCCGCTGCCTTTTTTACATCATACTGTATAGAGCACAAAGGCAGAAGCCACCAGGAACTGGATTACTGGTCCGCTTCAGCCCGTTCCTTCGATATTGGGAGCATGGAACCAGGCCCGCCATCAGGAATTTTGGGGCCCAGGATTCATTTCCAGTCTGGGGCCCCCCTTCTCACTTGACTTACCGTAACCGGCTCCTGCTCCCCCATCTCTTCTGCTGAGCCGCAGCCCGGAGGTCCCAGAGTGCAGGCTTCTTCAACTCAGGATGGTGTCAGCCAATTCAATTGCAGCACTGGCTGGTGAGCCAATAAGAGCTCGTGTACTGGCAGCCACTCTGATTGGCTGCCAGTAAACAAGCTCTGATTGGCTCAAAAGCCAGTGCAGCATTTTAATTGGCCGCCGGTGTCCTGGGTTGAATAAGCCTGCGCTCTGGGACCTGCTTTGTTCAGCGCAGCAGAGGCAGTCAGGGGGGATTGCGGTGGGCAAAATGAGCTGCCTGGACCCTTCCAGAGGCCGGGGCCAGTGACAGCTGTACCCACAGCACCCCCTTATTGGCGGCCCTGCATGGGACAATTGTATAGGTGTGCATCCCCCTTCGGTGACCTCAGTGCAATCATGAGGTATGTAGGCAAAAGAAGAATATAAAACAAAAATCTGGGTGGACTCATTTTACCAATCTCTTCTGATTATATCAAAACCTTTAACATACATTGTGGCCAAAATACACACGCCTGGTAAGTTTCCTCTAGCTGTGCCAAACTGTATCCTACACCTATACAGGTCACTATCTATCTCTCATATTGATCTGTCAGTCTAGCTGCTGTAATACTACTCAATGAAGGTTTATGACGATTTGTAGAAGACAAAGAAGAGAGGGATACACACACACACACACACACACACACACACATATGAATATATATATATATATATATTGTTCTGCTGCTGCAAAAAATATACATTTTGTTTCAGAAACTGTTTTGTAAAGTAGAATAATGACAGCAAAATTGTTTCCCCGTTTGGCGGCTCTTTCCTGTTTCGGCATAACAGCCAGAAGGGCCATTTGCGCTCACAAACAGCTTCTAAAGTAACCTTCTAATCAATTTCCCCGTCGCTTGCTTTTTTGGAATGCAGCGCAGCCAGCACTCTCCTCTGACAAGTGTAAATGTCACACTCTCCGCAACCTATAATGTTCATTCTCAGAGGAGGATGAAATGATTTCTGCCATGGTCCGGTCTAGTTACAAAACGTGGAAGTGTAAAAACATTCCGGATAAAACAAACAAGCCGGGATCTTGGCGGGGATTAAGAACGAGATCCTTCCTGAATACATATTTACATTCGGTAATAGGAAAGGGACCGTGCTGTGTGCTGTTTCCTGCCCAGGCCATCTTAGGTATTTCACCATATTAACGAATGGTCAAAAGGTGAAAATGGCAGCGGTGGAACGGCATTCGTGTATAATAGGATTTGGCTTTTCCTGTAGCTTTCTCTTGAACACTCCAGGTCGCCTTATTTGCATTCTGTCTGGCAACTGGCCATTCAAATTGACTGGGATTATTGTCTCTAGTTAGAAAGGCGATCTCGGCCAAGAACTGTATCCTCTGTATTTATACTGCAGATTGTTTTATTGTTTTATATCATTTCTGCAAATTGAAGCAGAGAATATAATATCCGGGTAGATAATTCTCGCTTATAAAACACCGTAGCAACTGAATGTTAATGTGCGACATAAAAAAATTAAAAGACAATAATCTGTACAAATATTGGTAGCTGATGTACAAGCGTACCTTTACTCTACATTCAGGCCCTTATTCTGGTTCACTCGCAATGGCCAATTCTTTCTGAAATGAACAAAACCATGTGCACTGCAGGTGGGGCAGATGTAACTTGTGCAGAGAGAATTAGATTTGGGTGAGGTTTTACTGCAAAGTGAGATCTACAGTATATTGCAGTGTAAAAATAGCAGTCAGTATCTTCCCTGCACAGAAACAAAACAACTCACCCAAATCTAACTTTCTGCACATGTTACATCTGCCCCACCTGCAGTACACATGGTTTTGCCCATTTGAGAAGGAGTGAACCGGAATAACCCCCTCAGTGGAAGTGGCAATTTTGTGTCCTCAAACAATAAACATAAGGCAAACTGCCAATTAATTAGACATTGATGACATCACAGAGACATGAGATACTTTGCACCTCATGCCTTTCCCAATTCTCACTGGTATGGCATGGATGCGGAACATGCATCTAGTGCGGCTCCATCGAAATGTGCACTCTCGGCGGGACATAACGACCAAGCGCAGTAATTAAGTATGCAGTAATTAAGGTTGACGGAGACACAGAACAGAGTAGCAGAGCCTAACATATCGCTGGTGTTCACTAGGAGGGCCAAGATCTCTGGCTGGGTTCCTAAACATGGGCTGGTGGGTACCAAGACAGACGCATCTTTCGTCTGGGGAGAGATGAAGACTCTTTTTTTTTTCAGGGGCATTCTTAATTGTAAATTTAGGTTCTGAAGTGTTGAGACTATCAATTCAAATGGGGGAGCCACACCGACTGTCACCCCAAACTGTGCCAACCCTCAGACAGGACTCAATGGCAGTGGGTGTCACTAACCTATTTGGAGAATGCTGCAGCCCCACCTCTGGAGCCAACACTGTACCAAATCTAAGCAATGGATGGGGAAAACATTGTTTGAATTGCAGTTATAAATCAACAATAATATTAAACAGTCATACAGTATGAGATGATGGATCAGAGAAATATCTCCAAATTGTACTCCTGCAAGCATTGGTAAGATAGCATTTATTTGGGCGTGTGTTCATATGTTTTACATATGTATATGTTATTTACCCATAAATAAGGTATAGTTCTACAACAGAGTAGTAGTGTGAAACAAGATATTTTAAATACAATACAACATATAATACTCCAAAATTGTCATAGATCTCTAGAGGGTATTATCCACTCTTAACCCCCCATCGTCAGTGTATTAGCTCTATGCATCCGGTGAATAGTAATCAGGATTATGTGTGTATTGCAAGTACGATATAAAGAATTATATATTAGAATCTATACAGATGCCTTAATACTTCTGCTTCTCGCATGTGTGCTGCTGAAAGCAGTGAACATCCAAGTGAGAGTGCAGGGGAAGACAGACAGATTCTCATGGAAAATAAAGAGAGTGATGCCGCTTTTGCAAGGATGTGCCACACCTGTTACCCCTGTTATTATAGCCCAGTGCATAAGCTAGCCCTACAATGGGACTCCAATATTAGAGAGCATACAGATAGGTGGGTGTCATGTTAGGGGCATTTAGAGATTTGGAACATAGTATAGCTGGTAACTCTCTTGTCAATGATTCTGCCAGTTTCATATTCAATGCTAGAGTATATACACCACATTTTTGTTATATTTAGACAAAGTGGTCTTGCATCAGTAAATAAATGTAGTTCTGCCACTTTGTCCGGTGGTAATAAATGCATAGGGGAATTGGAAGAATGCATGCAAAATGCGATGCTTAATGCATCCTGTCTAGAATGTGTTAACGCCCCCCATACAATGTGTGGTCTACGCTGCAGCCTACGGGCAGCAGCCAACACTGCTTATTACTGAGATTATTACGCATGATGTGTGGGCCAGCAGCGTAACTAGAAATGCAGCTCCCCCTGCCCCCCCAAAATATTGGCGTCCCCCCCACAGAGACAGTGCAGCCAGGTACACACTCACAGCGCAGGTACAGAATAAACAGTAGCTTTGCTGCTTTAATCCCTCAGGCCCGGGAGGAGAGTATCCTGCTCTCTACAGGAAGCAGTGAGGATGGGGGAGCGGCCACCACGGTGGAAGGGCAGCGGCTGTGGTGGAAGGGCGGCGGCTGTGGTGGAAGGGCGGCAGCGATGGTGGAAGGGCGGCGGGCAGGGTGGAAGGGGGAGGTCTCTTGCTGTCTGTGTGAGGACGCTCAGTGACCCACCCCATGGGCGGTTCATGGGGCGCGCCACTGAGCGTCCTCACACAGGCAGCCAGAGAGAGAAGTCTGTGTGCGCCTGCTCACCCCCGCCACCGCTAGGGCTGCATAGCCGTAGTTACGCCACTGGTGTGGGCCTTTTGGAGGAAATAAGGTCACCCAAGAGGCTGGACCACACTCCTTCAATAATATTTGGAGAATAAAGAATAATAACATGCCATATAGTATTATTATCATATCCTTTAATTGCTGACATAAATGCATTTATGGTCTTTTTAAGTGACAAGTGAAGTCAATATTTTTATAAATCAAAGTTTGTTTTACAAAAACAAGGAGCGGAACTCAGATTTCTATCTGCATAATAAATGTAGTTCTCAGTTCTACAAACTGCTTTAACAGATGGTCCTTACTATTAAAAAGAGCCATTTTAATTAGTGGTTTTGAAGACAGTAATTCATATTGGTGGGCTGGCCGTTAAATTTCATTGACCAGAGTCAGCACTGTTGAATTCCAGGGAACGCCATCTGCTAGGTGGTTGATGGCGGCAACTGAAATGCTGTTTGCGTCTCTCACTTCATTGACTTGGAAACCAGTTTAGAACGGACATATAGCATTGGCTTAAGAATACTATTCATTCCTGCCTGCCTGGAGTCATTAAAATAGGCTGCAGTAGCCTCAGCTTCCAGCAGAAGATTACAAAGGCTTACATTGCTATCTATGACAGCAACTGTTTCCGAAATCAGCTTTCCCCACCATTTACCTCCGTTTGGCAGCAGATTTGTAGCATTTGAGGATATACCTGTTTATTTGTTAAACCTCTTACCCGATTTATTAGCTTTCACAAAATCTGGTCATTAAAAAGCAAATATCAGCTTTGCTACTTATCCGACGGCTACAGATTATCTGTATACAACGGCTGGGAGTGAACCATTATTATGGACTAGACGGAAGGAACAAAACAACGCTGATTACTTTAATAAATGTTTACAGGAAAATAAAGCGCATCTGCGTGGATTTGGTGCAAGGCTTTAAATACAATCTGCAATATAATAATGTCTTAGATTATATTGGTCTTTAAACAGTAATTGTTGTATTTTTTTTTTAAAGCAAAAATAAACAGTTTTTATACAATTTTAATAGAGACGCCCTACAATATTTTTTAACAGATTCCCCAATTACAGAAAGAGGATTTGCAAATGTTGTTATTTATTTTCTTTGCTGTACTATATTATTAATAAAATGACACATAGGGCCTTATTCAGATCTGAGCTGAGTACAAATTTGTTTGGAAAATGGGCAAAACCATGTGCTCTGCAGGTGGGGCAGATGTAACATGTGCAAAGAGAGTTAAATTTGGGTGGGGTGTGCTGAAACTGAAATCTAAATTGCAGTGTAAAAATAATGCAGCTAGTATTTACCCTGCACAGAAATAAAATAACTCACCCAAATCTAACTCTCTCTGCACATGTTACATCTGCCCTACCTGCAGTGCACATGGTTTTGCCCATTTTCCGAAAAAATTTGTACTGAGCTCAGATCTGAATAAGGCCCATAGGGGTATATTTACTACATCGATTAATTTAAAATCGATTTTGGGTTTCCACATTTACTAACAGATGTTTTCATTTTAATTTGCACAATGTAAAGGTGTGTGCTCAGTATGCGATATCGTCTACAATTTCCCCTTGAACTCCCGGCTGAATGATTTAGCGCATACATCTCTTATATATTTGGCTACATCTGTCACTCAAAGTGTGTCTGGAGCTGTAACGCTGGGTGGAGCCTCTGACTCACATGACTGACTCACATGACAGAGAACCAGCCCAGTGAGCCCACAGACAGTGCCAGACACCCTCTGCCTCTCCATGTTACACAGCAAAGACACAGCTACACACCAGACACACCAGGTGAGCACCCCACACCTCCATACCTCCCAACATGACCCTCTCCAGGAGGGACAGAATGCTATGTTTGTGGACTTCCATCTTAATTTATGATTGTCATCACCTGTCATTTTAAACAGGGTAATTGATAAGAAAGGTGTTTAAGCACAGGTGATGGTAATCCATAAATTAAGAAGAAAGTCCAGAAACAGAGCAATGTGTCCCTCCTGGAGAGGGTCATGTTGGAAGGTATGCACCTCCCCCCCCCCATTCACGGCATCCCCACGATTAAATGGCACATGCAAAACACTGACATGGCTATGGTCGACAATGAAAAAGGTTGACAAGATTTATTTTTCACTTTTTCAATGTTTTCATATTCATTCTCATGTGTCGACATGGACACCAATGAAGTGCCACACTTATGTCAACATTTACATGTGTTGACCTTTCTGTGTTGATTTTTTCTTGTGGCAATTCGCGGCACCCCCCTGCGACCCCCCTCCCGCGATTTGCAGCACACCCCCCGCAATTCGCGGCACCCCCGGTGACTCCCGCGATTCGCGGCCCCACCCCGTGACACCCCCCCTCCTGCGATTCGCGGCACCCCGCGACCCCCCCTCCCATGATTCGCGCCAACCCCCCGGGCCCCCCCTCCCGCGGTTCATGGTGCCCCCCACGACCCCCCCTATCGCGATTCCCCACCCCTGACCCCCCCTCCTGTCATTGCGGCAACCCCCCGCCCCCGCTACCCACCCTCCCGCAATTCACTGCAACCCCCAGCGCCCCCCCTCCCACGATTCGCCGCACCCACACCCCCCCGCGACCCCCCTCCCGCAATTCTCGGCATCCACCCACGACCCCTCCTCACGTGATTCGCGGACACCCCTCACCTCCCCCCCCCCCCACCCCTGCGCGTGATTCACGGCAACCCCAGGATTAAATGGCACATGCAAAACACTGGCACGGCTATGGTCGACAATGAAAAAGGTTGACATGAGTTTTTGAAGATTTATTTTTCTTTTTTTGAATGTTTTCATATTCATTCTCATGTGTCGACATGGACACAGATGAAGTGCCACACTTATGTCAACATTTACATGTGTTGAACTTTCTGTTCAATTTTTTTCCAGTGACAACTATGTGCACGTCAACCTACACATCATCAACCAATTCTTTGTATAATATATAACACCTTTTACTGTAGGTGTTTTAAGTCAGATCTTTTACTGCTACTATTACTGTTTATGTAAATGCATTCTGAATGACAGTAACATCCTACCATCCTTCTACAAGAATATATAACCAACTAGGTGATTCATCGCGCCCCTCCCACAATTCACGGACCCCCCGCGCACCCCCCCTCCCGCGATTCGCAACCCCCCCTCGCGCAATTCACGCCCCCTCCCACGCTTTGCGGACCCCCGCCCTCTCTTGAGATTCGCTGACACCTGCGCCCCCTCCCTCCCTTGATTCACGGCACCCCGCGCCCCTCCCGCAATTCACCGCACCCCTAAATCCTCTTTAGTCCCCCGTATACTCACACACCCCTATCACTACCCAGCTTCCTGCTCTCCTGAACCGTAACTTCCACCACTGGGGAGTCGCTGATGCTGTTTTGCCCACATGCCCCTATGATGCCTCATAGCCCAGCCTCCTGCTCTCATGCACCCTAACTCCCACCCAGTAGGAGGAGACACTGACTCAGGGCCACCATCCTGTACTCCTGTACTGCCACACTGGACCCTCACCCACTGGCAGAAGCTGCACAGTATCTCCCACCCTACTCTTTAGTCCCCCTTATGCCCACACACCCCTATCACTACCTAGCCTGTGTCGTGACCTCCACCAGTGGGGAGCGGCTGACTCAGAAACACCCTACTATACTATTGCACACACACACCTAAACAACATGCACACACAGCCCCCCCACACCCACAAATGTCACTGTACCATCCACACTATTAATGTACATCTTACTCTGTAACTGCTTTTTAATTAAACAAAACAATAAACACCCCCTTCCACATCATATGCTCTCTATTTAACACATTTCACCTATAACTCAAGTTGCAATACAGGCATCTTTCATACAATTCTAACCATCTTTCTCATATACAAATGTTCACAAATTAAGGGGGCGCAGCCCCTTACGACGGTGTGAAGAGCGCCCGTAGGGCGCGATGAATCACCTAGTACTGAATAATATAATTTACAATATCATTCTGTGACATCACCCGGTTTCCCGCTGAACACGCAGTAGTCTAGTCAAATTCATCTGCAAGTATAAATGACTGGGGGGGATTTGTTAACGACCCTCGGGTGCACACATTGTTTAGGATATTGAGCGTACACACTAGACAATATCGTTTGGAAGACCCAAAATGAGCGTTATCATTTGTATTATCGCATTTAGTACAGATGAGCCGGGCTCATCCTTGGCCGGCGCCCACCAGATCCCTTTCACTGGCAAGCGCTGGCGATAGAGACTGGGACGCGCATGCCTACCTACCCGGGGGGCCGGGAGGCGGACCCGATTTCCAGGAGGCTTCCGGCCATTCCGGCAGGTTAGGGAAGCCTGCCTTCAGTGGTTGTTTCGATGCATGTCAACCTAAATAGTGTTAACTTTAATAGCAGCTTAGAACATCTTCTAGTACACTCCTATCGCTACTTAGTCAGCCGCTATTACCTGGACAGAGATTCTAAATGGACATTCCACAGCCCCAGGCAACAGTGATTGACCAGAGGCCTCACCAAGCACCCTGGCTTAATGGACACAACGTATATATTACTTAAAAGGTCATTTCTGATTAGGGATGGTCATAGCACCATTAGTACATTCTATTCTATTGTTCGGGCATGTCTATAGACAGGAATTGGGTTTGACGTTCAAGTTAACAACAAAAAAATCGAAATCTCAGAATAAACCAGTAACCTTGGAAAGACAGCTTTGAAATCCAGACTTGAAAACACGTTTAGAAAATGCAGCAACTGGCCAGACATACAGGCTCAATAAAAAGGGAAGCTTTGCGTATTTTGGGCCTGATTCGTTGAATGCACCGTGGCCCGGATATTCATTTGTGCAAACATATGCATGGATCATAGTGGCATGCATCCCAGACTCTTCTCTACTGCTGCTAATTGGGCTCCTGGTGGTAATGGGGCAGCCGTAAAGCAAACACATGCAAGAGAACCATTCTGTGGGTGGGTTGGGATGTAGGTGTGTAACAAGAGTAACTTACTATTCTGATTAGTGTGCAGGACCAGCGTTACCCACTCAGCAGGAAGGCGCCGGGCTGCATAGACGCACTCTCTGCTCTGTGACTCTGCTGCTGGGATGTTCGGTGCTGCCGGCTGCCGACTGCGCCTCTCACAGTGAATGACAGGTAGTGGTGCCAGCAGCAAAGGAGAGGGAGGACTTACATCAGATGCGGGGAGAGCATCAGCAGCAGGGGAAGTCCCTGCATCTCCCTCGGTTCTGAACCCCTCCCCCTTGATCTCAGCATCAGGACAGCATGTGCCAAGCTGTGATTGGAGGAGCTTGGCACATGCTGATTAGAAGAGCCCCTGATTGGAGGAGTGGGGTCATGTGCACCTCTGACCCCTGCAGACCTGCAAAACTGTGCAGCATCTGCCTCCTCCTCTCTCTGTGCAGCATCTGCCTCCTCCTCTCTCTGTGCAGCATCTGCCCCCTCCTCTCTCTGTGCAGCATCTGCCTCCTCCTCTCTCTGTGCAGCATCTGCCTCCTCCTCTCTCTGTGCAGCATCTGCCTCCTCCTTTCTCTGTGAAGCATCTGCCTCCTCCTCTCTATGTGCAGCATCTGCCTCCTCCTCTCTCTGCCCATCATCTGCCCCCCTCTTTCTGCCCAGCATCTGTTCCCCCTCTTCTGCCCAGCATCTGTTCCTCCTCTCTCTGCCCAGCATCTGCCCCATCTCTTTGCCCAGCATCTGTCCCCCCTCTCTCTGCACAGTGTCTTATATAGCGCAGCATATTCCGTTACAGCGTCTTATATAGCGCAGCAGATTCCGTTATAGTGTCTTATATAGCGCAACAGATTCCGTTACAGTGTCTTATATAGCGCAGCAGATTCCGTTACAGTGTCTTATATAGCGCAGCAGATTCCGTTACAGTGTCTTATATAGGGCAACAGATTCCGTTACAGTGTCTTATATAGCGCAGCATATTCCGTTATAGTGTCTTATATAGCGCAACAGATTCCGTTATAGTGTCTTATATATCGCAGCAGATTCCGTTACAGTGTCTTATATAGTGCAGCAGATTCCGTTATTGTCTTATATAGCGCAGCAGATTCCGTTACAGTGTCTTATATAGCGCAGCAGGTTCCGTTACAGTGTCTTATATAGCGCAGCAGATCCCATTACAGTGTCTTATATAGCGCAGCAGATTCCGTTACAGTTTCTTATATAGCGCAGAAGATTCCGTTACAGTGTCTTATATAGCGCAGCAGATTCCGTTACAGTGTCTTATATAGCGCAACAGATTTCGTTACAGTGTCTTATATAGTGCAGCAGATTCCGTTACAGTGTCTTATATAGCGCAGCAGATTCCGTTACAGTGTCTTATATAGCGCAGCAGATTCCGTTACAGTGTCTTATATAGCGCAACAGATTCCGTTACAGTGTCTTATATAGCGCAGCAGATCCCGGTACAGTGTCTTATATAGCGCAGCAGATTCCGTTACAGTGTCTTATATAGCGCAGCAGATTCCGTTACAGTGTCTTATATAGCGCAGCAGGTTCCGTTACAGTGTCTTATATAGCGCAGCAGATCCCATTACAGTGTCTTATATAGCGCAGCAGATTCCGTTACAGTTTCTTATATAGCGCAGCAGATTCCGTTACAGTGTCTTATATAGCGCAGCAGATTCCGTTACAGTGTCTTATATAGCGCAGCAGATTCCGTTACAGTGTCTTATATAGCGCAGCAGATTCCGTTACAGTGTCTTATATAGCGCAGCATATTCCGTTGCGCTTTACAAAAAGGAGACAGTGATACAACAAACAGGGTATTTACAGACAGTCAAAAGGTAGGAGGGCATACCTCCCAACTGTCACCATTACAGCGGGACAGTCCCGATTTTCGGGTCCTGTCTCGCTGTCCCACCCGCGGCAGGCATTGTCCCGCTGCGGGGGGTGGCAGTTGGGAGACCCCCAATCTAATAGAATAGACGCTGTGCGCATGCGCACAGCGTCTATTCTCGTATGAAAATGAGGTTGTGGCTAATTAGCATAAGCCGCGCCCTCATTTGCATACGCCCCACCCCCTTTCCGGGCGCTCGCGCGAGTGTCCCTATTTCCCCAACAGAAGTTGGGAGGTATGGGAGGGCAGGGGCGTAACCAGAACCTCATGGTACCCATAGCAAGAACCCTGATGCCCCCCTCCCCCCTCAGTGATGGGGTGAGGAGGTGACAGCAATTGGGGGAGAGAGTGAGGGACAGTGACAGGAGATCAGCATTAGAGGGGTGCGCATACCTAGTGACACACATCAGTTCTCCTGCTGCCCGCACCGCACCTGGGTGGTGTCCGGGCCCCAGCCGACTTGCCCAGCCCCAGGCTGCAGGGAGCAAGGCAGTCAGCAGCAGTTTAGCGAAAAATTTAAAAAGGGACAATCAGACAGTCAAAAGGAGACTGTCATTTATTATTTGTGTTAGACTGGGTCTAATGTCACTTTGCCCAGCTGGGGGCCAGCTCCAGCAGGCCTGCCCAGGTCTGGCCATCTTTGCCCCGGCCTGGCCGGACATCGATCGCGGAGGAGCCACTGCCACCCCCACAGAACACTGTGCAGCACATCTACCACAGAATGAGAAAGTGCATGCAACCCTGGCATCTAGCATGAAAACCGTAGCAACAAGCATGTAGGTAAGCAGCACTTATGTGGCATAATATGTAATGGGCATTGTAGTGTGTGGTGTAATGGGCATTATGGCATGTGGTATAACATGTAATGGGCATTATGGTGTGTGGCATAACGTGTAATGGGCATTATGGCATGTGGCATAATATGTAATGGGGATTGTAATGTGTGGTGGAATGGCATTATGGCATGTGGTATAACATGTATTTGACATTACGGTGTGTGGCATAACGTGTAATGGGCATTGTGGCAGGTGGTATAACATGTAATGGACATTACGGTGTGTGGCATAACGTGTAATGGGCATTATGGCAGGTGGTATAACATGTAATGGACATTACGGTGTGTGGCATAACGTGTAATGGGCATTATGGCATGTGGTATAATATGTAATGGGTGTGTGACGTGTAATAGGCCTTCGGCACGCACTGTCTCTATTTTACAAAAAATTGTCAAGCCCTAGCATGATGTGGAATGGGAATTATGGTGTGTGGCCTTATGTGTAATGGGCATTACTGTGTGCTCCATTATGTGTGATGGGCATGTGTATATTTTTGCAGCGTGCCTCCGGCGCGCACCGACGCTGTATTTCCTATGTGGGGGGTAATGATTAATTTTGAAGTGCATATACATTAAATAAGTCACCTTCTATTTAGTTTGCAGTGATGCCCAATAGGCATTGATAGACACGCCCAGTAGGCGGTGATGGACAATGGTGCACCCCCTAAGGAAATGGGGTGCGCACGCCTATGTATGTTCAGCTGTCATGCATTTAGTAATTACCATGGGAGGTATTTAAACCTCTCACCAGACACACGGTTCATTTTGCTCCTGATGAAGCTGGTAGACTGATCCCAGGGAAACGCGTTGAACTATTAAAGATATTCCTGCACCACTTACCACTGAAGAAGAATAGCTATTTAAAAACGGGATACGGTCATTGGGTCACCAGCAAGTTGTTAGACAGTCATTAGGTCGACACCATTCGGTTGACATGTGTCTAGGTCAACATGCAGGAAGGTCGACATGGGTTAGGTCAACAGGGTCATTAGGTCAACAGGGTCATTAGGTCAACATGGGTTAGGTCGACAGTCAAAAGGTTGATATAGGGTTTTTCTATGTTTTTTGAGTCAACATGTGCCGACAGGCGGTATTTCATGCCCTACTATGCACTAGGGCGTGGTGGGAGAATAAAATAGTGTGCCGAGCGCAGCGAGGCACCGTGTCCAAAGCATTGCGGGCGCAGTGAGCCATGCAAGAGGACACGGTGTGTCTATGTCAACTGTGTTGACATTTGGGTAAAAAAAACAGTGAAAAACCCGATGTCGACCTTTTGACTGTCAACCTAACCCGTGTCGACCTAATGGCCCTATCGACCTAACCCATGTCGACCTAGACTCATATCGACCTTCCTGCATGTTGACCTAGACACATGTCGACCTAAATGCATGTCGACCTAATGGCGTCGATCTAATGACTGTCTATCAACTTGCTGGTGACCAACTGATCCTCACCCTTAAAGACTCCTTCTTGGACCCATTATTGTAAGGATCTACATTAATATCTTTCCGGAGGCTGTTCCGAGGCGACTGCTGATCTGCTCATTCGTCCAGGTCTACCCATCATCCCTGAAACCAAGGTGTGGAATTTGCCCCCCACATTAACATCTCCTATTGGGACATTGTTGGTCACCTGGTAATTTTACCTGTCGCTCACCTGGTGTAGAGAAAATCCAAGTACACCATCTTTCGATCATCAGTATCAGTGACGTAACAATAGCCCCATAGACCCCGCGGTCGCGGGGAGGGGCTGAGTGAGTGCGGGCGCCGGGGGACTGCGGGGCTCTTGATGCAATTCCCTAGCCCTGCCTTACCCTGCTGGCGCTGCCACCGCCGCCGCCGTGTGTTATTGGTGATGTACAGGGACAGTGGATGACTGACACACCCAGGCGGCAGTTATGTGGGCTTACGACCAGTGCTGACACATGTCATTACGTAATACGGTGTAATGCAAGGTGATATACGCCAGTCATGTATACAATGCTGCACTTCATCTCATATATGTCATCTATCATGGGTTTAAGTCGACAGGTCAATAGGTCGACACATGCATTAGGTCAACATGGGCTAGGTCGACAGTCAAAAAGGCGACATGGTGTTTTTCACTGTTTTTGGACCTGAATGTCGACACGGACACAGTTTGAAGTGAACCGCAACCCCTCGCATTGCTCGCTTCCCTGGCAATGCTTCGGACACGGTGCGTGCCCAGTGTGAGTGTGTGGGGGGCAGCACAGGTGGCAGCGGTAACTGTGGGGGCCCGGACTAGAAATCAGTCCCGGGCCCGTAATTTCTAATGGCAGCCCTGTGTGACAGGGACAGTGACATGATGCGAGGAGGGGAAAGGAGATAGAACAAACCACACACTGAAAGTTACATACCTCCCAACTTCTGTGCTTAAGAAATGAGGGTGCGGCTTATGTTAATTAGCCGCGACCTCATTTTCATACGAGAATAGACGCTGTGCGCATGCGCACAGCGTCTATTCTATTACATTGGGGGGTCTCCCAACTGCCACCCCCGCACGGGACAATGCCTGCCGCGGGTGGGACAGCGGGACAGGACCGAAAATCGGGGACTGTCCCACTGTAATCGTGACAGTTGGGAGGTATGAAGTTATATAGTGGCAGCTGCAAGGTCCCATCACATACTGTAGTTATATTGTTTTGCAGACAATGAAACCATCCCACTTCCGGCACCTCCACCATCATACTTCGACATCCAGCAGAAGGCCGCCCCGTTGTCAGAGATGTAAGAGAGGTCACTGATCCACCACCGTCGTACCAGACTCTCTTCAGCAGACGGTAGGACAAATGTCTCACCAGGAACATGACTATAAACTCTTGGTCTCCTTAGCGAGATAGTGGAGGGTCCCCCATTTATTAGGCTTTGGGGTGTATACATACAGGCCGGCCATTGATCAGGTTGCAGTGGCATTGTGTGACATCACAACAGTCTAGATACACCTGTGTTGTCCGGACCGCACCCCTACACCGTCACCCCACAACAGGCTGTCTCCAAAATCAACAGAATCTCACAGTTTCCTGCAACACGCAGACTATTACAATAGTCTGCGTGTTGCAGGAAACTGTGAGATTCTGTTGATTTTGGAGACAGCCTGTTGTGGGGTGACGGTGTAGGGGTGCGGTCCGGACAACACAGGTGTATCTAGACTGTTGTGATGTCACACACTGCCACTGCAACCTGATCAATGGCCGGCCTGCGTCTGGCTTTGTAGCTACGCTGCGCAGCCAGGGTGCAGCCAATAGTGTGCGAGCACTTCACTGTGTAGTTGAAGCACTTGCATAATAGAGGAGTGCCCACAAAATGTGGGCGCATCTCAGGGAGGGACCCAGCGTGCCCCTTGCCCTGTGCTGGGCACCACCCCCTCCCCCCGCAGCCTACCTCCTGTAGTTGTTCTTTTGCTCAATTACAATTCATGCTGTGTCTGGCCTGTAGGGAGCTCAGCCCATACTTGCCTACTTTTGGAAACTAATTTCAGGGAGATTGTTGTTGGTAATATCATTTTGCACAGCACCCCCATTGAGGGGGCGTGTCATGCTCCACCCTTAGAGCGTTTCTAGTTCCATATATGGAGAGACTGTGAAAACAGATTGTGAACGTGGCACCTAGAAGTGTGGGTGTGTCCTGCTACATCTGAGAGGAATCTTTCAAAATGACTTAGATGCAAATGTAGATCAGCCCCAAAGCAGTTAGTAAGAGCTACTATACTTGGTAACGTGCTGGGAAATGGTGCTGATGATTCACTGTAAATGTATCTATCTCTCATTCCTTTTTTCCCCAAATATGTAACAGTGTAATGTGGGCTAGGTGACATGAGGGAGATTTGCTAGACTAATGAAGGAGAAGGAGGATTGCTGCTATGTCAGGGAGTCTCCTGCAGAATGCAGGAGGGGAGGTAACTATGGTGTAACAGTGTAATGTGGGCTGGGTGACATGAGGGAGATTGCTAGACCAATGAGGGAGAGAGGGAGATTGCTTCTATGTCAGGGGAGTCTCCTGCAGAATGCAGGAGGGGAGGTAACTATGATGTAACAGTGTAATGTGGGCTAGGTGACATGGGGAGATTGCTAGACCAATGAGGGAGAGAGGGAGATTGCTTCTATGTCAGGGAGTCTCCTGCAGAATGCAGGAGGGGTAGGAAACTATGGCTCAGCCAGGCCTGGTTATGTATGGGGAGTTGCCTAATAACGGCCCCTAACAAACATCTACAAGCATAACATTACTTACTGTGAAGCAGCGCTGCTCCATGCACAGGGGGACGCTGCAGTCTCCACCACTGGAGCAGCCACTGATTATCCCTATTGGCAACACAGCTGGTGTGTTATACTAACTATACCATCTGTTCCCAACTGAAGGATCCTAGCACGGCCTGATGATGGGCACATGGGCCTGATGCATGGCCACGATGGAGGCGTTCTGCATTCCCAGATCTCTGTCACATGGGTGTTTCTGGACCGTATCTGGGCAGGTGCCGGCTTCCACATGTAACTGACAGATACATTAGCGCAGAGCTGTAACCCTGCTGCATACGTCCAATCAGGTGCACTGCCGGCAGCCAGCTGGGAGATGAACCAACCGCAGGCTATACACTATCTGGTGACCACTGTCCTCATGCTGCTTACACTGTGAGGACAAGGAGTACACTAGAGATATCAGTGTGACGTGTACATGTGATAACCTATGACGTCTGTATTTGTGTCTTTCAGTTATGTAGACACAACACCCAGAATCCCACACGAGCTGACATCTGCGTGGAATCCTCACCCGCCACCCAAATACAGCGAAGTCTGCCCTGTGTACGGAAAGTGTAGGGTGTAACATGTAAATGTAACATGCCAACACATGTTATGTTAGCCCCGCCCCCAATTCATGACCGGGGGGGGGGGGGGGGGGCGCCGCAAAATATTCCCTTGCTCCGGGCACCATGGCACCTAGCTACAACGCTTGTAGGAAAGACCTCCTCCCTGCAGGCACGGAACATCTGCCTCCATCACTGCACCCCTGCCCTCTACCTCAGTGACCAGATAACATCTCCAGTTATTCCTGGCGGCAGGCAGCCTATTGAGCTCTCCATCCGGCTCTAGGTGTATCCTTTATGTCATCTAATAAGGATTTGTTATTGAAATCTTTAATTATTTGTTAGAAAAATGTTTATTAAATTCAGATTTGAATTCAGTTGAAAGGGAATACAACAGTTAAAGGGGAAATATGTCATTTATAAGGAATGGGATCATTCGTCAGACTGCATTTAGGTCTACAGTCATTAGGTCGACCCCACTAGGTCGACTGGCAGGAAGGTCGACCTGACTTAAGGTCGACATGGGCCAAGGTCGACATGACATAAGGTCGAATTTGCATAAAGGTCGACATGAGGAAGGTCGACTGGTCATAAGGTCGACATGGGTTTTTTCACTGTTTTTTGATCCGAATGTCGACACAGTCGACATGGACACAGTTGGCAATGAGAATCGGACCCTCGCATCGCTCGCTCGCTCGCGATGCTTCGGGCACGGTGCCTCGCTGCGCTCGGCACACTATTTTATTCTCCCACCACGCCCTAGTGGATGGTAGGGCATGAAATACCGCCTGTCGGCACATGTCGGCTCAAAAAACAGTGAAAAACCCATGTCGACCTTATGACCAGTCGACCTTCCTCATGTCGACCTTTATGCAAATTCGACCTTAAGTCATGTCGACCTTGGCCCATGTCGACCTTAGTCAGGTCGACCTTCCTGCCAGTCGACCTAGTGGGGTCGACCTAATGACTGTAGACCTAAGTTCATTCTAATAGATGACCGCATCCCATTTATAACTTGGGGATTTAACTTGATTTATTATAATTCATTTTCTGCCTATTAGCAGTAATCATTTTATTACTATATAAAGTTAGTAACTTTACAGTTACTTCTTACCAGTGTTCTAAGAAAGTGATAATATATTTACTATGTTCTAAAATGTGTTATAAATGCTATGTAATATGCTGTTTACTTGATGTATTTACATGCAGCGGAGCGCACAAATGTGTCACCGTGTCACCATTGGTGAATCTTGTGCTGCATTGATGCTGCCATGTTTTATGTTCTCTCTCCCTGTTAGTCTGTTTTGTCTTCCCCCTGTCTATCCTACTCGGGGCTTTTGCTACTCGCCACTTTCAACAGTGGGGGTCTTGGGGGATTTTCCAGTTTTTGCCGACTAGATGGACATAATTTGGCCACAATTCTGACCTTAGTAATAATATGTCCCTCAGCAGGTTTTATGGTTTACCTCTTGCCGAGTAATCTTGTGTTCCCTGGCTTTCCCCCCCCCCCTTCCACCTCCTTTCCTCAGTCATTCCTCATGTGTCATTTGTTGTGTCCGTGCTTTTGCCCAAACTAAAACAAACACCTTTTTTGGCATTATTATTTGATCAATAAATTTCTGACTTTTTAATGCCAGCCGACGTCTCTGTGTCATTATTGTAGTGTTAAGTTATTAGAATTGTTACATGTTTGTGGAGTTGGGAACCTACTAGAACTAGAGAAAATATGTAATAACTGCATTTACATACAAAAAGCTGCAATTCTTATGTTCTCATTCTTGGCTATATTAGAATGAAACACTTTTTAGAATTAATAATGGAATTATTTAATCGTTTACCACCCCTTAAAATGGTATGTTTTTGCTCTGTCCGGAATATGGGTCAGTTACATTTTGGGGGGAGGTGAAGGTGGCTGCTATAACTGGTAGGACGGTTATTTTCTGGAACCGGTAGGATTAGGTGGTTGGGCCATTGTGGTCCTCGTAGAAATTTGCGTAAGGACACATAGCTGCTGTGGAACAAGCTCACCTGTGCTACCACACAGGGACGCAGACTGGTCAGCCGGGCACCGGTAAGCAGAAGGAGCGTGGCCTCCCAGGTGGAAGCGCACACTACCAGCGCAGGGAGAGAGATCACAGGCTGTCCCTGCAGCTGCCTGTCTCCCCAGCCCAGCACATGGCACTGAGCAGCTTGCGCTGATCTGGAAAGAGAGGCTGTGCTGCCACACAGCCTGTCATCTCTCTCTGCACTGCCCGGCTCCCTGCAATGAGGGAGGGGGGCACTGCTCATACATGGGTGATAATGAGCTAGAGCAGTGATTTTCAACCTTTTTACCTTGCGGCACACTAAATAAGACTTAAAATTTTGCCAAGGCACACCATAAGATCCCACAGGGCAAAACACATTGGCCACCACAAGGAAAAAAAAAAACCTATTGGCCTCCACATTAAAAGCAATCACACTGGTCCCCACAGGTAACAAAAATAAAATACATTGGCCCTTTACATGAAAAGAAGAGACCAGTAAATACATTTGAACTGGTGGTGGCTGTAAATGGGTTTGGGCATTTCTATATGTGGGGGCACACTTGAGAACAGCTCAAGGGCACACTAGTGTGCCACGGCACACTGGTTGAAAAACACTGAGCTAGAGGTTTGCACATCTGACAAGTTTATGCTTGCCAGTGTTGGGGACATTCCTAGCATCAGATATGCCGGCCTTATAATAAGATTGATTGTTTCCAGAAACAACAGGATCATCAGCCCGGTGCAGTTTGTCGGGTTTCGTTATTCACCATTATTTAAAGTCTGAACCATTCTCAGCAGCAGCACCCTACCAGACTGGCTATTGTCATGTTGGACGCCCTGGGTTGTGCGGAAGGCCACCCATGGGGCAGTCTCAGCCACACTAAATGTATTGTGGGTTGGTTAGTGTATTGATGGGCTGTGATAGTTCCCAGACATTCCTTTCTTTGTTGTTATACATTTATTCCATCTAAACGTTTGATTAATTGTGACAAGGAATCACAGACACTGGATAAGATGAAGTTTGGTCTTCATGATGTAGCAGGTAATCAGCATAAGCAAGTGTGGTTACAGCACTGCAGCATACAGGCAGGGCCGGTGCAAGGCACCGGAGCGCACCCAGGCGAGTTCGGGGTGGGGGCGCCCCAGTGCCGGGGGAGGGGGGGGTACCTGTCCTGCGGCGCTGTGTATTTAAAGCTGGCGGCGGTAGCAGAGAGGGGTCCCTGCAGTCAACGAGCGCTATCCACGGCTATGCGGAAGCGCTTCTGTTGTGAAAACACTGGCCGCACGGCGCACGCTGATTGGCTGAATCTCAGCCAATCAGCGTGCGGACAGTGTTTTCACAACAGAGCGCTTCCGCATAGCCCGGCGGATACCGCTCGTTATTTCTTATTGACTGCAGGGACCCCCCCGCTGCCGCCGCCGCCAGCTTTAAATACACAGCGCGCAGGACAGGTACCCCCGCGGCACGGGGGGCAAAATGCCGCCCCTCCAGTGGCCGGCGCCCTAGGCAAATGCCTAGATTTGCCTAGTGGTGGCGCCGGCCCTGCATACAGGTGTCACAGCACTGCAGCTACAGGTGTCACAGCACTGCAGCATACAGGTGTCACAGCACTGCAGCATACAGGTGTCACAGCATAGTACAAACTCCCTCACAATGCTCCAGTGGTCCCTACCATAGCCCACACCCCGGCCTATCACCTTGGCAGGCTATTCCAACATCAGGAGCCCTGACCCTCTGTCCTGGAAAACACTTATATCAGGAGAGCACAGGTGCTGCTAATCAGGCCCAACCCTGATCTCATCAGTTTCCCTGCTGCTGCTGTAAACCTGGACCGGATCCTATACATTACCGTCATGTGTATAGATGCCGTCCCTGCCACACAATAAATAACTCATGTTTTTAATGCCAACCTATGTCTCCGAGTCATCATGTTACTGCTAACTGACAATAGTGAATGTATCTTCCTGGAGCCGGGATCCAACTGGAAATGTGAGGGGGGGGGGGATAGAACGTGATTCAGATAAAGTCTGACGATGAGCGGAAGGCCGCCTTCAGCACAGGAGATGGGCATTATAAGTACGCAGCAATGACCTTTTTCCCTGTGTAATGCCACATGAGTTATACAAAGCTTAAATGATGAGAAATTAAGAGACCTTCACCATGTGGTCGTATATCTCGCTGATAGTTCTGATCCTGCCGCAGTCTGTCCGCTCATTGTCACCATGTCCGCCACACTGTATCTCCTCTCCAAGATGATCCCCTCTACTGTAAATCTGGCTCTCAGAAGACTGCGCAGCCGAAGTTTAAGTGTACATATCCGCTCGCAGCTTAGCAAGGGATCCAGGAGGAGGCGGGGCCTGTGTACGCCAATGCGGCGTGACGGCGTTAACTTGCTTGCTAGGCTCCATATAAACCAAGCCTAGCGAGCAAGTCTGAATTACCCCCAATTCACCAATTAAACAGCTTCTGCGGTCCCCAAACCCAGCCTGTAACATGGTAAGAGATGAATAGTTGGTACTGTATTTCTCTCCACTGTTGATACATACAGTACCCCCCCCCCCCCCCCCCCCCAGGAGCGCTCAGTATCTGGCTATTATACACAGAAGTCAATAAGGGCAGCGGGATGTATTGTTCTGCCTACATATTACTGTTTTCAGAATTAATTACATTCTGCTTATACAACAGCGAATATGGCTTCAATTAATAGGTCTCTTTCCATGCAAATTGCACTGTAATTACAGGATGTTACTTAAAGGTTGTCACATAAGTTGCTGGAACTTTAAATGCACGGCTTCAATTTAGTGACTAATTGAAGACAAAGGGGTATAGGTGTTTGAGCTAACAATTGTGTTACATAAAATAGCAAAATATAGCCCAAATAATAATAGTAATAATACTTTTGTTATCAGACGAATTAAACAGTATAAAGATATTTTATAGCATAACAGTAATAAAGAGTTGTAGTAATCAGGTCGACATTCAAAAAGTTGAGACTGTGGCAATGTAGCCATAAGATTTACATTAGACTTGTTGCCACTTTAAATTTTGTAGCCAACTTTGGCCCTTATTCTGGTTGGTGCGGTCGAGCCGCATATGCGGCTCCGACCGCACCAGACGTATCCCCGCCCACACTACGGATCGCCACGGCCGTCCGTACACGGACGGCTGGCGATCCGCACGAAAATGGTGGAGGCGTACGCCTCCACCATGGTGGGAGCTGCCCCCTGCATTCGATGGTCGACGACCATCGAAGGCAGGGCCGCACGCCGCGGCAGCTCCCGCAAGCTGAGACCACACGGACAATCGTCCGTGTGGTAGCTTGTATGGGGGCTGAAAGCTGACATCCGCCGACGTCAGCTTTCCGCCCCCATGAGTGGCGTCATGCCCTCATTACCATGCGTACGCCCCGCGTTTGCATGGGAACGCCCATGAAACGCGGGGCGTACACATAGGGAAATGAGGGGATGAAGCCCCTCACGCCCCTATACGCCCCTTTGCGGGCGGACGAAATCCGTCTGCGGCGAAGGGGCTGCACATGCGCAGATTGACCTCTGCGCATGTGCAGAAAAAACATCGGCGGTACGGCCGCACGCGGGCCGTACCGCACGAATCAAAATAAGGGCCTTAATGAGATTGCAACAGAGATTGCAGGCTGTTACATTGGCCCTGTGATACAGTGGCGCCCTCCCTACCACTTTGGGCACCAGGTGCCGCAGTGCCCGCAGCCCGTGCGGAAAAGCTGCTTGCTGGGAAAAGGGGGTGTGGCTTCTCGGCCCAAACCCCCATTTTTGTGCGGGCTGCCCTCGGAGTACCTTTGCTGCAGTGTTGGCTCCTACACAGGGATGGGAGCCAAGTGCTGCATTTAATGTTGCAGTAAGACACCCAGCTCCTATCACTGAGCAGGAGCTGTCACTGTGGAGTCTCCGCTCTGGGCTTCTCACCGCAGAATTCCCGGTGTTCCCCTCTGCATTTGTCCAGTGCATGCACCGAGTTATTGGTTATATTATATATTTGAAAGCCCTAAAACCACAAAGCACCGATATTACCAGAAGAAAGTTCCTTTGTGGTTTTATTCACAATTCTGCCTGCTTATATGTAATGAACATGGCGGTGTGTCCAGACTGCACTGGCAATGCTTAGTGATATATGGGGTGATTCAGGTCAGTTTGCAAAAGCAAACTCCTTCTTTAATGGACAAAACCATGCTGCACTGCAGGTGGGGCCGATGCAACATGTGCAGACAGATTACACTTGGATGTAAATTGCAGTGTAAGAATGAAGCAGACAGTATTTACTCTGCAAAGAAACAAAATGACTTCCCCCAAATGTAACTCTCTCTGCACATGTTACATCTGCCCCACCTCCAGTGCAGCATGGCTTTTTTCCATTAAAGAAGGAGCTTAGAGAGTAGGGATGCCAATCCCAGGGTATTTTTTCAATCCTGAAATCAGGATTGAAAAATGCACAATCCCGGGATTCCTGGGATCCCGGGATTGGCATCCCTAAAAGAAAACCGCCCATCCCCCTTACTTTAGTGGAGCGTTGTAGGCGGTGGCTGCGACGTCAGACGGAGGGGATTGCTGTGTGCGGCCGGGAGAGGTCGGGCACCATGAGCGTGTTCCAGAACTGGAGGTGCAGCGCTGTGGCCTGCGCAGCGTGACCCATAGGTCATGCTGCGCAGGCCGCAGCGCTGCAGCTCCGGCTATAAAATCCGCTTGCTGTCCGAACTCTCCAAGTTACAGGAACCCGCTCGCCATCCGTGAGTGAGAGATGTTAATACATCCCGCTCAGAGGCCAGAATCCACTCACCGCCTGACCTCTCGCCCGTACCCCAGGTCGGGAACAGCCGGGCAGCGTCTGAGCGGGTGCTCAGACGCTGGCCGGCAATAGACTGCACAATCCCGAAATCCCGAGATTGTATAGTTCAATCCCAGGATTGAAATCCCAGACATTTTGAGGCCAAATCCCAGGATCCTGCCGATCCCGGGATTGGCTATCCTAGTGGAGAGGGTCGTGGGGCGGCAGACTGCCCCATCACCATATGGAAGAGCCATAAGTACGCTGGTGTTCTCATGGCAATGAGGCATGACGGACATGTGGGGAGCGGGAACCCGCATGTCCTCACCTACTTCCCCCCGAGCAGACACGCATCTATCTGTAAGGTTCCTTACATATGTGTGAGCCTTCGCCAGCATTCAGTGATCAGCGACCATTGAATGATGGGGGTGGAGCCCAGCAGGATGCGAATTAATGTTACTGTGTATGCCCTGCGTGCGAATTTTCCTTGTGGATGGATGGCGCCCAGCCACCATTCATAAGGCAGGGTTTGGCGGACTTGCAAGGCTGCGAATGCGCAGCCTTGCAAATCAACCTGAACAACTTCCTTAGCCCAGTCAATGCTGAGCTTCGGTACGGAGCATTGACCGGGCTTCTTTGAGAATTGTGCTCTAAAGCGATCCGATTGGATCTCACCCAGCACACCCGGTTTGCCGCCGCATCTCTCCGTGCCTGCGAAGAGGGACGCCTGGGGCTGAAACCCGGAAGTGGCGGCACCGCAAAGAACAGCTCTTTTCGGAAGACTTCTATTTACATTGTCAACCGTGTAACATCCACAGCGAGAGAACGCAGAGACCATGGTTATTGGCGAACACGTTGATCTATTCTTAATGCCGAATGAACAAAGTGGTCACTTAAAAGACTCAGTCAAGCACTAAGCAGAAATGTGTTGCAAAATTGGGCTGAAATAGCCTGAAAATGTAAATTCACCACAAGGGACGTTTCCAGCTCTCTGGCCGGCTATGGGTAATTTAGCCCGGTTCTACCTCTAGGTGCTGATTCTTGGGAAGAAATTGATCTGTATTCCTGATTGTTTCGCTGAGACTTTGTATGACTACAAGGTGAGATGCTAAGCAGCTAACGCTCCTGTGTCCTGTATCCTCTGTTACTGCCCTTCTCGCTGCGCTGCTCAATGCCAAACAATATGATATGCGCTATTATCTATTCCAGATGGAAAACAGGTTAGTAATGAATTTTGAACACATCTGGACGTGAGTCCCTCTGCACCCCTCTCCAGTGCCCATTATAGAACACCGCTTTCTGGCTGCGTTTTGTGCTGTGCTTAATTTAATCAGTAATACATAACAACTTGTTAAGTCCAATGCTCAGATGTTGGGCATGAGTTTAAAATATTCTTACCAGACTTATAACACTGTTACATGAAGCATAGCAGATATTTTACCATTGGTACAATATAGTTACTGTAGGGCCTAATATTTTTGGAGACTGATGCAATGTTCATATTTCTGGCTCTTTATGCCGCCACGTTGGATTGGAAATCAAACAATTGATAAGCAGAGTTTAAATCAATGGGCTGTACAAAAATATAATATGAAGGGTTTAGGAATTTATACAAAGTCCCCTATATTCATGGTCTCAGATGTCAAGTTTACATAATCATAAATAAAATATACATTTTTGTAATACGTTGTTTAGAATCCTATGCAGGCAATCATTGCTTGATTTTTAAGGGTTGGTACCTCTAGACCTATAAGTAGGCCAATCCTGGAATTGGGATAGGCAAGATCCCAGGATGTAGCCCTATAATCGCTGGGATTTCATTCTCTGGATTGGAGTTTTCAATCCTATGGGATTAGACTGTGCTCAGATGCTGCCTGGCTGCTCCCTGTCTCCAGCTGTGCGGCTCTGTACAGTGTCTCATGGTCAGAGGTCACACTGCACAGCCTGTTGGCCGCACTGTTGCACCGCCGCACCTCTCCCGTTCCCAGCTGCAGCACTGCACAGTTTTTTTTTAGTAAGGGAGGTTAGTCCTGGGATTCCGGGAATTCCGGGATTAAGCATTTTTTAATCCTTAATCCCGGGAGAACGGGAATTCA